>NC_067146.1:45962036-46312536 GCF_903995435.1 Acomys russatus | reverse complement strand
TAAAAACAATAATAATGCCTTGATCACACTTACTCTTTGTTCCTTATGAAAATAAATTCTTTAGAGGATGTGTCTAATCATTGACTCTCCCTAGTCCAATTCTTTTTGATCTTTCTATAATCGAGCTTTTATCTATGCCACTCTACTAAGATCTCCCTTCTGGAAAATATTTAATAAGTTTTGTGATATTAATCTTTGACTAGAAAACTGAGATGGGAGCCATAAACAGGCCAGCTAGTATTTTATTAAGGAAGCTTGACTAGACTCATAAAGATCTCGATGGAGGCAATGCTATTGCTGCTCAATACACCCGGTTAGAGCAGATAAAGAAAGAAATATTACCAAATTGTGGGCTATATTTTTTGAATAAAATTTAAAATAATCTTATGAGACTTGTACTTTTATTTTATAAACGTCAATTTTTATCTTCCAAAATAAGATAAAAGAACTTCAAATGTTAAAATAGTGATGCTACTATTTCTACAGGAAAATATAAATTCTGAAACAGGTGTGAGATACAGAAAGAATTTTTTCCGGAATTTTTAAAAATTAAAATGTGTTCACTTTACATCCCAATTTTAGCCCCCTCCCTTGTATCCTCCCATTTCCACCCTTCTTCCCTCTTCTTCCCTACCTCCCCCCTAGTCTTCAAAAAGGGGAAGCCCTCCTCCCCTACCATCTGAACCCAGCCTACCAAGTCTCATCCAGTCTTCCTGAATCCTCTTCCTCTGTGGCCTGGCATGGCCTTCCCTCCAGGGTGAAGTGATCAATGAGTGGGCAACAGCGACCATACCAGAGACATCCTATGTTCCCCATATTAGGAGACACAGAAGGAGACTGAGCTCCTTATCCGAGCAGGGGGTCTAGGGCCTCTCAAAACATAGTTCCTGGTTGATGCATCAGTCTCTGCAGGACCCCTGGAACTAGATTTGTTGGTCTCATTGTGAAGCTTTTGTCCCCTCTGGGTCCTTCTATCCCCCAACAGGACTGCCTTTTCTCTGGCCAGAAAGACATGCATGGTAAATACTCACTTATAAGTGGATATTAGCCATATAATATAGCATAACCATACTATGTTCCATAGGCCCAAAGAAGCTAAATAACAAAGAGGGCCCTAGGGAAGATGCTTAATACTCATTCAGAAGGGCAAATAGAATAGACATTCGAAGCAGCTGAAGAGAGGGAAGAAGGTGGGAGCCTACCATCTAGGTTGTCTGAAAGACTCCACCCAGCAAGGGATCGATGCAGAAGCTGACACTCACCAAACAGAAAGAACATTTGATCAAAGTTCTCTACAATTTTGTAGCTCATTTAGAATCATAACTACATCTGTGATGGCAAGCTATTTAAGCTCCATCAGCATGCCTCATTTACTTTCTCTGATGTTTTATATTTAGAAGACTGTACTTTTACAGTGTACCTCTGGATCACAAATCATTTTTACATTACATGTAATTCTTAACCCACTAGTGTAACTTCTTAACCAGTAAATTTTATTCCCCCCCCCAAAAAAAAACATTTTATTCATTTATTTTGGATCCGCCTGACCAAATTAGTCATCCTCAGCCCTTTTTGTAGCACACTTTAAAAAAAATTTTTTTTATTAATTTATTTTTGTTACATCTCAATGGTTATCCCATCCCTTGTATCCTCCCATTCTTCCCTCCCTCCCATTTTCCCATTATTCCCTTCCCCTATGACTGTTCCTGAGGAAGATTACCTCCCCTTGTATATGCTCATAGGGTATCAAGTATCTTCTTGGTAACCTGCTGTCCTTCCTCTGAGTGCCACCAGGTCTCCCCCTGTAGCACACTCTTATACTACCCAATCTCCCCTGGGCTTCAGCCACCACTATCTCTTCTGTTCTTCATAGTATGTGTGTCCAATATTATATATACATTTTATGGATTTCTTTGAATTTCTGAATAATGTTCCGGTCAATATTTATACATCTTGGAGCCTTGGGCAGAATTCTTAGTCCCTCTATTTGCACATCTCAAAATAAATCTATCAGACAATATCGAGACTACCTAAAGAACAACAACATAAGGAATACCAAGAAGAAAATCAATAAAAAAGAGATGCTGTACATGAACAAAGGATTTTCAAATGAAGAAAGAAAGATTGCCGGTAAACACTTTAATGTGTTTAGATTCAATAGCCATCAAGGAGAGTCGAGTGAAAACTACCTTGAGATTACATCTCACCTGAGTCAGAATGGTTATCATCAAGAAACTAATCAACAACTGATGCTATCGAGGATACAGGGAAAGAGAAACACTCACTTTCTCTCAGTGGTAATGAAAACTGGTGTAGTCACTGCAGAAACTAATGTGAGGATCATCAAACAACTAGAAATATAACCATAAGACTCAGCTATTCCACACCTGGGCACACACTCAAAGTACTCTTATAAACCCTACTACAGAGATACTTTCTCATCTGTGTTCACTGCTGTAGAGAACATTAGCAAGGAATTGGAATCATCATAATTTTCATCAACTGATGGATGCACATATAAATAGGGCACACATAAACAATGTAATTTTATTCAGCTGTAAGGAAAAAATGAAATCATGAAATTTGCATACAAATAGATGAAACTGGTAAGAAAATATGCACTAGGAGTAAAATAGGCTCAGAAAAACAAAAGCCATATGTTCTCTCTTATATGTAGATGTTAGCTTTTAATTACTACTTTATGTGTTTAACTTAGAGTTCTGGTAGATGCCACAATTCTATAATGAAGCCTTTGAGGGGAGAATGGAATTAGATAATGTAAAAGCAGAAGGAGTAGATAGATACTTTTAAGTAAGAAGGGTATGCAGGAGTGGGGAGATGAAGGGGTAAGGGAGTTAATTAAAGAAGTAGAATATGACAAAGTCATATGGGAACCTATGCTTTAACCAATTGTTAAATATAATTTTTTTAAGAATAAATGTTGAATAGAGATAACCCTGCAGGGCTAGAAAAAGTTGCTCCCCATAGCCATTGGTTACTGAGCAAACAAACAACCAAAGTATCAGAGATGGATACTTACTTGAATTGTTGGACTTGAAGGTCTCATAGAGCTCCTAAAATAGTCTAAGCTTTTTCTATTATTCTTGGTTTCCTATGAGAACTAGATGATAAGATCTGA
This sequence comes from Acomys russatus, assembly GCF_903995435.1. Lineage (NCBI taxonomy): Eukaryota > Metazoa > Chordata > Mammalia > Rodentia > Muridae > Acomys > Acomys russatus. The sequence goes on along the minus strand of NC_067146.1, from coordinate 46,309,397 downwards.
TTGATAAAAGTGGGGCATACAATCTTTGCATGATATAGATAAACAAAACTGGGGTTGAAGTAGAAACTTCCTCTTTTCAGACTATTTTTCCTAGTCTCAGAAAATACTGTACAAGCTACAGAGGGAGATAAAGCATCGGCCATCTTAGTCAAATATAAATCCTCAAATATACTAGAATGAAATCTGTCGAACAATGTATGTGCACCTGTACAACAGTGGAACTGTGCTTAAGGAGATAATTAATTGCTCTCTGATTGGCTTTGTGGCACACTCCACAGAAGAGAATCCATGCCTACAACTGTAAGCCTATCCATGAGGTGGAAACATAGACCATAGAATAAAATTAATTATTGTTGTTTAACCAAATTGACTGCTTTATCCTTCCATCTTAATGTGTATATGTGCACCCATAGAAAACTCAGTTCTTGGCTTCAACCAGTGAAGCCTCTCTTTCAAGTAAATAATGATGATTTCCAAGACTCGTGGTTGTTCAAGTTGCTGAGAATAAGTGGTGGATGAATGACGAACATTAAGTACATTATATATATTAACCTCTCTAAGTCTTGGGGAACACTGCATGAAAAGAGCTCAAAAGAATAAAAGAGAAGTAAGATAGGAAGAAAGACTGTTGAAGGTGATTCTTAGAACAACAGACAGCCATTACATCTGGACTTTACAATAGCTGTGGATGCCTGAACTGGGTCTGGATAAGAAGAAACCCTATGGGTCTGAGAATGTAGCTCAGTGGTAGAACACTTGCCTACTATGTACAAATTTTAGGGTTCTACCCCAAGAACTGAAGGGAAAAAAGTAAAAAATGAATGGGACCATCAATAGTCAAGCACGGAGTAAAAGAGATCTTGGGTCCCTATCATATACTCATGAACAGTTTGCTAATAATGCACTCACAGAGTGGAAGTATTGATGGAGATGACGAGGCAATGAGAGGGGATGTGGGGGAGAGATTAATCACACTACATCGTCTACATAAAATTGCTAAATAAAATTAATAAAAATAGGAATGGATGGACTGGTTTTTCCAATCTAAGTGTCCTCTCATTGAAGAGATACACAGCAAGTTGTTATTCCCGCTGTCTCTAAAATATAAATGCAGTCTATCTCCTTCTGTTAATCTGGCATTGCCACCCTGGTCTATGCTGCCGCCATCTCTTTGTGGAACTTGTGCTTATATAACTTCTCCTTACCATGAAACCTGGTTTGTTCTTTCACAATAAATATTGACCTGTTCTCTCTCTGCTTCTTAAAAAACTACCAGGTGCATCCGAAATAACAGGTAAAATATGAGGCCTTGGAAGGTCACGTTTCATATGGTCCCGCCTATTTCTTGATTTCTCCTCATGCTAGCCTTGCTGCCTCTTAACTGAGGTAATAATTTCTCTGCCTCCCATGAGTGCTCCCTGATCTAGAACTTCTTTTCAGAATATGTTTACCAAAATTGCTTTACTCGCACCTTATTTCAAAAATTGATTCTCCAAGTGGCTGGCATCATATATGAGTTTCTATGTACAGTCCCACCTTCCTCTTGTTTTGAATGAGATTTGTTTTCTTTCATTCAATTATTAGTCTCTGACAACACATTTATTTTTCATTTTTGTTCCTATTTTAAAACTGTATACAGTGGACAAACGTACAGCCTTTATCTTTGGCTTACTTTAAAATCAATTTACAGAGAAGAGAGCATTATATTAAGTAAGAGCTTATGAAACACTTGCATAAGGTCATGGCCAGAACATAACCAGCCTCCTGCCCACTCTTTACTCACACTGAGTTCCAGATACCCAGTCGCATTTTTCATTTTAATTATTTTGCCCTTGATATAAAAAATAATATTATATGGCTTTCTCAGAACCTCTGCCAATATACTTTAGTCTACCTTGAACTACACTTTCCTTTAAACATTTTATTTCTAGGTTAAGCTTACCTATTTGGAATGTTTGGCTTACAAGTTTTCATCGAAAAGCCAGGCACAATGACCCATATACAGCCCATTCTTCACTTGATTTCTTGACTTGTTTGCCTTTGTGGCATGTGCAATTATTTGCTTTTTCAGTTGTCCAATGTCCATATCCACTATAGTACAATAAACATACTCTCTATGTAAACAGTAATTATATCTGCATTATTCATCAATGTGAATTGCAATATGAATATATGCCAGGGAAGGATTTATGAAATCAGTAACCATTTGTGCAGTGAATGACTACACAAAGGAGATTGGAGAAGCTAAAGTGCTCTTACAATTAATCATCTGCTGCGCTAAGCCAAGACAAGCTTAACTCACAGCCCTTAGGTCTTTATTTACTCTTTACTTTTTGAACTCTATCTATAAATACATGGTATATATTCTTGCTTCCTTTAACAGATCTTATTTATTTATTTGCCATTTTATTTTTCATTATCTGCACTTGACACTTGGATTGAATTCACTCCAAATTTATAGAGCAAATTTCACTCTTTAATCTCTACTTAAGAGGAATGATGTCCTGCAATGTTCACATCCTTGCTATAACTCTTCATGGGAGACAGATACAGATGAAGAAATTCTAGGATAGTGAGAGTTTATTTTTTTATATAAAATGGCACTAATTGTGAATCCTGATGGCCAGAGTTTGATCCCTGGGACCTATTGGTGTGTGATTATAGAAAAGGATTGACCACCATAAGCTGTTCTCTAACCTCCACATGTTCCCTTTGGTATGTACATGTACTGTTTCAAAATAAAGTAATAAAATAATATAATTAATGCTAAAAAACAAGATAATAATATTGCTCCTTTAATTCTTGGATAGTGAATGATTTATATTATTTGTGTCTATACAAAAATACCAATAAATGGTAGGTTGTAAAAGGTATTTTAATTATTTTATATCATCTCACTCATAACTAGGTCTGCAGTCATCCATATGGGCACACTCAAACATAATCTGAAGAGCTTTTACAAAATATCTCATTTACACAGGATGTGCTTTCAATATGACTATACTTATATTTCTTGTGTCCTTTAAAAATGTATTAATTTGCTTAACTTGTGGTCTTGCACATCCTAGGCAAGTGTTCTGCCATGGCCATCTGCTTCATATATAAAGCACAATCAATTCCATTAATGTACTTCTTCTAGTAGGTTATAGCCTCATCTATCTTTATATTTAAAAATTTTCCTTTTCATCGCATGGAATGTCTTCTCCTAGACTGCATGTCCATCTCATGTTGCTACTATTAGAGAAAGCAACTGACTGACATTCTGGTATAAACAGACTCTGGTACCAGAGTCTTGGAGATCACCTTGTAGTATTAAAGTTGTAGTGACTCCATCTTAAAAGCCAGCTAAAACACCAATGAAACCATCTTCATGTTATTAAGAGATCTTATTGTAGCAGTATAAATTAAAGGCTAAGCCTATGACCTACAAAATACCTGACCGAAGAGACTCGCCATTGAATTGTTCAGGCTTCATTCAACTGAAAATAACAGCAAGTTGGCTAAACAGTTTAGAGAAATCCCCAAATTGTAAATGACCTTTATACTCAGATACAACCTAACCCAGAACACTCTCTGTAATTCGTGGAGAAATTTAATTACAAGAATCAAGCCTAGGGCAAAAAAAGTTAAGCATTACAAAGCTACTATACTATAATATGCTTGTCTCAGACTATGATATGTTTACTACAATAATATCGCTAAAACGTAAAAACCATATTTACTAGCCAGATCTATTTATTCTAAAGTATTGCTCTTAAATTAATTGACTAACATATATGCTTACTCCTCCCTTCCGTAAAGTTCCATCATTTTAGAATGCCCCATAGTAAATGGACTATGAGATGCTCTTTTTAAATACAGTGACGTAAAATTTCATGATGTAAGCTCAGTTTAAGAATTTCCCTCCCCAGAATCAGTCCTTCTATTTTGCAATTCACAATCTATGTGATGGTCAGCCATTTTTACAAGGGTCCAAATTAAAATATCATGAAAAGTAGGTAGAGGAGTGCCAGGTTTTTTTTTTTTTTTTTTTTTTCTGAGTCCTTGCTTCAGCAAATTGAATAAGTAGAGTGATTTCTTTCTGTTTTAAAACCAGTCTTTTATAAACAAGATCTTGCTAGGTCAAGATAAACCCTCCTCATAAACACTAGAAAATTACACTTGTCCTGATGTGGCCAAGAGTTTGTGATGGCTATTCTTGGATGTCAACTTCACTACATCTGGAATTAACTAAAAGCCAAAATTGAAGGGCACATCCGTGAGGGATTTTTGCTCAATTTGGAGTAGGAAGATTCACTCTTTTAATCCAGATCTTTTGAGTTAGGAAATAACATTCCTTTTGTTATTGGTGTTGTCAGGTTTTTTGTTAGTTTGGTTGGTTATTTTTGTTTTTGTTTGTTTTGTTTTTGAGACAGATTTCTTTGTATAGCCTTGGCTTTCCTAGTTTCACTTTGTAGAGTAGGCTAGTCTTGAACTCAGAGAGCTCTGCCTGCCTCTGATCCCCTGAGTGCTGGGATTACAGGCGTACAACACAGGGAGGAAGACACACCTTTAATTTGGGCAACATCTTCAGCTGGAAGCCTACATAAGGCCATGGAAAGAGGAAACATTTCCTCTTTGACTGTATGTCCTCACCATGCTAACAAGTCCACTCACTGACATTAGAGCCTCCTTCTTCAGGATTCCAGTGTATACTGAAGACCAGCTGAGACAGCAGCCACATGGACTGAACAACTATTGGATCAATGCACTGTCTGTTGACAGTCAGCCGTTGTTGGATTTGCTGAAAAATAGCCTGTAAAACTGCCTCTAATCAATTCTCCCTCTATAGAGAAATTCATTCCATAAGTTCCGTTATGCTAGAAAACCCCAAATAATTAAGATTCTGATGTCAGAATAGGTTCTAGAGAAAGAAAATTATAAAAATGAATCATTGAATCATCTGCAGTAAGCTTTTCAGCTTGCCAACAGGTATAGCTACTGAAGCCACCAGTTACTGAAGCTTTTCTAGAAGCTTGTGTTTAGAAAGCCCATGGTGTGAACTGTATTACAAATCTAAAGAAAGAAATGCATTTGATTTACCAATTGTGAGCAGAAATGGGTTTGGTGACCATGCACATGAAGCTTTTGACATTTTGAGCAAAAAAACAAGGAAAATTGGCAACGAATAAGGATGAGCTCTAAGATAAAATCTAACAACGTCTAGCATCTCAGACTATGAGGATAGACATACTGATAAAAGTTGACCCTTTCCAGATGCACATAAACAGTCTATAGGTTTCTGGGTGTTCCCTGGACATTCCATTAGCCATAGAACTCAAGTTATGGAAACTTAAACCAAAGTCTTCCTTATAAGGCTGGCTGAATTAAAAATTCAAGTCTTGGCCTTGGAGGTGTCAGCAACTAAAATAAAATGATTACCGAGTAAGGAACGGGGTCCTGTAACTTCTAATGGGATGTGTGGGAGGATCCTAATGAAGCCGAGAACTTTGCACCCTCAGATTCTCAAGGGTTTAATGTCACTTGAAGTAGTAACTCTTCCTTCAGCCCCACCCTTTGAAATATTACCTCCTTTACTTTTGAATGGGAAAATAAATCCTTTATTGTATGTGAAAGCAGCAATGACTTTCTCTGAAGGAAATTTAGAGCAGGACAGGATGGATGTTCCCCGGAGCCCATCAGTTGTTGCTGCTAGACCTAAGACTAGGAACGTTCCTGTAGTGAAGGTAGAATGTACAGTCAATGAGGAGGTGTGTTAAAGAGCTAAATGAGTTTGGTAATTTATTCACACAGAAGTCTGGATTTTAAGGGTGTGGGATAATGATGGAAGAAATACAAAACTGGATTAGGCTGAGCTTATTGATATGGGCCCACTGAACTGAGATTCTGGGTTTAATATGGAAGCTTCTACAGATTTTTTAAAAAGGTAGAAAAAGTTTGAATGATTGGCTGAAAAATTTGTCAAAGATAGCCTAGCCTACTTGAAAAGAGTTGAAGATATTCCTTGGCTTTGTTAGACCTTTATAAATGACGCTTTATAAATCCAAGGGATTTATAAGATCTTTTACATTTCTTTTTCAAATTTTGGAGAACAAAGTAGCAGAACTTTCCAGAAATATATAAGGGAAGAACATGCCAATGCGATGAGTTGGCAGATAACTTTAAAATCTTCAAGAAGAGTGTTAATTTATGTTGCTAAGGTTCTTTTAGCCCTCTGACTATTTTATTTCTCCTTCAGAATAAGGTTTAAGCATCCTCCCTTGGATCCTCCATGTTACTTATCTTCTTTCTGTCTGTGCATTGAAGCATGCTTATCCTGTACTATATGGCTAAAATCCACTTATAAGTGAGTACATAACATGTGTGTCATTCTGAGTCTGGGTTATCTCACTCAGGATGATCTTTTATAGTTCTATACATTTGTCTGCAAAATTCATGATTTCTTTGTTTTTAGTAGATGAGTAGTATTCCATTGTGTAGTTACAGACAGAGGTAGTGTTTGAAGATAGGAAACATAGAATAAACACAGAGAGATATGAGGGGGGAGAACAGACCTGGGGATAGTGGGGGTGGGAGATCAAAACACCTATTGGAAAAAGAGAAACTGAGGGCAGGGGTGCCTCTGTGACAAGCCTGAGACTTATGTCATGGTAGGCTCCCAGGGAAATAGGAAAGGATGTCCCACAGAAACTCCTAGTAGCAGGGGCCATAGAGACTGAAAAGGACACGCACTAACTAGACAAGTTTCCTAGTAGAGGGAGGGGAACACCAACCCACCCACAAAAACTTCTACCCAAAATTTATCCTGCCTACTAGATGTGCAAAGATAAATATAGAGCAGATATGGTGAGATTGAGGGAAGATCCAACCAATGCCTGGCCCAACCCAAACCCACCCCATAGGAGAGAAACAACGCATAACACTATTAATGATACTCTGCCATGCATGCAGACAGAAGTCAAGTAGAATTATCCTCTAAGAGGCTCCACCCAGCCATGCCTCAAAACAGATGCTTAAGGAACCTTGTGTCAAACTGTGGAGAAGGAGAAAAGAATCTGGAGGTGATAGGAGTTTCATAAGAAGCGCAAAGAGACAACAACTCAGAGGGTCCTGCCAAGACTGAAGCACCAAGGACCTTGCAAGGACTGGACCTAGGCACTCTACAAAGGTGTATCTGAGGGCCAGCTCAAGAACCATGTGGGAATAGGGGCTTTCTCTGACAGGGACTCTTTTGCCAGCTTTTCAATCACTTCCCCTGACACTTCCCCTGCCTTGTCAGTGCACAAGGGAAGAGGACACACTCAGTCCTGGTAAAACTTGATGAGCTGAAGGTGGGTTGTGGGAACGGGAATCCCCTCTTATGAGGAATTGGGCAGGGGGATGTGGGAGAGGGAGGGAAGCGGGGCTGGAAGGTGAGGCGGGATGGGGCCATGATCAGGATGCAAAGTGAATAAATAAATAAATAAATAAATAAATAAATAAATAAATATTTTATTAAAATATTCTTTTAGAACTAGGAGAGAAATACAGAGCTCTTTTAAGCAAATAACCCTCATAAGCAAAACATTTAGATTATGAACAATAGTTTAAAGGGGAAAAGTCATGGTAAATTAGATAATTTGCAACTTGCATTTCTTGTGAAATATCGCTTATCTCCATTATCAAAATCTTGGAAACTAGTTCTATAATGTGTGAATACAATTATTTATAAAAGAACCAGTCAATAAATCAGCATTCTAGTATTATAGGAGTGATAGTCTTCTTAGAGTCCTGGTGCTCTACATTGGGGCTAGAATGTTCCCCACCCCCCAGCAAAGGCTTGATCTCAGCATTTCCCTTGCTAAATATTTAATATACATCATGTGCCACTCTCAAGAGGTGGAGGAGAACTAAGATATCAGAATTTTGGCCTAGTGAAGTTTCAGTTTGCTCGGCTGTGCCCTGAATGGATCCTGCTTTCTTTCCCACCCTGTGGGAGCAAAGCCTCTTGTTCTTCATCATAGTGTGCGGTCTCAGCCAAGCACCAAATCAACAGGCGCTCTGAGAATCCACTGTGACTTTCTGTGGTGTGAATTACAATAAAGTTTCTCTCTTTGTAAGCTAATTAACTAATTTACTGTACTGAGAAGCTGATGAGAAGTCTGGGTACAAACACAAGATCTGTTACGTTAAAATTATTTTCATCATTGTGTTACTGCATTAGTTTCCTTTTGCTCTGTTGCTCTCCAAAATGGTGATATTCAAGGTCTGTGTAATGACAGTGCCGTCTGTCGGAATTCGTATTCACTGACCTTGCTTTTGAACATGCAGCATAGCCATAAGGTGCAAGCTCATCCTTGCCTTTGTCAAACATTCCAGGGAAGAGAAATAGCTTCAGTTAAAAATATTTCATGAAGAACTGCATAATATTAACTTCAAAAATGCTTGCCCTGGAGTTTATGTCTGCATGACTGAATTAGAGGTGTAGATAAAACATCCATTCTTCTCCATAGTGAAATATGGTCCTTATCTTGAGAAAAAGAAAGGCCACTTTTCTAAGAGAGCTGCCATTTTAACTACCAAGTTTTTCATTGAAGACAGTATTTACTTTATAGAATGACTGGCAGGCACTGGGAAGACATTTTGGCAAAATTAAAAACTGAAAAGGTATACTTATCCTGTTGCCAATGATAACATGGAAGCTTTCAGAAGAAAAGTGAAAATCAAAAAATGTGCCTCAATCACTACGTAGTATGAGCTTCTCAATAATAAAATTATTTTCTTCTCTGGTCTGTGCTAATTTAAAAGTGTAATTTATTGTTATTCTGTTTTGACATTTCATATTGAAAATCTTTGGCCGTGGTAATATGACAAATATCTCTACAATAAATTCATACTCTCTTCTCTTCAAATTATAATATTGCACATGCACAAATGAACCCAGAACATAACTAAGAAATTCCAAGAGTATTAATAGATATTACTAGATAGTTGACAAGAGTGAAAGCAATCAAATTCTGAAAGACAATTTCATGAATTATGCTCAACAAATTGCTTTCTATTTATGAGATTTTCAGGAACCAATTTAGTTAATTCCATAAGCAATATTTTGGCAAAACCTAAAGATGCTAAAAATAAATGTAGTCCATGATCCAGCCATTTCCGTTTTGACTTGCATCCAACAGGGATTCTGGCATGGGTGGGTATGATGATTTATCACAAGCTAGCTGTGCCTAATGGTGAGGAATGAGAAACATTTCCGATGCCATCAGTAAGGAGGTGAATATATAATATATAGTGTATTTGTATAGTGGAAATGCAATTAAATGAATAAGATTTACATTTAGCAATAAGGTTGAATGCCATGCAATGTTGGCATGGTGGTAGATGGGCCTTGTTTTTAGTTTTACTACTTTAATAGCATATCAAATATTTGATACAAATAAAATCCAATAAAATAAATATCCCCTTTAGGCAAGGGTGTTAGAGAGTGAAATTTTCAAACACTGGTAGCATTAGAGTGCTAAATAGATATTCTGCATGGAACAACATACTTTATTATAGTTTTTGTGTGTATGCAGAAACTAACCTAAATAAAGTACTTAAAACATATCAATAATGTGTATATCCATGTATGAAAGAAAAATTTAAGGGACAAATCTGTATGACTAAGAATTCTATTGACTTAAAAATTACAAACATTATTATTTTGCTCTTTCCAAATGATGTTCCAGGTGGGCGTTGAACAATCAACAGCTTGTGGGTTACCCGCACTCACCAGTTATTTCTACAAATAAATTTTTACTGCTAATAAGTCAAGTCTATGCATTTGAAGGTTGTCAATGTCTACTTTTGTTGTACAATGACATAACTTAGAAGCTGCAATAGCCTCCATAGCACATGAAGTATAAAATATGTTCACCTGGATTTGTGTAGAAAATACTGCCAAAACATTATCTTTATCCGTAGAGAAGTAAAATGCGTTTCAAGACTCATATGGCAATAAAAAGTACATTTCATTTATCTGTCAAACCACTCTCTGGCTTTTTCTCCTGTGAATTATGTATACATGTAAAACTGGCACATTCATAAAAAGTGTAGCTGATATTCCTTGTGTAGCTTATACAAATATTTACTTAGGAATTTCTGCATATAATTTATTAAATTATTTCAAAGATCTTGTGAAATATTATTCTACCTTACAAATAAGATATGACTTTGGAGCACATAACCTTACTAACAGGAGACAATTTGCTAGGCAGCATAAGGGATTTAAAGATTTTGATACGCACATTCTCTAGGACTGAAAATGTATCCATTGAAATGCTTAAATAAGTATCTGGATACTTAAGTTTCAAACATTTGCTTCTATATTGCATGTTCATATTTTCTTTTTCTATAATAAAAGAAATTTTTACATTTAAAAATATATAATATATTTTAAAAATATATAATATACAAATATGTTAAAATATATTTTAAAGGTTTTATAAAAGATTTACTTTTAATTAAATTAGAATTTAAAAGAACAATTGAAATATTCAGATTTAGTTGAAGAATGGCTCACATTAAACCACTATTTTAATTGATACTCAATTTCATTTTATAAAAAAAAGAATAATAAAAAGAAAGAATATAATGTATTTATAGTGTTCTTGGTGCTGAACAAATGACATAGTAACTTTTTTTTATAACTGAGAGCATTTTTCTTTATTTTAAATCATATAGCATTCTATGCCTTAAAATCAGTATCATCTCTGGCATAATTTTGGTATATAGAAAAAGCAAATGCCTTTTAACATTTGATGAGCAGGCTGTGATGGTAACAGAGGAGTATGCCCAGAATACCATCAGAAACACTGATGTAACACATGTAAAGAGATTAAGAAATTTTCATCTTTTTTGATAAATTAAACTGCTAAGAATGTGTAAGATCTATTGGTTACTTACATTTACTGTCTTATATAAATCTTCCTCAAAAACTTTCACAGGGGAAGAGATAAGAGTGTTACTTCTAGCTCTGGCTATAATTACGTAGCTTCTATGGAACCAACTTATTTTTTACCAAATAATAATTTAGAAAGATGATAGTGGCACACACCTTTAATCCCAGTACTAGGAAGTCAGAGACAGGCAGATTTCTGAGTTCAAGTCCAGCCTGTTCTACATAGAAAGTACCAGGACTGCTAGAGATAACACAGAGAAATTCCGACTCTTAAAAACCCAAGACAAAAAAAATTAAAATAACAGTCTGTGGACAGGAGAGAAATACCAAATCATTCAAACATATGGAACAGATCTAAAAGTTAGAGACAGAAGTCTAGTGTGGCAACTGACACGTCTTCTTGTCCTTGCTGTATCTGTCAGATCATGAGTGAGAGTGAGTCACTGAGTAGACTTCAGCAGTCTCAAGGAACAACAGGGAAAGGAAAATATTGTTAGGGTCTACGAAAGAGGAGGGAGTATTTTATGACACAGTTTATTTTCCTTTTCTATCTGAATATAATTTTCCTCCCTCATCTTCTCCCAGTTGCTCTCAGCTCCTCTCCTATACAGATCTACTCCCTTTCTGTCTCTCACTAGGCTTATAAACGATAACAACCAAAAATATAACAAAATAAAATATAGTAAGATAACAAGCCAGAAGAAAAAAAATATCCCCAAGAGAAGGCACAAGGAGCAGCCACCCACTCCTTTACATGTTCAAGAGACCAATAAAAGCATTAAACTGAAAGCTATAATATATGCACAGGGGGCCTAATGCAAACCCACACAGTCGCTGGGCTTACCGTGTCAGTCTCTGTGACTTTCTGTGATCTTTGTTCAGTTGTTTTAAAGGGTATTGTTCTGGGGTCTTCAATCCCCACTCTCCCCCGCCCACGCCCCCACTCCTTCTGTCTCCTCTTCCCTGAGGGAAGCGATTTGATAGAGACATCCCATTTAGAGCTATGTGTTGTTCTGAGGCCTTTCTCTATCCCTGTGTAGCGTCTGGCTGTGGGTATCTGTATTTATTCCCATCTGTTGTAGAAGGAAGCTTCTCTGATGGTGACTGAAGAAGGGACCAATCAATGAGTATAACAGAATATCCTTCATTTTATAACTACTTTTTTTTTTTGACTAGTCGTATTTGGTTTTACCCTAGGTCTCTGGGCTATCTCTCTTTTGTCTTTTGTGGTTGGGTTAGTATCTAAGTTTCTCTTTTGGTAACCTGCAGAATACCTTTCTGTGTCATAGACACTAGAACATAGGGTAAATGTTATTTGTATGTACCACGCCGACCTCTACATGTTCAGTGAATTCTGTGGGCATCATCTTCAGCAATGGGGACCTGCTGTCAGTTTGTGGAGAGCAGCCTACTATATTTACAAGACCATGGGAACTTTGGGGATTTTAGTGGAACCTCTTTGGTTAATAACATAATAGCATGGAACTCAGTTCCAGTACTAGAAGTTTTTTTGGTTTTTTGTTTGTTGGTTGGTTTTGGTTTTGTTTGTTTGTTTCTTTGTTTTTGTTTTTGTGACAAGAGATGGCCAGGTGGGGTTCTGTTTTCCTCATTATTTGCATTCTTCAGTATGATCACCTGCAAAAAGAAGTTTCCACTGCACTGGGCTTCCATGTTGCTCCTCAAATGCCCCTCAACTCTAGATGTCCCTCTTCTCATTCCTGTCCACTCTCATGCCATTCCCTCTCTCACCTGATCTGTTCATTTCACCACCACCCCAGCCTCTAGTCCACCCATAGAATTGATTCTATTTCCTTGTGCCCACTAGTCCCTTCCTCTATGTGTCACCCCTCTATAACTTATTTATCATTTATTTTATGTCTAATATCCAGATATAAGTGAGTACACACTGAATTTAACTTTCTGGGTCTGGGTTATCTCATTTAGGGGGACATTTATATTTCTATTCATTTCTCACAAATTTCATGATGTCTTTTTAACACTCGAGTAATACTCCATTGTGTAAGTGTACTAAATTTTCTTCATTTGTTCTTCTGTTGAGGGAAATCTAGGTTGTTTCCAATTTCTGACTATTATGAATAGAGCAGCAATGAGCATGGCTGAGCAAGCATCTTGTGGTAGAATGGAGCATCCTTTGGGTATATACCCAAGTGTGGTATAACTTAGTCTTGAGGGAGATAGATTTTTCCATCTTCCAGAGGAACCACCATACTGATATCCAGTGGCTGTGCAAGTTGATACTCCCGACAGTAATGGATAAGAGTTCCTCTTGCTCCACAGCCTTGCCAGCATGAGCTGTCACTTGCATAACTGATCTTAGAAATTATAACAAGTATAAAATGGAATCTCAAAGTAATTTAATTTTAACATCCATGATAGCTAAGAATGTTGAACACTTCTTTAAGTGTTTCTCAGCCAATTATAGTGTCCTGTGTTTAGAATTAGCATTCTTTGTTTAAATCTACAACAATTTTAAAATCAGATTATTTGGTTTTTTTGATATCTAGTGTCTTAAGCTCTTCATATAGCTTGGATATTAGTCTTCTATTAGATGTGAAATTGGCAAAAATCATTTTCTAATATATAGGCTGCCACTTGTTTGATTAATGGTGTCTTTTGCCTTACAAAAGCTTTTCAGTTTCATGAGATACGACTTTTTGATTTTGATCTTAGTGCCTGCACTATTGTTCTGTTCAGAAGCATCTCCCTTGACTGTGTGTTCAAGGATATTCCCCACTTCAGCCTCAGTGTAGTTGGTTTTATTTCAAGGTATTCAATTCATTTGGAGTTAAGATTTGTAAAGGGTGATGAATATAGATCTATTTGAATTCTTATATAGGCAGGCATTCATTTTGACCAGCACCATTTGTTAGATATGCTTTCTTTTTTCCATGGTGTATGTCTGTGTTTCTTTATCAAAACTCTGGTGTCCATAAGTGACGGTTTATATTTGGGACTTCAGTTCAATTCTATCATTCAACATGTCTGTTTTTATGCCAATACCGTGTGCTTTTTTTTCTTTGTATTGCTATAGCTGTGTTATATAACCTGAGATCAGAAATTGTGAAGTCTTTCACAGTTCTTTTAGTGTTCAGTATTGTTTTAGCTACCCTGCTTTGTTGGTGTTTGTTTGTTTGGTTGGTTGGGTTTCTTTTTGTTTGTTTGCTTGTTTTGTTCTGTATTTTCATAGAAAGTTGAGCCTTGTCATTTCAAGGTTTGTGAAAATTTGTATTGTAATTTTGATTTGGATTCCATTGAAACTATAGATTGCTTTTTGGAGGATGGCCATTTTTACTGTTAATCTTATCAATCCAGGAGCATAGTAGATCTTTCCATCTTCTGATACCTTCTTCAATTTCTTTCTTCAAAATCTTGAAGTTTTTATCATTCAAGTCTTTTACTAGCTTGGTTACAGTTACTCCAAGGTATTTTATGTTATTTGGGGCTATTGTGAATGATGTTGTTTCCATTATATCTTCAATAGTCATTTGTGTATAGGAGTGCCACTTATTTTGTGAGGTAACTTTGTATCTAGCCTCTATGCTGAAAGTGTTTATCAGCTGTATCAGTCACATGGTAGAATTTTTTGTGTCACTAATATATGCTTTCATATCATCTGTAAATAAAAATACTTTGTCTTTTTCCTTTTCAATATGTGTTGCCTTGATGTTCTTCAGTTGTCTTATTATGCTAGCTATATTGAACTAGTATGGACCAAATAGACATCCTTGTCTTATTCCTGACATTAGTGGAATTGCTTTGAGTTTCTATGCATCTAGGTTGATATTGGCTATTGGATTGCTGTAATCTGTCTGTATTATATTCAGTTATGTTCCTTTGGATTTTTGTCAAAGGCATTTTCTGCATCAAATGAGAAAATCATGTGGTTTTTTTTTTTCTTTTATTTTGTTTACATAGTGGATTACACTTATTGATTTTGGTATTTTGATCCACAACTACATCTCTGGAATAACACTTACTCTACTATGATAAATAATCGTTTTTAGTATTATTGAATCTATGTACATAAAGGAAATTGGTATGTAATTTTCTTTCTTCCTTTCATCTTTATGTAGTTTGCAAATCAGGTTAAATGCAGCCTCATAGAATGAACTGGACAATGCTCCTTTTGTTTCCATTTCATGGAATAATGCAAGTACTTCTGGCATTAACTGTTCTTTGAAAGTCTGGTATCATTCTATACATAAAGCTTCCGTTATGGAATTTTTAAAGGTGGAAAACTTTTAATGACTGTTTCTATCTCACAATGGGTTATAGGTCTGTTTAAATAGCTTATCTGATCTTGATTAACTTTCATGAATGGAATCTACTGAGAAAATGATCCATTTCTTTTAGATTTTACAATTTTGTGGAGTACAGATTTATGAAGCCTATCCTTATGATTCTCTGGATTTCCTCAGTGTCTACTCTTGTGTCCCTCTCTTCATTTCTGATTTTTAAAATTTGGATTTTTTTTTTTTTGTCCTTCATTAATTTGGATGAGTTTTTGTCAATCTTATTGATTTTGACAAAGAATGAGTCACTGGTTCTTTGTATTCTTCTCTTTATTTCTATTTTATTGATTTCAGCCTTGAGTATGAGCATTTCTTGCATTCTATTCCTCTTGGTTTTTATTTTTTCCCTATGTTACAGAACTTTCAGGTGTGCTGTTAAGTTCCTGACATGAGATCTCTCCAGTTTGTTTGTTTGTTTGTTTGTTTGTTTGTTTTAACTAATGTAGGCAATAGTGCTATGAACTTTCCTCTTAGAACTGCTATTACTATGTCCTATAATTTTGTGTATGTTATATATTCCTTTTCATTGAATTCTAAAAAGCCTTTAATTTCTTTATTTGTTTTGTTTATTCAGTACAGAGTTGTTCAGTTTCCATGAGTTTATAAGCTTTCTGTTTATGTTGGTATCCAGCTTTAACCTGTGGTAGCCTGGCAGAATGTAGGAAGGGATTTAAATTTTCTTGTATCTCTTTGTGTCTGAGTATGTAGTCAATTTTGGATAAAATTCTTAGAGTTGAAGAGAAGGTATACTCTCCTGTGTTTGGGTGAAATGTTCTATAAATATCATGTCCATTTTGGGTTAGCTTTCACATTTCTCCATTTAGATTTTGCCAAGATGATCTGTCTATTGGTGAGAGTGAGGTATTGAAGTCTCCCAGTATTAGTGTGAGGGTCAATACGTGATCTAAGCTTCAATAGTATATTCTTTGTTTGTTTTCAGATTTGGTTAGCCTTGTGTTTGGGCATAGATGTTAAGATTTGAAAATCCATCTTGATGAATTTTTCCTTTGATGAGTATGTAATGTCTTTACTTATCTCTTCTGGTTAGTTTTGTTTGGATGTCTATTTTAATATGCATTGAAAAGCAATCCCAGCTTGTTTCCTAGGTCATTTTGCTTGGAATATCTTTTGCTATCCTTTACCTTGAGGTAGTATCTATCACTGATGTTGAGTTTTGTTTCTTGTACATGGAAGAAGGATGGGTCTTATTTTCATGTACATAGCCTTTGTCTTTTTCTGGGGCATTTGAGACCATTGTTATTGAGATATACCAATTACCAATGTTGCTTGACTCCTGTTATTTTGTTGTTTTTCTCATGTCAATTGTGTGTGTGTGTACATGGGAACATTCTTTTCTGTCTTTGATTTTAGTTGTCTGGAATAATTTATTGTCTTTGTTCTTATGTATATAGTTAACCTTATAGGTTTGTTTTCCTTAGTAGCCTCTTAGGGCTGGAATTATCTATAGATATTGTTTAAATTTGACTTATTTTCTCCATTATAGTGATTGAAAGTTTTGCTAGCTATAGTAGTTTTGTCTGGCATCTGTTGTCTCAAACTATGCAACATATGTCTAGGACATTCTGGCTTTTGAGTCTTCATTGAGAAGTCAGGTGCAATAGGAGTGCCTTTATATTTTACTTTGTCTTTTTCCCTTGCAACTTTTAATATTCTATCTTTTCTCTGTATATTTAGTGTTTTGATTATTATTTGCTGACTCGACTTTCTTTTCTGTCCAATCTATTTCCTTTTCTACACATTTCTTCTACCTTTATAGATATCTCCTTTGAGCTAGGGAATTTTTCTTTTATGATTTCAGTGGAAATATGCCTCTGTTTTTGAACTGGGATACTTCTCCTTCCTCTATTTATATTCTTCTTCTATTTGATCTTTTCATAGAGTCCCAGATTTTTGGGATGTTTTGTCTGAGAAAATTTTTAGATTTATCATTTTCTTTTGCCAATGTATTATTTTTTAGCATACCTACAATGCTTGAGATTATTTTCTTTCATCTCCTGTAATCTACTGGTGAAGCTTGACTCTATAGTTCCTCTTTGAATTCCCCCAAATATTTCATTTCCAGCATTAATTTTGTTTGGGTTTTCTTCATCAATTGTACTTCCATCTTTAGGTCTTGAACAGTTTTATTCATTTCCTTGAACTGTTTGTGTTTCCGAGACTTCTTTAAAGTATTATTAAATTCCTCTTTAAGAACTCCTGTCATCTTTATGCAGAGATTTTTTTTTTCTTTTTCTTGGGCTTTAGCTCTGTTTGAATAACCATTGCCTGCTGTGGTAGGGTTTCAGGCTTCAGTGGAGATATATTGCCCTGGCTGGTACTGATGATATTTTAAAGCTGACTTCCAGGCATCTGGAATTGGAATGTATTATTCGTTTGGGTGATGATATCTAGTATTGTCTCTGTTGTGTGAGTGTATTGTTCATTGGTTTCTGATCTTCCCTGGACTTTAGCAGCGTGTGATGGCTGTATGTTTCCTGGTAGAAAATTTTTGTTGCATCTGTTTCCCTTGTCTACTCAGCTGGTGTATTCATGGGGAATGTCTAGGCTGATATAAGAGGCTAGGATAATGGGGTGACTTGGGGAAGGAAGAGTTGGGGAGAAGGTCTTTGTGACTCTTGGGGGTGATGACAGAGAAGAGAGGGAGACTGTGGTAGGTTTTCTGCTTCAGAGACAGAGATGAGACTGGATGAATTGGACTAGGAGGGGCAGAAGGAGAGCTGTAGATCCCTTGTCAGACTAGTTGTTGCCCTGGCAAAGGGTGCCTGCTGGGGTTGGCAACTGGGATAAATACTAAGGACTGGGAAGTAAGAAGAGGAATATCTGTGGAGTCCACAGGCTATGGAAACAGGAAGGCATAAAAAGCTGCCACAGGTGTTCTGCAACAGAGCAGAGAATGAGATGGAGGAGTGGACATGGTGGAACAGAGGTAGCAGAACATTTCTGCAGGGAGCCTACATGGTTGTCTGGCAGGTGAGTCATCAGGGGAAACCTACTAGGCTCTGGGTTAATCTCCCAGAGGGGAAGCAGGTTAGATGGGGATGGTTCGTCAAATTCACAGCAGATGTGGGCAGGGGAGAAAGAAAGCTGAAGTTGGTCTTCTTTGCATAGCTAGGGAGTAAACTCAGTGATTGCATTTGGAGGGGTGAGGGTTTTCATCAGGTTTATCTGTTTCCCTGGCCTTCTGGGCAGGTCGGTTCACAGTGAATGTCTGCTGGGTTTGGAGGCAGGGAAATGGAATGAGTTGGGGGAAGGAAGGTTTGTGGAGAAGATGTTTATGATCCTTTGGGGATGGGGTCAGAGAGGAAAGGGAGGCCATGGCTAACAGGTTTTCACTACAGAGCTGGTAAGAATGAGAGTTTGGATCTGGGGGAAATAGAATGAAGAGATTATTTGCAGGCAGCCTACCTGATTTCTGTAAAGTATGGCCTCTGTAGTAACTCTATACCAAAACTCAAGGTGTTTTTTGGTCAATCAATGAGCCTTTTGTAAGTCAGAGAGATGTCATTTAACATTAAAGGACTCTGGTATTTCTTCTTGACAGGTCTATCAGTACAATGTTAGGGAATGAAGAAGTGTACAGTTGAGGGTCCTTTTCTTTTCGTTCTTCAAGCTTCAGTGTAATTTACTTCTTTTGTTGGATGTCTTTTCCTTCTCTGGTGTTTTCCATAGTTTTCCTCTGAGTACATTGCTATTATAAATCAATATCCACTTATTGGATAACTAGAGCCTCCATTTCTTTGCACTCTTCACTTCTCCAGCTTATTCCCATCCCTTAATATTCTATCTTTGTAGCCCGTGTTTCTACTGGATTATTCTTTTCTGCCATGTGCTATAAGCAAGGCTTTCACACATGTCCTTAGCTCCATTTCCTGTCTCCATTTTCCACTTCACTTCTTAGCAACATGAAATAACTTCTGGCTTGGGAAACTATCAGGGTACTATTGTTATTGTGTCTGTGCATGGTTTCTATTCTTCAAACACAAAATATTTCCTCTTCTATGGCTGCCATCTTCTTAAGATTTTAGACTCTGCTAAAATATGGCAAGCTTCAAAGAGCTACCTTAACTTGTTAAAGAGATACGGGGCCTTCCTCCATTGGGTCTATACTTTACATTTTAAAAATAACATTTATTTACTTTTTGGCAACTTCATTTCATTATTTTTATGTCATTTTATACAACTTGGATAACATAAATGATTATTTTATATTATAAATTCTCATTATTTGAAGTTCATTTGTCACCTGATACGCTGTACATGGTGTGTGTGTGTGTGTGTATGTGTGTGTGTGTGTGTGTGTGTGTGTGTGTGTGTGTGTGTGTGTGTGCGTCGGTGTAAATAACAATGGCAGATGTGTATATTTATTTACAAAATTGTAGACCTGTACTATAACATGTGTTGTTTAACATGTTACAATGAGGAAATATGTGTACTGTTAAATCACTGGTAAGCGTATCTAAATAAGTATTTTGTTTCTATTTGAGGTAAAACAAAATGGAAAAGATATGTAATATTTTGGAATACCTGATCTTTTACAAATTACTCATAGCTTTAGATATTTTCTTATCATGATAAGACCTGTGACCAATTATATAATATGTACACAAATGTACTTCACAATCTGTATTTTATTACTACATAAACGCTCTAAATTGTACATGTCATTACTACTGTGTTCCACCAATTGGATGTATTGTCATAATCAGAGTTTAAGTATATCTTTTGTATTTAGAGTGGTGTTATTAATACATTATTAAATCTGGCTTTAAAGATTTTGTGTTAATGAGATTTTAGACACATAAAGTAACTGAAATGTTTTATAGACATTTAGTAATAAATTACATAGCAATATATCTATTTTTATACCAAAAACAAAATATTTATCTCATTTACTACAGATAAATCTAAGACACTATCACTCTTAGTTCATCATCTAAACCTAGGATTTGAAATTCAGTAGCATTGATAAGCACGTGAGTGCATGAGTGCACTCCCCCAACACATCACTCTAGCTAGAGGTATGATAGGGGTGAATGGCCACAGTGTCGGTTGAGACAAACACGTTAAAGTTACTTCTCATCAAGGAAGAACATATGCTATCAATAAAATTATACTCTGATATAATCCTTTCATTTTTTTAGAGTTTTTGAACATCAAAACTATACTTTCTCCTTCATACATACACAGTAATATATATATATATATATATATATATATATATATATATATATATACATATATATATATATTCTATTACATTTTATAGTGTATTTATGAGGGCAAAAGCAGTAATTTTGAATAGAATTCTGTCTAACACATGCCAGTTCTTATTGTCTTTCTACATAAACTGTGCTATATGACACTAAGGCTGGTGATCACACAGTATTTCTTAGAAAAAAAAAAGCTCTGCGGCTGTCTGTGGAGGTTCTGGGTTTGTTGTTTTTGTTCTTGTTCTTGTTAAAACTAGTTATTATTGTTCTTGTTATATTTTTATTGTTTCTGCATGGCATGTGTATAGGATCCTAGGCAAACATACCACAGCTTGCTTATGTATGGATGTCAGAGGACAACTTTCAGAAACCTGTTGTCCCTTTCCACCTTGTTGACTCGGGGTCTCTCTCTTGCTTCTGGCACAGTGGCTACTCCTGTCTACCTAGTCCTTCACCTTCCAGATGGTATTTATGCCTCTGCTTTTCTTATCACAGTGGGAGTGCTATGACTAGAGGCTTAGCTTTTCTAAGCGAACTTTAGAGGTTGAACTCAAGCGGTCAAGTGCAGAGAGAGCTTTAGCTTCATGAGCCATCTCATTGGACACTGGAATATTTCTTCAAGTTCACAGACACTTTCCAACTCTTATTCACACTCTCAGGTAATGAATATTAGGAACCACCTACACTTTTGGACTTAAGAGGTATGAAAATGTGGGAAATATGCATCTGAGAGTCAATAAAACATAATTTAAGCTATAGTAAAATAATCACTAGAATCATAAAACATTTAGTTATCATATCTCCTATTTGCAATATCTTTGGAATCTGTTTTGTACATTAGCTTATGTTCATTTTCTCAAGAAATATACATGCATATTAACTAGATTAAAAATATCTTATTAAATTTTCTCCTTACTATAAATTTCAAAAATTCTGTGATGGGTCATATGGCATTTTGCCTAAATTTACAAATGTTACTCCATAATTTCAAAGCTCACAAGAGAAATATAATTTCATCAAGGTTCTTATTTTTCCCAGGGACATGCTCAGCTAACATTAAAGCACTTTGTTGTTAATTAGACCAGACTGATCATTAAGAAATTAAACCTAATATCAGAAATACATCACTGTGTGCCTTGATCTCCAGTTCCTAGTTACTCACATACTTCAGAGGCTTGGATGATTAAGAAACTGAAGAAATCAAAAGGTAAAACAGATGTCATTTATTAAAACTGTATGTTTAGATCTGAATTCTAGGGGGGAAATGAAAGACTTTAGCAATGAAGACAGCCCTAACATATACTCAAGATTGAAGAGCAGCTAATCTGAGCTGGAAGAGCCTCATAGCTTTTGATGCTTGCAATGATGTTTATGATCACATTTTTATTTAGAGCCAGATTTAGGAGTATGTATTGCCAAGTTTATGAATACTATGCATTCATTATTTTAACGACATATGCCATTCTGATGTCATATCCAGCTATAGATAGCAAAAGCCCTCTCAAAACAAGGTTTGATTTTGCATGAAACATGCAAAATACGTTTGGTAAAAACAATACATTTCAAGGTGATAAAAGAAGAGATCTTAAACATATAATATTTACCTTTACATCAGTTTGGAGGATTTTGAAATTTTTATTTTCTTACATTGGTGTATATATATATATGAACCAGGCCTGACTTGGCTGCCTGCCTGTCTTGCTGTTTCATGTCCTGTTTTTATCAGCTTCCGTGCCTGTGCTTATGCTGGTTAGCTAGTTAGTCATGTTTACCACTCTGAGAATGCACCCCTCCCTTCCTTGGGACTTTGCCTCCTGTGTGCAATTACCGCTTGAGGGATTTCACCTGCCAGTGCATTCCTGTATTGCTGCCTATAAAAAGGCTCTTTGGATGCTGACTAAAGGCCGCTGCTCTCTTGGCAAGAAGGACCCGCTGTTTTACTGTGTGTTAAATCTGCAGTCCCTTGCCCTTGACTTGGTACCGCAGTGGCGCAGGCACCACAAGTGGAAGTCCCACTGCGATTAGGAAAGAAGGGAGGAAGCTGATGGATCGCCAGGGGAAGCGGGCCAGCACCTCACGGAGGTAGGAAACGGGCGTATTGGAAATGGGTGCCGCAAGTTCTTCCACGGTTCTGGTGGATCAACTAGTGAGATTGTTAGAGGATCAAGGCACCAGGATTAAGCATAAGACTGTTAAAGATTTTATAAAAACAATAGAATTGAGTAGTCCTTGGTTTATGGTATCAGGAGAGCTAAGTATCTAAGATTGGAATCAGGTGAAGTCTGATCTCCAGAGGATTTCACAAAAGGAAGGGTCCAGCAGTGTTTCTATCGGTACCTTTGCATTATGGCATCTCGTTAGAGATGTGCTTAGGAACAAAGATGAGAAAATAAGAGAGCAGCTAGGAAGTATGGAACGTGCCCTGAGTGAAGTGCAGGAGGAGCAATCTGTAAAATCTTTGGTCCCATCTGAGATTACCTCTGACATATCTTCTAATTCTGAGGAGGAAGAGGCAACTTTAACATCTGAAATACCGGCCCTCAAGAAGAAGTTGAGGGAGTGTAGGATCAAAGAAAAAGAAACTAGGGGAGAGCGGCCCCTGGTGTATAACACAGATTATCAAAGTCAATTATATTTGGCAAAGCCTTTTGCTCCCTCTCGGGGAGTAGTCTTTCCAGTAGTTGAAGTGCCTCACCCAACTATCCCAGGACAAACACAGAGACAGCATGAAGCCTTCCAGTTTAAAGACATAAAACAGCTTAAGGAGGCAGTTATGGCGTATGGTCCACATGCCCCTTTTACTATTGCCATTTTTGAATCCTTCACAGTACAATTTTTAACAATTGATTGGCAACAAATGTGTAGAGCAGTCCTCAGTGGGGGTGATTATTTGTTCTGGCACAGTGACTGTCAAGAACAGTGCATTCAGACCACTGCACGTAATGCAGCCAGGGTTCCGCAGAAGAACATGGGTATGCTTGCAGGCATGGGTTCATGTACTGAACTTAATGCCAAGATACAATATGACCCAGTAGGTGACTGTCCCTGAACAGCAGAAGCTATTACTTGCCCTATTATGTGAGTAGTATCTATACTTCGACAAATATTCAGATAGTCATTCACACTTTTATATTTATAAGGCCTAAGGGCTTCCTGGCAATATTTATTAGCATTTTCAAAGGCCAGTTGTTTAATAACAGGCATGGCTCCTTCCATGTCGCCCAAAATCCTTCCTGCCAATTGCATAAGGTGATAAACAAATTCCTGGAAGGGCTCTGAGGGTCCCTGGACCACTTTAGACAGCTGCTCTCTTGCCTCCTTATTAGGCAAGGACTTCCAAGCTCTCGTGGTGCAAGTAGCAATCTGCGCATACACAGCTGGGTCACACCTATTAAATTATACATTATATATTTTATGGTTATATTTATTAAAATATTTGCTACTATACTTATTTATATAACTGGCTGTATAATGTATGTAGTTAGCATATAAATATAGTAAATTATTAGAATTATTTCATTTAGAAATTGCCAAAGGTGGTAATTTGGTGTTTAATTTCTTCACGTCAATCCAGGCTTCACACTCCTTAATGTGCTAAATTAATAGATAACAGAATTGTGCAATCACATCTTATCTCATTCTGTAGTCTATCCTTTAATTTTACACTACTATCTACCTGGCAGTGCAGACCTAAAGATCCGTGGCAGAATCCAGCATCTATGAAAGGGCTTGGAGATTCAAGGTAGCTGCATTTTAATGTGTGATCTCTGCCCTTATGTCTTCCCCTCTCCAGATCCTTCTGGGGGCCAATGATCCATCCTAGAGGCAGTTGTGAGCACAGATAGCCCTGCTAATCTTCTAGGACCCACGGGGTTCTTGGTTGTTTTATCACAGTGTAACCTTTAAAAGGCAACATGCCAACAAATCTTCATCTTCACCACTTTGTACTTAGCACCATGGCCAATGATTTGAAGATTACTTAAGTACAAAATACTGACTCATAAACTAATGGGAATTCTTTATCATTAATGAAATATCAAAGAAATATTCTCTTAAAATAAATTATTGTCTCTATGTTTTTGTTTATTGACTGCATTATATGTGCATTTGCATATATAATTTTCTTAATTTCCATTTTACTATTACTCTGGGAGGTTAAATACACCTTAGAAACTTAACATTATAAGAATCTTACATTCTTACAAGTAAGAAATTCTCTAACTCCAGGCTGACCTGAGGCCTCTGGCCTTTTGAAAGTACCTGTTTTCACATTCACAGATAGACAGACAGATAGACAGAAGAAACACACACACACACACACACACAAACACATACCCCCAACACACAGACATACTTATGGGTAGGGAAGCATACAAGGTTAAAATTAATAAAAATAGTAAAAATAATCTTTAAAATATTTTCAGGAAGATGAATTAATTTTTGAGAGCACTTTTTGATTTTTGAAATATAATTTAGATAAGTTTCTCCCTTTCTTTCCTTTTTCCAAACTCTCCCCCAGACCTTCACACTGTCCTTCAACTAAATTTCCTTTATAAAGTCAACACACGGATTGTGGGAGATGGCTACATGGATAAGCTGTTGCTCTACAAGTAAAAGAATTAGAACTCAGATCATTAGAACCCATGTAAATCTTGGGCATAATGGTAGACACAAGGGATCTCATGGGCAAGATAGCCTGTTAGAGTAGCTAGAACCCATGAGGTTCAGGCTCAGTGAGAAACCTTGATTCAATAATTTAAACTGGCCAGCAAAGAAGAAAACACTAGATATCAACTTAGGGACTCTATACGTGCACACAGTGCTCACGACCTCATGTACACTCATGCACATACAAACATGGATACAAATTGAAAGTACATTTGAAAAGAGTGTTAGTATACTATGATCATAGCTTAAGAAAAGAAGAAATTGAGCAAGAGGGAGATGGGTGTTGAGAGAATGAGGAGGTGCAGACAGAGGTGGCTGTGGCATGGACCGAGTTGGCTTTGGTGAGGAAGACGAGGTTTTCCTCACAGTGGGCCTCCTGGACTTTTGATGGAACAGATGAGAGGAAAAAGAGGTGAACATGGAGGACCTCGGAAAATGGATAAAAGTGAGCACCATCAAGAATGCAAAAACTGGCCCTACTAGACCTGCAGAGCTGCATTGATGGCCAGATTTATTTTTTAAACCAGAAAATATTTTAATTTTATAATTCTATATGTATAATGATGGCCACACAGTATGATTATTTCTTGTCTATAATTTAGTATTTTGACAATTTGTGAAGAAACATTAAAACAAGTTAAATGGTAGTATGCTGAGGTATTTTTGTTGTTGTTGTTTTGTTTCGTTTTTGTCTGGGTTTTTTTTTTTTTTTTCACTTTTAAAGATTGTTGTTTAAGACTTACCAATGAGAACCCCTTGTGAGCATGCTCAATATCATTGTGGAGAACAAAGAGGGCTTCTAATTGTAACAATGGTCATGGCTGTGATTTTTTTAAAAATAAAATTCCAAATCTTAAAAGAGAAAAGAAAAGAAAAAATGGTATAAGTACAGCTATCATAAGACTCAACATGAAAACCACATTTGTATGTATGCACGTATGTATGCATGCATGTATGTATGTATGTATGTATGTATGTATGTATTTTCTCTCATTTGTTACATCCCAACCACAGTTTCCCTTCCTTCCTCAACTTCTAGTCTCTCTTCCCATTTCTCCTTTCCCCCAGATCTTCTCCTTCTGTGTTTTCCTTTAGAAAAGAGTAGGCCTCCCAGAGATATTAACCAAACATGGAAAACAAGTTACAATAAGGCTAAGCACATACCCTCATATCATGACTGGATGACACTACCAAGTAGGAGGAAAAGGCTTCCAAAACCAGGCAAAAGAGTCAGAGACAGTCCCTATCCCACTATTAGAAATCTCACAAATACACGAAGATACACACCCATAGCATATGTGCAGAAGAACCTAGGTCACATCCTTAAGGGTCCTCTGTCATTGCTTCAGTCTCTGCAAGCCCTTCTGAGTCCAGGTTAGTTGATTCTGTGTTCTGTGGTCTTATGGTGTCCTTGACCTCTCTGGCTCCTTTGGAGAAGGATGTGAACTTGATATCATAGCTATAGCCTCATGAGAGAAAAATAAATTTTATTCAAATTTTGATAATATTAACATCTTTCATAAAGGAGCAAACATTTAGTTATTATGTCACAGAGCCTCAGACAGTACCTGAGGACCTTCTGGGGACATGACAATTTCTAAATAATAAAGAGTATGGATACAAGTAACAAGAAGCACCCACAACAACAGTGAAGACACCAACTCCTCACTCACTCGCTGAAGAGTAATTAGCTGGAAAATATTTTTAGCAAGAACTATAAATTTTCGGCATCCTCTTTCCTTCTTTTCTTGGGCAGCATTTCAGGGGCTTAAATCTTTACCATAAACAATGATTTCAAGCAAACTGGAGAAGGTTAACTGAATTGTGCAGAACAAACATAGTAGTAGAAAAAGAACCTTCTAAGACATAAAGCAGAAGAAGATGGTTCAAAGGATGCTTGTCAGACGTCAGAGAGTTTTGAAAATTGTCCAACTCTTTCCTGGATTTTGGCTCCTTTTTAGGACTAATCTTTCTGAGTGATCTGGACACAGAGAGAAGCTGCAGATGTGCTGCACTGGATGACTGCAATGCCACGGAAGATGCAAACAACAAAAACTGAGTCTGGAGATGCTAAATCTTAAATTAAATAGCATTTAAAATGCAAAGAAAAATTTAAACATTAATAGAATATTAACTTTAAATCATCAAAGTATTTAAATTATATCATTTAACTTATCCCAAACTCAACTGTTTTTGAAAAATTAATTATCCATATATCGATATATATATATATATATATACATATAATTATTTGATTGTCACCAATAGTTGTACTAAGGAATGGGAATGTTTATTTTTTATGAATTTATTTTATTTTTATCTCACCTGAGTTTCATATTGGCCTTGAACTTCTCTCCCTGTCTTAGCCTCCTTGAGTGCTGACATTACAGGTGTGTGTGACTGACCTCAGATTTGTGATTTGGTGTCTATCATAAATTTCTGTTATCAATATTACTAATACACCTTTATTGATCCATCCCATCTTTCCTTCTTCAGTTGGTTTTCAACTGTTTATCTTTCACCTTTGAGTATATTCAACATTTCTGGTTCCTTGAGTTATTTTTCATCTTTAGATTTATTTTTTATTTTTTGTTTTTATTATTTTATTTTTATTATCAATTCAATGGTGTGGGTTCTGTTGATGTATGTATGAGCTTTCAGATTCTGCACAAAATGTGTTTTGTTTTTTGCTGCTGCTGGACCAACAAGGCCCTTTTTTAATTGCAGTGGGTGTCTTTTCCAATATCCCTATAAATCCTTTTTTAGTGACCAACTCTTTCTTTTCCAGTACTGTGTTTCTCCTTCAGTTCATGCTCCTTTTATCACTGGTGACTGTATCATAGCATAGTTTATTATCTAATACATATTATTTTAGAGCATTTTAAACTTACATAAAAACTATGATAAATGTATAGAGATTTCTTATATCCACCTTCCTCAATATCACTCTCACATAGCATCCTTAAATACCAAGCTCTCATACGACAATAGTACATTTATTACAAACAGTGAGCCAACACAAGCACAGCCTTATCCAAATCCTGTGCTTTCCTTTATTGTTTATTCTGGATGTATTTTTTCCAATGCATTAATATATGCTATGATTTTTGTTTCATTTTGTTTGTTTTTTAAAACAATGAAATTTGTTATTGTTGTTTAATTTTTCTTCTTTGTCTCCCAGTATTCCTTTTAATTTCTTTGTTTAAAGGCAAGACATGTTGTGTTCAGAATCAGGAGCAACATCATTAAACAGAATCCATAGCATAGATAGATAGATGATAGATAGATAGATCGATAGATAGATAGATAGATAGATAGATAGATAGATAGAAACCATATAATCATCTAATTATCTCATTGAATGTAGGATGAGCATTTGACAAAATATTTCTTCATGACAAATATTCCAGAGAATTTGTTGATCTGCGTGGCGGGGGGGGGGGGATCTCAATGTAATAAAGGCAATATAACCAAGACCACAGCCTACATCTTGCTAAATAGAGAAAAAAACTTGGGAACAGAACAAGGTTGTCTACTCTCCCCATAACTATTCAATAACCTCTTAGAGTTTCTAAGCATGTCAGTAAAACAAGCTTGTCAATATAACAAGTTGAGAAGAGAAAAATGATAAAAATAGAAGAGAAAGAAGTCAAAGTACTATTATTTTCAGAAGACAGAATCCATAATTCTATGTGTAAACACTAAAGATTTCACCATAAAACTGTAGGCATAGGTTTATTGTACAATTCAAATGCTGATTTCTGTACTATTCATATCTGGTTGCAATTTTGTTGTGAGATTCACCTATCTCAGAATTGTATGAACACTGCTCCACAGTTGCCCCTTAATATGTCATTTAAGCAGCTTATAACCAATCATTGAGCAAGGGAAAGATTAGAGCTGGACTTCCTGCCAGCTACAGGAGAAGGAGATAGAGGCTAAAGTAGGGGATTAAGCCATGAGCACAGGTCTAGGACACATCAGGAGAAGAGCAGGGAAAGGAAAGCTACAAAGTGCAAGCATCTCTGAGATGTATGCTAGGATGAAACCAGGTTATGTTAGAGGGTTAAAAACAGAGTAACATCTGCTTAGTTAAACAAATATAAAATAGTCTCAGTTATTTCTGTGATAGCTACATTAAGAGAAAAACTAAGAGAAACAAATGCAGTTTTTTTTATTAATTTATTCTTGTTATATCTCAATCTTTATCCCATCCCTTGTATCCTCCCATTCCCCCCCCCCCCCTTTTCCCATTATTCCCCTCCCCTATGACTGTTCCTGAGGGGGATTACCTCCCCCTGTATATTCTCATAGGGTATCAAGTCTCTTCTTGGCTACCTGCTGTCCTTCCTCTGAGTGCCACCAGGTCTCCCCCTCCAGGGGACATGGTCAAATGTGAGGCACCATAGTACGTGAGAAAGTCATATCCCACTCTCCACTCAACTGTGGAGAATATTCTGACCATTGGCTAGAAATGCAGTTTTAAAAAATAACACTAACAGAAAACTGTTGCAGCTGATAAACACATAAGGCAAAGGAGCAAGATTAACTCTCTCTCTCTCTCTCTCTCTCTCTCTCTCTCTCTCTCTCTCTCTCTCTCTCTCTCTCTCTTAAAAAATCCAATAGCTTTCCTATGCACAGATAACTTTCAGTGAATGAAATCAGGGAAACAATCCCATTCACAATAATTTTAATAATATCTTAGCATAGATCTAAGAAAGTGGAAGACTTATTCAGCAAAAAGCGTAAGAGACTGAAAAAAATAATCGATGATAACACTAGAATTACACAAGTTTCAGTGTGAGTATTCTTTGCTGCATAGAACTTTTCAGAAGTTCTCTCTTCTGTCCTTGATTTTTATCATAGGAGTTTTCCTAGAATAAGTAGTTATGTCTCTGTTTCTGTTTCAATTTGAATATACTGTTTTCCCACTGTGCACAGCAGTGCTCAGCAGAGAAAGTATGAGGTGGGAAGGCAGTCCACACTTGCAACAATAAATCTCATCCTTTTACTGCCCCCATGTCTATGGGTAATGTTTACAGATGATCCTCAGTATTTTCTTCTTTTATCTGAGACAGAAAGTCTAGAGGCTGGAGGAAGAAGAAAAACACCCAATCGTAGCTGGGATAATGATCTGGTAAAGTTTTTTCCCTTGAAATTTATGGGAAATTATTTGTTTATCTCATGAAGAATACCTTCCACTTCACTTTGCCAAGTTTACTCAGCAATCATATTTTTCTTTGCACAAGGTAGGAACAAGTTCTTCCTTGTCAAGACCTAGTCAGGTGCCCAAATCATGAGGAAACTGTTACAGCATTATCCATGAGTAGCTCATTCTTATGGTAGTCTCCTTTAGCTAACTTTTCAGTATCAGCATTAGACATTACTAAGAGTACCCAGCACCAGTGGCTATCTCCAGAGAAGCAGTTCCTGGCCGTGACAGCTCCATCTGCCTGTTTGTTGTTCCAAATTGCCAGATGCTAGTTTCTTCTGACATGTCAATTTTCTTCCAGATCCAAGCCATTTATTTACATTTTAGTTAGATTTTGGTTATTGTAAAGATAGGTGTGATTGCTTCTAATTTCTTTATATGTATGAGCTAAGACTGGATACTATTGGCTTTTATTTCAAAACATGGATTCCTGAAAAATATAAAACAGCAATGCCATCAACAAACCATGTATTATATATCTATTATGCAGCACAGCACCCTTATGGTCTGGAAGAATAGTAGTTAAGCCCAAATGAATTAATGTCATGTATCACTTCAGTAAAAGTTGCTATTGTAGGATGTTAGGACCACACAGCATTGTAGAAAGTCATAACAGGAGAAATTCATGTTTTCATTTTGAGCCCAAACTTTCTCGGATCTAGGGAGTAGAATAAAATGGAGAGATTCTGGAGGAGTTATTTTAGCTTGTACCAAGAGTGTTTAGATTTTAGACTCACACTCTTTAGATAGTACATTATTTATTCCTATTTCCATTTTCTCCTCTACTTTAAACTCTGAGTCATGTTGAGAAGAGTCGCAACTCTGCTTGTTTTTGAAGATGAGTTATATTAAAAGATAAGAAACAAACGCACTGCCAAGTTTTCTACAAACTGTAATCTGTGATACCAATCATTTATGACAACTGATAATTTTTCCATTGAATCATTTACTTGTTTATTCAACCAGTATTTCATAATAACAGTTAACTTAGTCCAACTTAGATCTGTTTCAGTAGCAATAATAATTATCATACATTCCTTACTATTGTAGATATCAGTATGATACATAATGGTGAATTTATTTTGAATCTGTATAGTAATACCAAAAATAGTTTCAGGAGCAACATATGGTGAACATTAATACCTAAATTTAATTTAAACCATATTGAGCTTTTTTTTTATTATTGTAAATGTTCAATCATCTCACAAATGTATGTTCCAACTTTTAAAAAACTGGTTCTTCACTAGTTCCAGTTTACTTTAATATTTACTAAGTCATAGCCTCAGGGTACATATGTTAACGACATTTCTGAAAGTCATATTGGCCTATAGGGAAGAAGAGGAAGATAAACAACTTTATCTAATTATGTCCATGGCTGGTATCATACATCATGATTTTTTAGGCTACCTGGTGAACTCTAGTGTTAGAGATACTTACTGGGGTCCAGAATCATTTCCCCAGATTGAAACAATGTATAAATAACTGACATACTTTAATATAAAAACATTGAGACAAGTCCAAATTGGAAGATAGAAAATAGATGGTAGGGAATATTTCTATGTGTCCTATTTCACACTCTTGTTCTCAGTGTTTTATAATGTCATGTCTAATTATTTGATCCAATTAATAAGATAATGAAGGAGTGCCTTGTAGTACAGTTGTTTACATATCAAAACATCTGGTGTAAGTCTCAATAGACATTTGGAAATTTTAATTATGTTTTAATAATTTATTTTTTATAGAAATTGGTCTCAGATCTTAAAAGCATGATATATGGTGTGTTAGAGTGAAAATTATTGATATGTTCAGTAACATGGTAATATGGTGGGAAAAAAAGCATAAGCAAGAGAATAGCATGGTCAAATTGGTTTAAAAAGTAACAATGAAGAAATGATAAAAATATATCATTGTGCTTGTAAATTTCATTATTGGAAGAGATCTTTAAAGCCCTCTGTAAACAAAGTGGCACAAAGAACTTTAGTGTTCTGTGGATAGAGTGACACTGTACATGTCAGGTCATGCAGAAATGAGAAACACACTGCCATTCTTGAGAGTTTAACTGCAGGGCAACATTCCAAATACTTTAAGCATCGCTTTAGTGCCTTAGTTAATGCTAGCAGTGTTATTGCTTGGAATCAATAATGATCCAACTCTGAGATTCTCAGTGAATGATACTTTGCCACTGCACAAAAACATGTGCTAGCAACATCATTATCCCAAGCAACTGTAAACAAATGTGAACATTTCTGGAGGAATGAGGCTATGTTTCTTTTTGATCATTTAGTTTAAGAATCTTATGGAATGCCTTCCCAGATCCTACTTCACAAACAGAGTTAATACAAAGCTTGCATTGAGTGTCAGCTTGGGGCTATTGCTGAAGTGAGTGGTTATCACTCCAATGCCATGTTTTATTTCCACGTAAGCTTTTCAGAATATTTTTCACCATATACAAAATACACCAGAGTGCAATGTGCATCATAAAGATAAATATTGGCCTGTGCGTGGCATCCTTCTACTCTGCTCCTTTGTCTCACATGTCTCTACCTAGGGGAGTTTCTTGTAAAATTATCTATTGTTTTTTTCTCCTTTCATATGTCTTTTTAATTCTATAGATATAACCTTTTCTTATTAGTAATAAGGTAATCATATAATATTACATTAATATTTTACAGCCGAATCCTGTATTTTATGAAATATTGTATTCAATGAATTTTATTTCTTTATTGAATTGCTAGCTCTTTTGTCAAACTAATTATGCTTGTGAGTGTTCTCATACAAAACGACATAGCTTTCTAGTGGTTCACTAAAGCAGTAGTTTTCCTGTATATCCTGGAATTATCAATACATGATTTTATGGACTGTTAAGTGCATTCAGGAGGTCATATACTGCATAGAAGCATGCATTTTAAGTGCTGCCAATTGAACCCAACAGGCCGTCCTATACGCTAAACACATACTCTACCCCATACACACACCCCATGTGATCTTTGAAAGAAATGTCAGGAAATATGTATTTATGTGGCTGATATCACAGCATAAGAGAAGACTGGTGTTATGGAAATCACATCCTCCAAGGAATACCTCCTTGAAAGAAGGAGAAGACAATCACTGCTGGTACAAACTCAATGATAATAGGAGACATGACTGAAGGAAAAGAGAGGATCAGTGGGAAAGCATTGGCTTTTGGCCTTTCTACTTTTGATATTATCTATTTATATACTCAATGCTGGATTTGAGGGGAGAGATTATGAAGATGGCTTGGCTTCTCCTTTTATGATGTTTTAAAGTATAAATTAATGTATATTATAAACAATATCTAATTCAGTCAGTCCATCCTGAGATGTCTACTGGCTACTTGGAGGTTTCTCATTCAAAGGGGACCAAAAGGCCTGTCTTTGGGTGCTTGTACAATTTGAAAGAGCAGCAAGACTGATGACACATCAGCTGACATTCACTGATTCCAAGAGAAGGAAATGGATTGCATTTTCCCATTTTTTGTTTTTCAGTTTCAAGCGTGAAACGTGGACATCTTTTCCTCTTTTCTTTGTTGCCATTATATTAGAGAAAGCTAATTGTCTAAACTGAGTAAAATCTGAAGAAGGAAAGCTGGACTTCACACAATCTTTAGGCATACTGTTTTTTTCAAGTCCATATTTGTCAAACTACAACTGTTACTCAGAGAAAAGCCAGGAAATGAAACAGAGCACCTAGGACTTGCATATTCTAGGCTCTGTGTTTAGAAAGCACAATGTGCACACATTAATTTTGAGTGTTGGACAAGCATACAATTTGAGTACTAGTACACTTGTGTATGTTTTAGTAATGTGTGTGTGTGTGTGTGTGTGTGTGTGTGGCTTTGTGTTTGTGTGTGCAATTATGGCTCTCATTCAGTCATAATGTGGTTCTATAATAGAGACTTGTCTCTTCACAAGAACTTTTGAAAGACATTTTGTGTCTATTTTTAAGTTACAGTATATTTATCACTTAAGTTTTAGTTAAGGACATTAAAGCATATTGGGTGGTGATGGCAAGTTTAAAAAGTGACTGGGTACTAAATACAGTCTATGTGAAGCTCTTACTTTTGCTTTGCAATTTGTATCATTTTGTGAATTCTCATAGAAAATGACTGTCCTCACAAGCACTCAGCTTCATCAGACTAACACTGTTGGACTTTGGTCCCCATAGGGCTTTAAAAGTTAATTTTCTGTTCTGTGAGAAAGAACATGATAGTTAACAAGGAGAAATGTATTATGTAACCTGAGAGATTTCTTTTCCTTACTCAGTAATATTTATGTATAAATGTACACATATAGTATATGTGTTTTATATATATTACATAAAATATATGATAACAAAACTTAGCAATACAGTACATTATCAAATGTCAGGGGTTTGTTTTATGTCATGAAGGTGCAATTGTCTGGGACTTGTGTCTTGTTTTTTCTCAGCATCACAAGAAAGGACAATATAGCATATCTCTAGAGATAGGGATTGCTTAAAATTATAATAATGTACATGTTTCCAGATACACATATATGAGTGTGCACATACACACACACACACACACACACACACACACACAGCAAACGATATGTACACACTGTATGATTTTATAGAGAGATGGAGACAGAGACGTTGAGATAGAGAATGAAGAGGGTTTTACTTATGTACATTTTTTTTTTCAAAACAGGGTTTCTCTGTGTAGCCTTGGCTGTCCTGGACTAACTTTGTAGACCAGGCTGGCCTCGAATTCACAGCGATCCACCTGCCTCTGCCTACCGAGTGATGGGATTAAAGGAATGTGCCACCACCACCCAGCTTATGTACATTTTTTTTTTACTTAGCTGTATTCAAATATAACATGAGCTTTCAAGTGTAAGAATATGTTTACATATATAATGCCCTAAGTTGATTTTCATCCCTAATATATTAGGTCTTGGCTTATTTCAGTTACAAAGATAAACTTACACTCAATATTGATAACAGACTTTTGAGCCATAACTATCAAGGCATTTACAAGAAATCAGTGAAATCTATATTGTATTTAGTTCAAAACTGGTTCAACTTATTAATGGTTTCATGTACATTCATAAATACAGTTACTAGAATTAAAGTTGATTGGCTACCATTGCCCATACAGAGTGTTCTATGGGAAATCCATGTGAGTTTAGTCATATTGTGTTGCACCTGTTAGAAGTCTGTATTTCCAAAACTGAAGTGAAAAAACTATTGAAAGAAGTTTACATATCAACAAATGTCTTATTTTACATTATGCCTAAAAACTGTGTGAAGTCCAGCCTTCCTGCTTCAAATTTTACTCAGTTAATACAATTATCTTTTTCTAATTTAACGATTATAAAGAAAAGGAGAAAAGGTCTCCATGTTTGACATTTGAAATACCATTTGATAAATGTTATTAAGCTGTGTAATAATTTAACAGCATACACAAACCATTGATGCTTCTGTAAACTGAATCTGAGTTGTTTTCAGAAGTCTGTTGATAAATTCAAAGTCTTCTTCAAAAGAGAAACAAACAGGAACAGCTACAGAAAACAATCAAGGCAGCCTTTCAGGTCCTGAATTTGTCTATAAAACCTGAACATATTTTATCTAGGTTGGTATTTTTCCTGAATTTCTGAGAGATTGGATCCACTGAAACCAGGGTTACAGATAGTTGTGAGGAACATGTGGACACTGGTTATCAAACTCGAGTTCTCTGGTTCTCTGGAAGAACAAACAATGTTTGTAACCTCAGAGACCCACAGAACATGGCATTTAAAGATGTTTTTATTATTCTAAAGGTTCTTTGACAACAAGACAAGTTAACTCCTGACAACACCCAGCCAACCTCAAAGAAAATGGGAGCTTCAAATAACCTCCTTATGGAGATGGCAAATGTGGCAAATCAGCCACTGGGCAAAATGTCCTTATTCTGGACAAAAACAGAATTCTGCCTAAAAACGGGCAAGCTTAGATGCAGGCAGAGTTGACAACCACACTCTGCCAAGACAAAGTAAGCAAGTCCTCAATAGTTTCTGCTTAGTGTGTAAATCTAGCAGAGATACTGGGCCAGAAGGCCGAAGATGAGGCTCCAACATTAGAGAGAGTGTTGGGTGACTGTTCAGGCAGTAAACTGTCTCAGTCATTTTGTTCATTTTGGAAGCTGCTAACGTGCACCCCTGGTTCACTCAGGGATTTAAGTTTAATTCCTTCTCAAGTCTCTGAGGGGTGTTGAAGACCAGATAGTTTAGTTCTATAATCTAATTTAGTTGCTTAGGGGATAAGATCTTTTTAGATTGAGATAAAAGAGTTTAGTTATTAGAGATGAGATATGGTAGATATTGAATTTCATTCAGAAATTTAGACCCAGAAAGACAGGAAAGATGGTTACTTCAAGTCTGACAAATAGAAATAGCCAAATCACTATGAATGTAACATTTATAGAACTCATGATTGTTACATGGTTCTTCCTGCTGTATGTAGTTTGTTTTATGCATGTGTAATAAAATAAATGTATATGGAAAAAAACCTGAACATATCTTCAACAACAACAATATAAGGCAAAATTAAATTCATTTATTTATTAAGAGTAAAGAATGCAATTGAATAAATTAACTGACTAGTTGTATTGATACAATTCCAAATTTTGTGAAAATATGGACTCTTCCATGTTACCATATAACTGAATGTAAAGACAGTTATGATTTTAGGAAAAGTGATGAGGAATCAGAATGTTCCTACATATTTCTTTGAACATTTACACCATCTATCATCATAATGTGGGTGATATTAAATGTTCATTTGAATGATAGAATTCAAATACCATACAGAAGGACATAAGCATGCTGCTTAAAGAGGTGTACTGAAAGAAGATAGGGTGGGCTCAGCAGTTAAGAGTACTAGCTGCTTTTCCAGTGGACCCCAGTTCGATGCTTAGCATCCCTATGGAGGCTCACATCCTCTGCAACTCCATGTCCAGGGAATAAAATACCTTGTTCTTGTCTCTGTGGACACCAGGTACACAAGTGGTCCACAGCCGCACATGCAGGCAGAAGACCAACACAAATAAAATAGAATAAAATACAATTTTACAAAGAATGTGATCAAATGGAGAAATCACATTTATTTTATATGCGAAGGATTATTGGCTAAAAATATCTTCACTACTACTGGTTAAAAGCAAATTTACGGTTTAAATGAACTACAATGATGCACAGTGGAAGGATTTGACCTGGAACACACTCTGTCATCTGCTCATGTGGTGTGCACATGTCACTAAAAGATAAGCCTTGACATCCCTCTCAAGGAGATATTTGTGCTGAATCAGTATTGATCATACCATGTAGCAGAGTTTGAAACTTGACATACCGTACAGTTCTTTCATTACCTTTTATAAAACATATCTGCAATTTGCCTTTTCTGATAGGCAAATAATGTCAACATGGAGTTTTGTATTTAATTATTTAATAACTTTTTCAATTTTTTTCTATTTTCTTTCATATATTTACTTTACATCTCAATAGTAGCCCCCTCCCTCCTCTCCTTCCAGTCCCTGTGTACCACCATCTACCCCTTGTCCCCGCTCCCCTTGTCCTCAAGAAAGGGAAGTCCCTCCACCACCAACCCACCTCAACACATCAAGTCACTTTAGGACTGAGCTCATCTTCATGCTAGGCAGCCCTGATAGGAAGAAGTGATTAAAAGCAGGCAACAGAGTCATAGACAGCCCATCAGTTTCTAATGTGGAACTGGCCTAGGTCCAGTTCAAGCCGGCTCTTTGCTTGGTGCTTCCTTGTTTGTTAGCCCCCATGGGTCTAGGTTAGTTGACGCTGCTTGTCTTTTTGCTGTGTCCTTGTCCCTTCTGCCCTTCTATCCTTCATGCCAACTCTTAAAGGACACCATGATCTCTGCCTAATACTTGGCTGTGATCTCGGCATCTGATACAATCAGCTGCTATATGGGGCCTCTCAGAGGATGGTTAAGTTAGGCCTGTCTGAAACATAGTAGAATATTCTTAATGGCGTCAGGAGTTAGTTCTCTTCCATGGGGTGGGTCATAAGTTGGGCCAGGCAATGGTTGGACAGTCCCTCAATCTCTATCTTAAAAACTGAAGTATAATTGCATGTCCCCACTTTCATCCCCAGACCATCCCAACTACAGCCCATTGAGTCTCCTCGCTATCACTATATCTTTTTTCTTTGATTATTATTGTTACATACATATCTGTGTATGTATGAATATGTATATATTTACCTGGTTCTATAGTGTGTAAATGATTTTTAGTCTGCCCACTCTGCATTGTACAAACAATAATGGGTCTCGTTCCTGGGAAAGGTAGTTTTTAGTTGTCTGTAATTTTTTGTCTAGTGGCCAGATCTTACAAAATTTTCTCCCTTCCATGTTAACATGCCCTTTGACGTTCCCGTTATTCCAGTCTAGTTTATGCAGCTATTTCTATGAGAGGCTTTCAGTATTCTGGCCATTGCTTTTTCCACAATGTTCCTTGAGCCGTAAAAGCAGGAAGCACTGTGCAAAATATTTACCAGAACACATTTAAAATTATACAGAATATCTTACACACATAGCTATATCTCTTCATAGACTGATCCCAGCCCCCTCCCTCTTCTCCTCCCAGTAACACCTGAGGTGGAAGTTTCTGGTTTCACTGAAGACTCAACTGTGTCCTGTGGTGTTTTGCTGAAAGCTGTCTTGTGAGAGGGCATGTGATGTCTTGCAGACATGTGAGAGGGCACATGATGGTTGGAAGGAGTGTAAAAAGAACTCTAGAATTCTGCACTGAAACCATCTGGCCCTGGGCTTTTTTTGGTTGGGAGACCATCGATGATTGCTTCGGCATGTCCCATGAAAGCCTTCACTTACCAGGAAACTGGGACAGAGGGGAAGGCATCCTATTGGGACTCTAAATGAGAGACGCATGGGAGAATAGCAAAATAAAAGGATACAGAGGGTCCTAGAAATCTACAAGTAGAACAATATGATAGGCAGATTTGGGCCCAGGGGTCCCGCTCAAACTAAGGCACCAGCCAAGGACAATACAGGAGGTAAACTTTAAACCCCTACCCAGATCTAGCCAATGGTCAGAATATTCTCCACAGTTGAGTGGAGAATGTGATACAACTTTCTCACGTACTCTGGTGCCTCACATTTGACCATGTCCCCTGGAGGGGGAGACCTGGTGGCACTCAGAGGAAGGACAGCAAGTAGCCAAGAAGAGACTTGATACCCTATGAGAATATACAGGGGGAGGTAATCCCCCTCAGGAACAGTCATAGGGGAGGGGAATAATGGGAAAATGGGGGTGGGGGGGGGGGAGGAATGGGAGGATACAAGGGATGGGATAAACATTGAGATGTAACAAGAATAAATTAATAAAAAAAAATAAAATAAAGAACTCTAGAAATTGGAACGAAGCTTTTTGCATCGCTATGCCATGGTTTTGGCTAGTCTTTGCTGATCTTCGTTTCATGGAGAGAAAAATTCTAGAGACCTTCACATGTTACTGCAGCTGATTCAAGCCACTTCCACTGACTTGTGCCAATTTGGTGGAGCCTTGCGGTTTATGCTGGATCATGCCATCACTACAGTTTTGTGTTACTTTTCGGTGTTGGCTATTGGAATGGACTGCTGGTATCCTGACAATGCAGAGTGGAATTAGGCCAAGGAACTTCATCTAAAAATATCCACAACCCCTTTTTCTTATTTATACTCTTTCTTTCCTCTGTTCGGTAGGTTAGAAGTGAGGTTGAAGTGTTTAAGAACCCTTAATAAAGTAGGTTTAGAAAATCCTAAGCCAACACCCACCCTCATCCACCCTTTCTCATTTCCCCCTCTACTCAGGGAAAAGGAGGTCCCCAAGGGGTACCAACCAACCCTGGTATATCAAGTTGCAGCAGGGCTAAAGGCATCTTCTCCCACTGGAGCCTGATAAGGCAGCCAAGCTGGGGGGAAGGGATCCAGTGGAAGGCAACAGAGTCAGAAACAGGCCCTACCCCCATTATTAGGGGACCTAAATGTTGACCATGCTGCACGTTTACTACATATGTATAGGAGACGAAGGTCCACCCATGCTGGTTCAGTCTCTGTAAGCCCTTATGGGCCCAGGTTAGTTCACTCTGTAGGTCTTCTTTTGGTGTCCTTGACCGCTCCTTCTCTTTCAAGTTTTCCTCTCACTCTTCCACAAAACTCCACAGGCTAAGCTCAGCCTATTGTTTGGCTGAGGGTCTCTGCATCTGTTTCCATTAACTGTTGGATAACGCCTCTCAGAAGACAGTTAGGCTAGGCCTCTGTCTGTAATCATAGCAGAGTATCATTAATAGTGTCAGGGGTTAGCTCTGTCCCATCAGGTGAGTCTCCTTTTGGACTAGTCATTGATTTACTACTTACTCAATCTCTGCTCCATCTTTATCCCTACACTTCTTGTAAGCAAGACAAATTTTGGGTGGAAGGTTTTATGGGTTAGGGCTGGTGTCCCCCTCCCACCACTGGAAGTCTCACCTGGCTACAAGAGGTACTAACTTCAGGCTCCGTAACCCATGCTGCTAGGGGTCTCAGATAGAGTCGCCTCTATAACTCCTGAGAGTTTATGTTTTAAATAAAAGAAGTTTGTAAGATAATTGTCTCTGAAAACAAGAGAGGGAAAATATCACAGTAAAGCTTAATTATGGGTCTATGTATGTCCTCTGTGTTTATCTTATGGTTGTGTAGCTTGGTGTTCTTGTGGGACTCCTCGCAGTAAGAGTGGGAGTCTCTGACTCATTCACTTGCTCTTAGAACCCTTTTGCTCCTACTGGGTTGATTTGTCCAGCCTTGAGATGAGGACTTTATTGCATTGTATTTGTTTGGTATCCCTGGGAAGCCGCTACTTTATAAAGGGAAATGGAGGAGGAGTGTATCTCGGGGGTAGATACGGTGGGAGAAGGGACTAGGATGATTGGAGGCAGGGGAAACTGTAGTCAAAGTGTATTGTATGAGAGAATAAAATGTTTTAAAGTTCAAGGTCATTGTTATTTGTAATAGGAAGTAACATTTGCTATAGTTCTGGTCTACTGATTCTAAAGGCTTGCTAGTTAAATGCTTGCTCACTCACTATTGTACTGCGGGTTTTTTAGGGCAGGTGGCCTAGTGGAAGATTATTATTTCTATGTTATCCTACATTTTTTACTTTCCACATATAAATAAAATATTATTTAGGGGGTTTGGGGAGGAGTTTCTTCTTCGAGATAGGTTTCTCTGTGTAGCCTTGGCTGTTCTGGACTCGCTTTGTAGCCCAAGATGGCTTTGAACTCACAGAGATCTATCTGTTTCTGCATTCCTGAGTGCTGGAATTACAGGCGTGAGCCACCATGCCCAGCTCAAAATATGGTTTAATTTCCTCAAAGGCTGCACTGCTGCCTTGCCCTTCCAAAGGTCCTGAGTTCAATTCCCAGCAACCACATTGTGCCTCAGAACCATCTATAATGGGATCTGATGCCCTCTTCTAGCATGAACCATACAGTCGCACAGAACACTCATACATAAAAATTTGTAAAAATCTTCTAAGACATAAACTCTCATCAGTTGAGAATCTCTCTACACAGTACTTTCTAGACTGTTCAGGAGCCTTTGTTTAACGTCACAATGTATCTTAAATGAAGCCTAGTGTATTGTGTCTGACCCTAGCTTTAGGCCCCTGTCTAACTGCTGGCTTTTGTTAGTGATTTTCCACGTATCCTACCTCTTCCCATGGTCTTTGGGTCCTAGTCTCCTCTCTCTCTCTCTCTCTCTCTCTCTCTCTCTCTCTCTCTCTCTCTCTCTCTCTCTCTCTCTTAGCAATTTACTCTTTATCTGGGTTCCTTCAACAACAGAGTTTGG
This sequence comes from Acomys russatus, assembly GCF_903995435.1. NCBI lineage: Eukaryota > Metazoa > Chordata > Mammalia > Rodentia > Muridae > Acomys > Acomys russatus. Next base: position 46,267,178 of record NC_067146.1, on the reverse strand, counting down.
TCGGTCTTTTTGGAAGGCTGTAAAGGAACTACAACAATATTCCTCATGACCAGGTATTCACTATATTCATATATGTTTCTAATTTTCACTGTCCACACCTGGTTTCTTGTTAGACTCTCTGTTACTTGTCACTACACAGGTTTCCAAAGTTTTCTGTGCTCTGGGAAATTCTTTCTGTTCCTCTTGTTTTAATGTCCTTCCACTTAGGAAGAGAAAGTATGCTTTCTGTTTCATTAGCTCTCCAAAATGTCATATCAATTTTAAACCTTTAAGTTTACGAACCAGTTGTTACTCTGGTTTTCATAATTATGACTGATTATGCTAAAATTAGTTTCATAATTCCTATCAGCTAAAATCCACAGTAGGTCAAAATTAATAATGTAGGACTGAAATGCAATTTTCCAGCAAAACAGAAAATAAGTGTGGATAAGACTAAACTCATTGTTCATACAATAGAACATACAAAAGCTACATAGTAATTATTATGTATTAAGTGTATAAAAGAATACTTTCTACTCTATGGGTGTGTTATAGTAAGTATATGAGTTAGTTCATGTGCAAGTTTCAACAATACATGAAAAATATTATCTATTCAATTACATAATAAGCTGTTTCTGTTAATTACCATTATCATTAAAGCCTATGTGTAAGACTTGCACAGTACTAAACACTTTACTGATGCATAGTAAAAACTTCTTTTAGGGAACTATTTAAGTGTAAAATTGACCACTATTTTACTGACTCTATAAAATCTTTTTTTATTTAAAACAAATAGCTTCTAATAAATGATTGTGATATTTTATATAAGTTATACACATGCCAAAGATTTGTGAGGAAAAATTCAATCACAGAACTGAAATAAAAATGAACAACATACTTGTTATAACTATAACATCTAATGTTTAATCTGAACTTAATAAATTCTTTACTTTTGAAATCTGGTATCAGGATTAAAATATTGGCCTACAGTTTTTATTATAAATAAGAGATACCAACATCAATCATGGGTTATAGTGTATAACATGAAATAATAAGTCTTGGATATTCTGTTCAGTAAGATACCAATGTTCAACTTTATGAGAATTTCACTTGTTATTATTCTTCATGTAGATGACCTAAATAAAAGTATTTTGATTTTATTTCATTGAAATATTTTAAGTGATAAAAAGACATTATATCCACTTAACAATTCAACAAAGCATCCAATGCAGTGGGCCTGGCATATCAGTATAAAATCAGGATGAGTGCATGTCAGTCTTAAATTTTATTCTGAAAGAGTTTGTTCATTTGATTTTTTATTTTAAAACATTTCTCCTTACCTTAGACAGTCTGAAACTTGAAATGGATCTATAACAATAATGATGACATCTGGAAGCCATTCTTAGCAGAAGAGAAATCCAAAGCCATTGGAATGCAACATGTGGAGAAATACTGCAACTTTGGGTCTGTGGTTAGGTATTTGAATGCCCTTTGACAGTTAGTGCCTTTCTTTGATTCACAACTTTAGAATGCTAAAGATAATCCCACACTATTTCCATAATATTAACATTTTGAATAATGTTATTGGATGGCATTATTTTCCAAGATATTAACTAGATAATATTATATGTGATAAGAGGGTTTCCTTCACTTACTTCAAACTTTATTATATGTGTATATTAAGCCTCTTGAATACCACAATTTATATAGTATTAGTTAAAGAACAACAGGTAAGTAGTTCAGGAAATAGATTCATTTCATCTTATGAAAACTAACTTCAAAATATTGCAGTCAGTTAAAACAACTAGGATGTAGAGACACAAAATGCACATCTGCTGTATAATTTCCCATTTTCAGTTTGTGAAATATCCACAGTGTTCAGAGAGTCATTCCATAGCTAGTGTTCATCCCTAATCGTTTTTTTTTTTTCATTTCCCCTCGAGACTTAACTGTCTTATCATAGAGTCATCTTAGTTATTCTTAAATATTTATAATCTCAGTTCTTTATATCTATAGAAACACACACATATATATATGTATATATATAATTTACCTATAAATCCTTGTATCTTCTATCTAACATTTATTTGTCTATATTTTTCTACTATTTACCTGAAATAAGAGGTTAAAATGGAATATATAAAGATCTCCAGCCAGATTCTGTGGTATGCACCTATAATCGCAATACTTGGGGAGTCAGAAGCAGGTGGATCACTGTGAGTTCCATGCCAGCCTGGCTTACAGTGCAAGTTCCAGGACAGTTAGAGCTACACAGAGAAACTCTGTCTCAAAACCAAACCAAACCAACCCAACAACAACAACAAAATGGCCTTCTTACTGGAAAAAAAAACCTACCCTAACTCTTTCCACAGCCCATATCTACATCCTAATCCAAAATTAATGTATTTTTAAAAACTCACAGGTCTAATTAGGGCTCTAGATACACATGGGTGTGGGGCCTTCTACCGGAGCAAGCTCAACCTACCAGAGACACATGTAAATAAAACTGCCTTTCCTTCCCCTGTCAATAGTTCCTCAGCTGCATTAATTGTGCATTCTAATTGAAAAAAAAAATGTGTTTACAGAGTGATAAGAGAAGCATTTGTGAATGCTTTCAGTAAGGTGCTACAGATAATCCAAATTTCATGTTACCAAGGCCATACCCAAAGTATAATTATATTGCTTTATGTTTTGTATTATAAAACATAGCAAAAATAAATTTGGAATTCAGTATCTTGCTGTCTTTAGGTAGATCTTTAGTCAATGACTAGTTTTGGTAATGGATTTAATATTAAGGTTTTTTTTATTTTAATTTATTCGCGTTACATCTCGATTGTTATCCTCTTGCTCTTATCTTCCAGTTTCGACCCTCCCTCCCTCTTCTGCCTTATTCCCCTTCCCCAGATCTCTGATAGAGGCAGCTCCTCCCCACTGTTTTGTCACAGTCTCTCAGGTCTGATCAGAGTAGCCTGCATCCCCTTCCTCTGTGTGCACCCAAGGGGCAGTGATCAAATCTCAGGCACCAGAGTTCATGTCAGAGGCAGTCTCCTCCCTCTCCCCACTCCCCATACACATGGAGTATGAGCTGTCCATCAGCTACATCTCAACAGTGGGTCTAGGTACTCTGCACGCTTTGTGCTTGGTTGGTGCCTCAGTTTGTGCAGGCTCCCTGGGTCCAGATCTGCTGACCTTGGTGGTAAATATACATATCAAAACACTTATTACTTGTGGAGGATGTACTGTTTCCTAGAGGCAATATAATGTGCAAGCATTGAAATATTTTACAGCCATTATTTGTTGTACAGGTTTTATGGGTTGCAGTGAGATTAAGTGAAAGTCCTTCAAAAGATTCTCCTTTGGATTTGCTAAACCTCAGAGGTAAAATATTCAATTATATATGGTTTTATTTATTTTAATTACATAAGACATCTTAAGACTTCCATTTCTGTTGCCATTTTATATTAAACCGAGTCATCTTTTTCCTCTCACTGAGAATAGGTTTTGAAAGTATAAAGGGAGAAAGAAAAGCAAGAATTTTGCATAAGTTTGCAGCTAAGCGGAAATTAGGGCTACAATGTCAAAGTGTGTATTTGGAGTTGCTGGGGATGACTGTTTACAAAAGGGGGGGGTTGTTTAAGCCTCCTGTTTATCTGCTTAAAATTCCCCAAATTAGAGCATGCTGACAGGAGTACATATAGTCCCATAAAAATAGGCTCTGGGGGGGGGGTTGCTTTATAACATGGTTATGCTTTCCTCATATATTTCCTGTCCTTGTATGAGGTAAAAGATGAGGCTAGTCTGTCACTCAAGAAGCAATAGAACACAGAGAAGTTGTCTTTCTCATCTCTGTTTACTTTATTTAACATATTGCTCTACAGTTCTATTCCTGTCCTCAAAAATGACAAGATTTTATTTTCATGGCTGAGTAATATAGGATCTTGGTACGTGTCACATGTTTTCATTATTTCTTCAACAGTTGATGGCACAGTTACCTGCATTCACTGGCAGTCATGAATAAAGCAAGAGTGAACATGTTAGTGCAGGTGACTTTTTGAAATGCTCCTTTCCTGTGCGTATATCCCCATTAGAGAAACTATAAGATGATCCCATAGCTTTGTTTTAATTTTTAAAATATGTTTTATTTATTGTATTTATTGTATATGAGTGTTTTAGCTGCAGAAGAGGGCATCAGATACATTATAGATGGTTGTGAGCTACCCTGTGGTTGCTGGGAATTGAACTCAGGACCTCTGGAAGAGCAGGTGGTGCCCTTAACCACTGAGCCATCTCTCCAGCCTGCTTTGTTTTAATTTTCAAGTCTCCTGTATACTATCCAGAGTAGCCATACATACATACCTACCAAGAGTTGTGAGTGCTCTCTATTGTCCATGTCCTTCCTAGATTTCATTACCCTAAGCTGTTTTACCATAGCCATTGTTATTGGGATAAAGTAATATCTCTTTATGGATTTGATCTGAATTGAATTTCCTTACCAGTGATGTTGGGCATTTTTTTATGTACTTGATGTTTTGTACACCTTCTTATTAGAAATATCCACCTAGGTCTATAAGTTTTTTTTTTTTTTTTCAGTATAATTGTTGAGTTTTGCTTATTAGTTCATTTGTGTTTGTTTTGGGGATTTTGCATGATTCTTTTTATTTCTGGCTATAAGAATTTTGTGAAGTTTAGTACTTGTGAACATTTTCTCCTATTTTGTACATTATTTGTTAACTTATATTTTATGTTGATATTATAATTCAATTACAGTATTTCTTTTTTTCCTTTCTTCATCCCAACATTTCCTGTGTGTCTGCCTGACTCTCCTTCAAATTTATGACCTATTTTTTCAGTTTTTACATATCCATACAAATATATTCCTAAATATAAGTTGTTAAGTCCATACAATGTTCCTGGTGTATATGTTTTCTGGTTTGACCCGTTAGCTCTGGGAAAACAACTGGTGTGTTCTTCCCTGACAAAGCAGCATTTCCTGTTTCCAAGTTTCCTTGGATACCTGTAGTTCTTTGTGTAGGATTGAGACCATGGTGGTTTTTCTCTATCCGTTTTGTCGAGTTCTTTGGTGTAGTCATTGTTCAGCTGACAGTCAGGTGATCATCTGGTGAAACTATATTGTTGTACTTTCTGTAATTATAGAAGACACAGTCTCACAGCTAACTGTCTCTTACAGTCTTTCTATTCCCTTTTTGTAATGTTCCCTGAACCTTAAGTGCTGCAGTATTTTGTAGATGCATCCATTGGGACTGGGCTCCACAATTACATTGGTTGGTTGTCATTTTATATCTCTGCCAGCTGAGATTACAAGTTTCCTTGATAAGGAGGGAAGACTCCATTCATATATAAGGAGACATGTTTATAAGTTGTTGTTAGAGACTATGCTGGTTGAATAAATTGATGGTTATTAATTTTCCTCCAATAACCATGGCTTTAGCTTTTAACTTGAATATAATCCTATTCTTCTGTTTTGTTTTTATTTTTTATGACTATGGCATCTTATTGATAAGAACAGGAAGGAAAATATATTAATCTATTTAGAGCAAAAAGACCTCAAAGAAAACTGCTCAATTTCTTTCTCAGCTAAAAGCCATTAACATCCTTGAGAATGTCTATAGCCTTGTCCTTGGCAAATGCCACAGATGCCAGAAGTATCTAAGCTAAAGGTGCCTCTGATTTTCCCATGGCCATTATCTGGGGATGCCAAGAAGAGGGTCTTATTTTCCATTATTTCTTTTCTCTAAAAAAAATTCTCTCTTCAAAACTACACTGAGCAGTAGGCTGTCACCAAACGGGACCCTGAAACCTGGAATGAAAATTGGGCTGACTATCTCCTTCTTCCTCTAACACCTTATCAACTCCAAGGCGATGGAGCTCAGTGGTACCCAAGGACCATTGATACATGGGGGCTTTGTCTTCTTTCTCTGTATTAAGCTCCCTATAATTTCCCCCCAAACTCAACCTAGTGGCCTATGAATTCTGGTGGGTAGCTGTTGAGTTTTGGAGACCCAGTCTTCTCAAGCTAAGTATAGCATACAAAGAGTTCCATTGCAACCCACGGTAATCTGATATTCCCTTATCACTGTTCATGAAAAAAAAAATCAAAAACAGAAATAAAGATCTTGTCCTTAGCATTTCAAGTTAGTAAGATTCTATGTAACTTCAAATCGAATAAGAATTTAATCAATTTCTTATTGACTTTTGTAAACTGATGATAAATAGAAGGATAGCAACATTCTTCTCCTGTGGACATCCAGTTTTCCCAAAACTATTTATTAAGTTTATTGGGCTTAGCAATGTTTAACAAAGATGCCTGATGCCTGATGAGTCCACATTTATGCTTCCTATCCTAGCCCATGGTTCCATGTGGCTATTGTGTAGCGCTTACAATTTTCATGGAGTTGTATAAACAAATATACACAGACACACACACACACACACACACACACACACACACACACACACACGCATACGATGTTGTCTTTAAATGTTTTTTTTAATTATTTTTCCACATGGGACACCTTCTATTTCTCTTTGTTTTAGAACCCCTTGTATGTTTAATACAAATAGTAAACCTAGGAATGTTCATTTTGCTCTAAACCTCAGAGAAAGTTTCTAGCCTTTCCACCTTTGTTTGAATTATTATATGTGACATTACTATACTGACACGCAATCCTTTTATACATAATTCACTGTGTTGTTAGGACTACAAAACAACAGCCATGGGTGGTGTCCTCTAATGTGATATTCCACGTAACATGTCTTCCCTCAGCATCGCATCTGCTGCACCCTCCTTACACAAACAGTTTTGAAGATGAAGGCTGCCCAATGTCAGCTTTTACTAGTTCAGCACTAAAATCTGAAGCAAAGTGTCACGTTCACTACCTTGTCCTACCATTGGTGAGCTAGTCTTACCCCAAGCTTTGCTGCCAAAGGACGGGACATTGCTGGTTGTGGCAGTTGCTTGGCCATCTAGATTGATACTACGAAGCCTTGAGAACCTATATAGCATCAAGAGTGTTCTGGGTCCAGCCCACTTGTACTCAAACCTGAGCATGATCAATACGTGCAGGCCTGGTGATGAGACCAGGGAATTTCTAGAACCCTGTCCATGAGCACTGGCTGTGTTGCCCACCTAATACTAGAATTTGAGCTGTGACTACTGTTCTTTTGCCATGAAAAATGCCAATAAATTAGCTGAACATGAATCTCATAGCCACAGAGTTTCCTACACTATTATAGGGCAGGCAGGTTTCTTTAGGTCTTGTCCAAAATTCTAGCTGATGTAGGTAATAATTCAGACCTGGTCTGTACACATCTTACTCTCTGTACTGTGGTAGAGGTTCTATCTGTGAGGTCTTCAGGAAGGGCAGCCAGGTGTTGTTTCACTGCAATGAGCCTGACACTAGACTGAAGACAAAGGCCTGATTCTCAGAGGAAGGATTCTTGTCCTTGTTTGCTGTTTTCTACAAATTCAAACATTCCTCTTATAAAGACCCCATAATTTCTGAATATAATATAATTTCCATATAATTCCGCACATCCTTGGTAATACAAAAGAGTGAAAGTATGCAATGGGCAGAGTGAAAAATTTTTAAATACACAATGTATCTTTCAGTGAAAAAGCAATATTTAAAGAGAAGTGTTGACTGTTAACTGTTCACATAAATACAGTACAAAATGTATAAAAATTATTTTCTATTTGATGAGATAAAATATCCATTACTGAGCTGTAAAAATACTTTTTTTTTACTTCTTTTTTTTTTTCTTTTTTTTTTTTTTTTTTTGGTTTTTTTTATTTATTTATTTAATTTATTCTTGTTACATCTCAATGGTTATCCCATCCCTTGTATCCTCCCATTCTTCCCTCCCTCCCAATTTCCCCTTATTCTCCTCCTCTATGACTGTCCCTGAGGGGGATTTCCTCCCCCTATATATGCTCATAGGGTATCAAGTCTCTTCTTGGTAACCTGCTGTCCTTCCTCTGAGTGCCATCAGATCTTCCCCTCCAGGGGACATGGTCAAATATGAGGCACCAGAGTACGTGAGAAAGTCATATCCCAAGATTAGCTTAAGAATATATATATATATATTTTAATTACAAGGAGTTCCCAGCAATCGCACAAGAGTAATGGAAATACTAACACCTATTATTTCGAAAAGAAGCAGTGAGGAAGATAAAGCAGTAGGAGGGTAAGGCTCCAGAGGGAGAACTGACAAGCAAAGAGGATGGGAATAAGTAGACAGGGGAACACGTAAATGAAACTTTATGTATAAAACATTGTCTCAAATAGAGTATTTTAGTGGCAAATTTTAACATTTTTCACTGATGAACATCTTTAAAGTCAAATATATAAATGAGCAAGTTTGATCAAATGTACATATAATGCTTGCCTCTTGATACCATTTTGATGTGTATTTTTGTAGATTCATCCAAAGGAGATAAATCCTGTCATTAAAGTAAGATATCATAATTCAAATCAGTTAACTAATTCTTAGTGGAATTTCATCCTACCAATTAGTGATCTCTTAGGCTTTCCCATCAACAGTCACAATCTGAGATTTTCAATGTTTCAGAAAGCTGACAGGCAAGACTGTTGTATAAAATAGTAAAAGGCTCCACCCATGGCAGCACCAGTAGTTAATAAAGTATTTCCATTCCTTAGGACTCATTTCTCAGGTTGAGATTTCCAGTGTCAAGGCCACCTGGCATTTTCACCCACAGGGCTGCATTTTATAGTATCTTCATTCATTTCATTTTAAAGAAACTCCTTGTTCCTACCTTTAAGCCTTCGCCATAAAGAAACATACTTTCAGATTGATAGTATGGAACAAACAACATTATTTCTCACCCAGAAAATAATAAAAAACAAACAAACAAAACAAAGCAACAGACTCATAAGATGGAACAAGTTATTGCTTCTCTTGTTTCTATGCCACAAAATTCTTATGGTTAATCACCTGTTGAGTTTGCAGTTCTGCTGGATATAATAATTAATCTCATTAACAGAGCTGAAAAGACCATGGTTTACCTTTCTCATACACCATTTACCTAAGGCTTTCCCCAGCATGACATCAAGCTGTAGTACTCACTGTCAGTACTGACCCGAATCATGGTTCCAAAGGTCACTGACCCACTCAGCTGCACAAATGCCCTGGACCCTCAGGGTCCATTCAGACAGCCAGATGGCTTTCAGCTTAATTTTATATACTAACCTTTCTATTTCTCCAAAAATGCATGAAAGTCCTTCATGTTTAATACAATACCACTGGTCACCTCAACTAAAATATAACAATTTTAAACTCAATATTTTAATTAGAAACTGCCCAAAATAAAAAATTCTTCTCAAAGTAGCAATAACAAGTAGGCCATCCAATTGGAAATTATGCTTAAGACTCAAGGATAGTTTTAGAGTGTGAAGACTGCAGTTCAATAAATGCCTTAAGGAATTTTGGTCATATATGACCGTTGTGTAAATGGCCATCTTTTTGAAAGGAGATGTTACTCTTTGTTTTTAACAGTCTATGCATGTTAAAGTTTGTGATCAGACCACATCATTCAATTTAGACTTTAAACACTAGAGAACGTAATCAAAACAATAAGTCAGCTCCAATTCAGGACATTATTGAAACATCCTTGAATAATTTTAAACTTCCAAGAGTTTGGCCTGTGATTATATCTTTTTAATAGACATGATAAAACTGAGAAGCATATATATTGCTTCTGCTATACATTAAACTTCACAGGTTACCTTGTCATAAGTCATTTTCTGATAGAGTTGAAAGCTCCAGGAGACAATCTTTTGATGATGTTTAATTTTTCCCAAAAGAAGATATGACAAAATGATAGTTTTTAAGAATTAGGTATTTGTCTAGTATTTTCTGGAAAATGAATAATTATAGTCTTCCTTGTCATAAAGACAACTATTCTCAATATTTTTCAATTATAGATTTGGAACTCATGAGTAAACACTGAGGAAAATTGGTTCTGATACTGGGAATTTGGAATCATATAAATATTAAATACTTTGCTGATTATTCCTTGTGTATCTGTTAAAGAATATAATGTTGATAAAGAGGTAATGAGGAAACCCATATACCTCAGTAAAATAAAATTTTCAACCAATCAATATGTTATTTCCCTACTTTTCTGTCAAATACATTCTTTGCTTCTCAAAGAAGAAAAGGGAATAGCTTTATTTAATCAGGAAAAGCTTCCCGAATCTAGTCTAGCACTTTCTATCAGTAGGCATAAGCCTCACTGTGTGCAAATGACCCTTTTTAATTCTGAGAACCCTGAACTTAAGAGGCAGGTTGGGTTTTTTTCAGAACAACTCAAGCAGACAGAGAAATAAAAATCAATGCCACAAGCCCTTCAACATTCTGTAAGGCAGACACCTTACTGTCTTGCTACATAGAGTTGAAGAGTATCTTTGGTACATATTCAGTTCTGTTCTCTAGAAGTAGCTTCAATGCTCATTATTGCTCTGGAGAGCCTTTCTTTTCCATCATAATGCTCAGCCACATGACAAGATGCCCACGCAGTAAAATAATTCTACTGGTATCCTGTATCCACTAACTGGTTATTTGTTCAGTCACTACTATAAGTCTCAGCTGGTATTTTGTCAGCAGTACAGATATAGAGTTTGGTAGATCTATCTATCTAATTTATCTTGTTTCCTGTGCTGGCTAGTAAGAGAATATCAATTCAGAAAATGTTCCCTCCACACTGACCTGTGGGCAAACCTGTGAAACATTTTCTCCATTACTGATTGATATGGGAGGGTCCAGGTCATTATGGATGTTTCCATTCTTTGGTACTGGGGATGGATAAGAAGACAACCCGCCAATATAAGGCCATAGCCAGCCCTCTTGCAGGGCCTCTGCATCAGATACTACCTCCAAGTCTCTGCCTTGTCTTAGTTCCTTCCTGACTGCCTTTAATGATAAACTATAATATACAGATGAGTTTAAGCAAGAATCAGCCTTCAAAAGAGTACAATTTATTTTCATAAGCCATCATTGCTTAATCATCTTTTATAACTGGAGTCTCCTACTATGTGCCATATAAATCAATTTAGAGTTTTTCAATGGGTGAATTTCATTATCCTTGAGGAAACGGAAAGGTCAAGTAGCTTCACTTGGCCTACAAGGATATGGATTGCCAGATCTGCACTTTGAAGCTGCACTCAGTCCAGACAGTGCCCTGTCAAGCCTTGTCGGCCACTCCTTCACTGGTGATGATTATTATGACTATGATGGTGATGATGATGATGATGATGATGATGATGATGATGATGATGATGGCCCTTTACTTTCCATAAAGCATGATAGATGTGAGCATCTGTGTACGTCTTCCCTCCCCTCAAAGTACATCTAAGCACAAAATCTATTACAGTCATTTCTCAAAACTTTTCCTTAGATCGTTATAGTGTCAGTTATTTTAGATGTGCTCCTGCTATAATGCAGCTGTCATTTTTCTTTTTAGTTTTGTCTGCTTCAATAAGTATGGTCTTATATTAATGCTGAGCATTCTAGTATCCTAAAACTTTAGTTGAGACTGGGAAATGAATTGATCAGATTGCTATAAAGATAAGAGCATGTGCTACTTGATTAAAAAGAAAGAAAAAACCCATAAGCTATGCATTTATTTGCAAGGTGAAGAAGCTTTGAAATATCAAACAGTGATTTGAAGAGAGCCTGTTCATTTCAGCTTTTCTATGGGAGCATTCCAGACTGTGTTATCACTTTCTTATCTATTCCTCAATGACTCTAGTGTCACAGATTACTTGTCACTGGACCAAAACTGTTATCAGAGCTTCAGTATTAAGCAGGCAGTAAGGCACAGTTTGTTGAATATTGAATAATACCTTTTCTTCTGGATTTACTATGTAAAACATTTTCCAGGCTCAAGATGCTTATCTGTGGTTCTCCAGAAAAGAAGACATGTGGGCTTCAGCAAAATGCACTTACTGATTTCTAGCGCTGCTGTCTTTTAGGAAATGTATGGTCATTTACCCATACTATTGACTTGATGGATGTTAAGTGTGAAGAGCACATTTACTCCTTGGTAGAATAATCACATTTCAAAAGGCTTTCTGACTTCTCAGAATTTCTAGTGCCACAACACACTTTTGATATAAAAAAAAAAAAAAAAAAAACTGGTTAGATTCTCTCTGCTTTAACATATTTGACAACATGCCTTATCTTTCACATAAGTGGAGAAGATAATATAATTATAAAATTGAAACAAATTCTAACTCATTAATTTGTAATTCAACTTTCATTTTCTTTTCATGTGAATAAGTAAATAAAGTTTACTAAACAATCTTTGTTTTGTACCCTTCTTAAGAGTAAATGTGAACTATCTGGTCTTCAACCCAATCAGAGACTTAAGAAGGAATAAAATTGATTATCTGAGTATAATAGGAGTGAAGGTTAGTAGCTTTTCACATGAGAAGATGACAGAGACAGTTTTATACCAAAACTCTCTATTATGTTGGAGCATCTTCTTCAGCCTTCTGGCTCAATATAGCTAACAGACATATTTGTGAGACAGGGACTATTGAGGACTTACTTACCCTGTCTCGGCAGAGTTTGACTCTGCCAGGATCCAAGCTTGCCAATTTTTAGGGAGAATTCTGTCTGTGGTAGAAATGATGACATTTTGTCCAGTGGCTTGTTTGCCACATTTGAAACCATCTCCTTAAGGAGGTTCTTTGATGCTCATCATCCTTTTTGAAGTAGGCTGGGTGTTGCCAGGAGTTAACCTGTCTCATTGTCAGTGAATATTTAAAATAATAAAAACATTTTAAATGCCATATTCTGTCTGTCTCTGAGGTTTTTGAAGACCTTATCCAACTACTTTACTTTGTCTTTCTATAGAATCATATCTATCAGTTGCACCTAAGCTGTGTATACTTGTGATAAAAATAGACTAGTAATTGATATGACTTTGATTTGATCAACTAACATTTAGTTTTACAATTAAGCTTAGTTGTTCATGGGTTAAGATGTTTTTATGTCTAGATAGATGTTTTAAGTTGATAATGGTGAGATATGATAGATACTGATTTACATTCAGAATTTTAGACACACCAAGATAGGAAAGATGTTTTCTTCGAAACTGTCAAATACAAATAGCCAAAACACTAAGAATGTAACATTTATCTAATTCCTGATTGAGCCAGGGTGCTTCTTTCTGTAGGTAGTTTATTGTATATATGTATAATAGTATAAATATATATGTAAAAATAAGAAATATTTATACTAACTTTTAAAAATAGTAAAATAAAGAGTGAATGTGAAATGTGTAACATGAAATACCAAATGTGTATGTGGAGTTAGGGGCAGGACTTCAACATGAATGAATAAATGAAGTCTATTAAACAACTTTTACATTGTACCCTTTTCAAGAGTATATGTGAAATATGTGGACCATGCAGTAAAGAGGTGTGTGTGTGTGTTTGTGTGTGTGTGTGTATGTGTGTGTGTGTATGTGAGAGAGAGAGAGAGAGAGACAGAGAGAGAGAGACAGAGAGACAGAGACAGAGACAGAGAGACAGAGAGAGACAGAGAGACAGAGATGCAGAGAGACAGAGACAGAGAGGAAGAGGAGGAGGAGTGTTGACCTCCTCTTCCATTTCTAAGTTTTGAATTAGAAGTTCAAATTTGTCCTGGGACAACATTACTTTTCTTTTCTTTTCCCTTAAGTGTTATTGTCATAGAAATGGCAGCAATGAAAGTGACTGGTGATGACAAGTGGCCTTGGCTCATTTGATTCATGACATTTCAGCAAAGTTCTGTCATCATTAACTGCACTGAGTTCAGACAGGGCTACTAAATAAGGGCTGAAATCTTGATTGGTTTCCTGGAATGGCAGTATGTTCCTTGTCAAGTGAATCTCTCCAGAATCAAAGAAACCCAGCAAGAGAGTGTGATTGTTAATAATCCAGCAACCACAATATTGGGTAACCAAATCAGAAGAATGATTTTCGCATACCAGTAGAAAATTATACATGGACATGGACCAAAAGAGACTTAAAAGTGTGTGTGTCTAAGTGTGTGTGTGTGTGTGTGTGTGTGTGTGTGTGTGTGTATGTGTGCATGTGTGGTGGTGTATGGGTATATGTTGAACCTCTCATGTGCCCCAAAGCCCTCACAGAGAGAGAGAAGACAGAATGTGGTTTCAAACTGGCTTTCTTTATCCATCTTTCTCCCAAAGTCAACTTTACATTTCTGAACTCTGCTACTAAAGTAATTCTGTTTCATTTGCAGTTCCTTTGGGTGAAACTGCAGACCAAACACTCCCTTTTGTCTTTGTCTTCTGGCATTCAAGACTTTGATTTTCTAGTTCCTTTGCTTTTCTTCCTTCAGCTTTCTCTGTGGTTCAAGTACATCTTGATTCTAAAATAATGCATTCATCACCATCTCAATAATACCCCTAAATTTTTGGAGTAGTTGTCTAACAGTTTCATACTTTTGTTGCACATGCAGTTACAGTTGCTATTCTCTAAAGGAACATATTTCTCAACTTTAATTAATAGAGAATAAGGATTTTGAAAGTCTAATAAAACCTACAGCATAAGCAATAATTTTGTAGCCTTAGTTTTTTAATAGAATGCACCCAACCCAATCAACAAATTGTTCCTTCATCCCTCACCATTCTCAAGGACTCTTTTTAATTTTAAAGAGTATAAATCCTATGAAGGCAATTCTATTAAATCATACCTGTGAGAATGTTTATATTATTCCCTTCATTTGAAGCAAAGCTAAATACAATTCCTAGAAATATAAATGAGAAATAATATTTAAATAATGAAACAGCTTAGCAAAGGAAATTGAGATATAAGCACTTAAAATGACAGATATTCATTAAGTGAGACATGGTAGACTATGTCAATAAATAATTCTGTATTCATACCACAACCAGTGGAAAAGGAAATGGTGGTGACACGTGCAGTGGGTATGAATCCTAAGTGAAGAAGTTAACTAGAATGTAGAAATCATATAGATAGTCTTGAAACCTTCGTAGTATCTTTAACACACCAAGGAAATTTGTGAGACCTATATAACAGGCTTCAAGTGCTTGGAAACGTTAAATGAGAGAAGATGGAGAAAAAGGGGACGTTTTGCTCTAAAATTTCACCCACAAAAACCTGGAAACAAAATGTAATTCACCAGGTGATAAATTCAGAAATTTAAAATTCACCTTGAACAGAGAACCATCTTCAGGAGCTATATACACTTACGTTTTTCCTTCTAAAAACTAGCATGCTCATGTATTGATTTTCCAATACCATGCTGTGTAAGAAAGGTGTGGTAATGTTCCTGTTTATACATTTGTAATTCTCCATGTATTGAAATCTTTCCTTTAGTCTTTGTCCTGGACAGAGATCCGACCTTCCAAATAATCGTTATCAGCATGGAATGCTGAGGAGCTCACTCTCCCTTCCAGCTATGTGACAGGAGGAATTTTCAACACTTTCACAATCCTGCTCATTGCAAATAAACACAAAAATGGAAGTGCTTCATGAATAACAAATCCCTGCTGGGCTAGTCTGTGTTTTCCTGACTAATTTTTTACTAACCACAGCCCTGAAGCCTCTGACCCTAAGGCAGCAGGCATTCTCTACATAAACACAGGCGTACTGTCAGCATTATGCTTTTGCCATCCATAATCGCCCTTTTGCCATACTCGCAGTCTAGATAAGTAAGTTGAGGAAAATGCACTTGTTAAAATTGTCGTGCACTCATGAGATGCATCATCCTATTGTAAGGTTAAAACCTAGACTGATAACAAGAACAGTGAGTAGTCACTCTCAAAGATGTGTTGATGCCCTGGCTTTTCCTTCATAGTAACAGCACATCTGCTAGGAACATTGAGATATTGAGATTTGTAAATGTCCTGATTGGGGTTAACTACTGAATTTGAAGCACTGCAGGCATCATTGCTGGGTACTCCCCCATGTGCGTTCACTCACAGTGGACTCTAGTTTTTCTGTGGTATACCTTTGGCTAATAATTTCTATTTGCTTCATTTTCTGTTAATAGTACTAGATATTAGAGGTGGGTTTCTCAAATTTGATCTTACAGGAAAGGTATGTGTTTATTTTAGATGAAATTCATTCATGTGGAAATAGTGATTTCCCAACACATCAGGAATTACCCCAACACTGGTCACCTTCCCACTCTGATTAATTAGCCCAAGAAGAGAAATGAAGTTTTCAAGTTTTAAGTATATCTCTTGAAATTTCTGTTCCCTTGAAACATCACTGAGCTTCACAAAATTTGGACCATCATAATGTTTCCATTCTCGAGGGTGAAAATATTCCCACCACTACCAATGGGTGGTAAAACTGAGCAACAGTACTAAGTGATGAATACAAAATTTTGAGTTTCTATTAGAGAAAATGGGTTAAGTGTATGTTATTTGACCTGTAGGAACCGACTATTAAAGCATGGTATTTTGTACTACCCTTCCTTTGGTCAGGTTTCATTGACTGACATGGATTTGATGGTACAATGTGAATATGTAAGGAGTCTTTCACTTGAGGCACACAACTTGCCACTAGGTCAAATACAGAGTGCAGACAGAGAAGGAAAAGAACTGGCTGAATGCTGCTTTTAATGACTACAGCACAGCATGCAAACAGGTATGAAGTTTTAATTAGTTGGCATGCATGAGCTATCTCCCCAGGTCATACAGAGTGGACCCCATATTAAGCAAGATGTAACCTGTCTACTTGTATTAGAAAGTCCTAATTGAAGGTACAATAGATGCCGGAAAAACACAAATTATAAGCATTCCTACACCCACCACTGCTAATGGGAATACAACTGGACAGAGTACTTCATCCCTTTCGATTAGTTGACATAGTCACTCTGCTACTTTCATTAGTTTGAAATGAAGAAGTAAATATGGTAGTAATATGGCTGCTTTTGGGGAAAGTGAGGAAGGTTGCTTGCACCAGTATTACCCATGGATTCTTAATTCATGTTTCCCTGTTTTTAGATGCCTCTCTTCAGAGTTTAAGGGCATTTTAATTTGTGTTTGAAAATTACTTTCTTACTTTTTTATCCCATTATGCAGTGGAAAAGAAGTACTTATGGATCAGCACCAAAGCCCCCTCGCCTGAGTTCCACTCTGTCTAGGAGAGTGCCGTGGAAAAAGCACCAAACAGATTACTAAACAACCTCCTGCATTTGGTGGATTGAACTTTCTCTCTGTTTCTTTCCCCTCTACTTAAGATGTATTACAATGACTTTGTAGTTTAGCACCATTACATTTATTTATGATCCGTTTCCAGATAACCAAGACCAATTTGAATTTTGAACATGTTTTCCCCTAAGCATTGCTTATAGCTCTGGGGCTCAAATAAGTATGATGTCTCATCTATCATTTATGAAAGTATCAAACAAACAGCCTCTATGAAATATTATTTATACTCTCAGGTTGAGGCACTGATTTATTAGTATTTACTTTTTCCTATGTCCCTACAGATAACATACACTAATCTAATAGTTTTGTAGTGCGGACAGACATTATTTGTTTAGGAATAATATACAATAGTGATAAGACAAAAATTCCAAAGTCCAAGCAAAAAAGATGTCTTCTACCATCTGAGGCTAATTACTCAAGATAAAAATGTATATGCAGAATGCATACCGAGAAAAATAACTCATATTATAAAATCTTGCTTCATTATTCTGTAGAGATTCTTTTAAGGATATTTTCCCAAGACAGTTACTGGCCAGGCCATTTGTTTCCAGTGAAAACGAGGCAAGGAACCAATGAATGCATAGGCAAAGAGCCACTGTGTGAAACTTGCCTGTATTGGAGGCCTAGGCTGAAGAAATGTTAGCTCAAAGTTAGGTGTTACTTGATGAGTTTGTACATAAGCCTAAACTGCATGCCCAGACCCCCAAACCCCTGTCTCAAAAAATATACATATTTACAGGTACATATACATGTATGTATATATTATATATGCATATATTTTTCATATTTATATACATTGCTGTTTATGTGCTATCTGAATGTTGGAGATTGAATTTTAAAATAGATAATATTTTCCGATTTCACAGACCTATGCCTGTTTGAAAGTAAGATATCAAAATCTGTCCACCATTTCAGAACTAACAGCCTGGAAATATTTTGAGATAGAAATGAGGTTGATTAAACTGAACCCTGAATTTTTGAGCTCATTTAATTTTTTTTTTTAATTTCTGAATGTTTGTTTAGTCTTTGTATTCCTTTTTCTTAAGATTTATTTCTTCTGATTTGACTTCCAGAAAGTATTGGTTTAATATTTCTATTTTCCTGTCCTTTGTACTTATACGTTACACAACTGATCCATCATTTGTACGACGGAACGAAGTGCATGATCTCAAAGTACTTCTTAATTTGTATACCAAAGTAATTGTTGGTGTAGCTAGCTTTGTATTTAGTTTTCAGTTTCTAATGTTTTTGATATTTACATTCACCTTTTGTGATAGCTAACTCTCTCTCTCCCTCTCTCTCTCTCTCTCTCTCTGATTTGAAGATTAGAAAGTTAAGTCACGATTAATGCATTCAACTGTATGTAGTGATTAATTTGTGAAACAACAGAAAATAGTGGTGAGGGGGGTCTTTAAAGTCAGTGTTCTACTTCGCCTCTTTGGGGATACCTATAGTATACTGTTGACTATGATCACCCCAGAGAGGGAAAGAGGACTCGGTCACTTTAACTGACACTGCACTTTCGCTTGTTAAGATGAATTGCTCTGAGTTTAACAAAATTAAATTTAAGACATAGTGTCCTAGATCTATTTTACCAATTGGTATATAAATCACACCATCTCTTGGCAGCCCTCTCTTTCTGTTATGACTTACGGTTTTGTTTTATGACAACAGTGTTAGATTTATAATCATTTTTAACTGCCTCAATCCCACATTTACAATTTTCTAGCTTTATGATCCTAAACAATATTCATGGTAAGCCTTGTTTTCTCATTAGCATGAGGAAACAAAGCCTATCCTTGTCCAAAGCTTTGAAATTCTGATAAAATAAGTTCACTCATGAAAGACTTTGAAAGTTAGCTGGGTTTGTTCTGTAAATATCGTAGTTTTTATTGTTCCTTTCTTGGGACTAAAGATACTCTGTAGTGTATATGCTCCTGGGATTTCCAGTCTCCAACATAATTGTATGTACAAATTTGTTCTGATTTCTTCTCCAGCATTAACAATGTTTTTAGACAGGTATTTTTTAATGGTTAAAGGTGACAGAAGAAAGAACTTTTTTTTTTTTTTATTCAATGCCTCTCAAATGCTTCTGAGAAAATATTTACCACACGGGAAATTATTTCCAAGCTCATATTACTTCCTTCATGATCTGTGTACTTGCAATTTCTGCTCTCTTCTCTCTCTGTACTAGAACTGGGTCTAAACCAGGTCATTATATGTCAGATTGCAGCATCTTTCATGGGTCAATCTTCCCCTCCAGGTTACGTTCCCTTAATTTCAGAAGCAATCACTGATAGCAACAATTCTGAAATGATGATAGCACACATGCAATATCTTGTCATTAGCAATGAGGTAGGGAGGGGTTATCCATCATCAGAATCAACATATCATTTACATCTGTTGTTTTTCAAAGATTAGAAAGTGTTTTATCTGCCCTCCTGTGTTCTTGTGGGTAGAGCCAAAAAGGGCATTTTTAATTATTTATTGTATTTTTAAAGATTATAATATAATTGCATCATTTATTCCTTCCTTTTCCTAAATCCAGACAAACCCATCTACCAAGTACCCCTTTGAACTTTTTTAGATCCATGACCTCTTTGTTCATTAGTTGTTGTTGTTGTTGTTGTTGTGTGTATCTATGTATCTACTCATGTATGTAAGTATGTTTGTTGATATATATTTCTACATAGTGGTCTCATACACTGCCACTACAGGTGATCATATCTGGTCCTTCTGCCTCCACATTCCAAGTGCTAAGATTATAGGCCTGTAGCACCATGGTTGGTTTATACAATGATGGGTTTCAAACTAAGGGCTTCATGCTATAATGTGAACACTTTGCCAACCAAGCTGTATCTTCATCTCAAAAACAGCTTCATACATGTAAAAATTACTACAGTTTTACCTATGTATTTTAATAGAAAAAATACTGAAAATAGCAGGCTTAGAACAACTGGTTTCTAAATGTTATTTTTAAAAATGTGTATGACTCATATTTCAAGTATTTAAGCGAAAACTTTTCTGTAAATATTTTTGTTTATTTCTGGGCTCCTTTAGACAACTAATTATAGGTTTTCCCTGAATACTGTTAAAGGGATTTGTATTGAGGAACAGAAGGGAATAAGAAAGAATCTGTACTGAAATCCTTTAGTGTAAGAGTGAACTTCCTTCTCTGAAATCAGACAAGGGATCTCCAGTACTTGTTTTCATGATCCCATTAATGTCAACATCTCTTGACAAGATTATCTACATGGCTGTCTCTAGTTTCTCTCTTAAATCTAATCTGATTAGACCTCCAGCTGTCATCCCCACCTCAAACTCTTCTTGCTGACAGTAATGTTTACGTTGGTCAACCCAAATTCACACCTTGCTCATGCATTATCTCTAAATAGTATTTGAAGCTATTTATATCTCTAAATAGAATGGAAGTCTTCTCTACACAGCCTAGCCTTGTCTTCCCTTTCCTCCCCTTTGCTCCTCAGGCCATTTATTTTCCTTCTCTTCTCAATTTTCAAAAGCCAGTAGCCATAGAAATCAGTCCAGACATTAGCTCCTTTTTATCTTCATTTGCTTGTTAGAATATATTATCTGGTTCCATACCCTTGAATATTATCTATAGGTCTATGAATCTCAAATCTTTCTTTCTTAAAATATCTTGTGCCTTCTGAACTCAGTTGTCCACAGTTAGTTCCAACATAATCTTACTTGTATGCATCTGTCCTTAGCCATGAAAATAAATGTATGTATCTTTTGCTTAGGTGTAGAATTTTTGTTATAGTGCCTGAACAGATCTTCAATACAGGTAAAATGTATATTAAATTATTGTTCCTGTTATAACTAAGCCAGTTGCTGTTACAGCACTTCCTTCATTAGCCCTGATGGCATTACACAGTTCTATAATCACTGCCCCCTTGTTGGATCAGTTAACACCATCCTGCTCTTTTCACTTAACCAACCCTCTGCCATAAGATTTTAAGCCAGCCTACCGACATAATATGGCAGACAAAAGATTTATCCAAGAATTGCAGCTTTAAACCTTTAAAGAAGTCATTCACAAATCAACACAAAGGTTTGTGTTCACATATGTAGAGTGAGAAGAAAAAGGGACTGAGGCAGAAAGCAAGAAAAAAGAACCAATGATTCTGTCTTACTCTTATTATTTATAAATTTGTGGATAAGGAAAGATAAAAATACCCAGTTATACCAAAACAAAACCTTGTGTCTTGTTAAATGACAAACCAAAGCACAACAAAAACAATAGATATAAACTTTTACTTCTTTAAATTTCAATTTTGCTTGGTATCATGCTCTTATTATTATGTAATTTGTGTCTACCAGACCCAACTTCTCCCTGAGCATTAATAGCCCAAAGTATCACTTCCTGGTAACATATGCGCCATTGTGCCAGTCACACAGCTGCTTTGATTAGGGGAATATATTTTGGTAATTTTCATTTTTATATTGTATTTCACTTAGTTAATTTTCTTTTCATTAATTTATTTATTCACTTTACATCCTGGTCGTAGCCCTTTCCTCCTCTCCCCCCAGGCCCATCCTTCCTCCCTATCCTGTTTCCCCTATTTCTAAGAAAAGTGGAGAGCCCTACCCACCCACCCCACCTCATCAAGTCACATCAGGATTTAGTTAGTTTTGTTTCCCTGTGGCCTGTCAAGGAAGTCCCACCAGGCAGTAGTGATCAAAAAACAGACAACAGAGTCCATGTAAGAAACAAACCCATTCCCCTCACTAGTGGACCACATGAACCATGAGCTACCCATTCACTACATCTATGTAGGAGGACCTAGATCCAGTTCATGCATGGTTCTTGGTTAATGCTTCAGACTCCACAGACCTCACTGGGCCCTGGGTTGTTGGCTCTGTTGGTCATTTTGTAGAGCTTTTGTCACCTCTAGGTCTCTTTATCCTTCCTCCACTTTTCCACAAAGCTCTCTCAATGTTTAGCTGTGAATGTCAGCATTTGTTTCAAACCACGGCTGGGTGTAGCCTGTCAGAGGACATATCTGATTGGATCTTGTCTATACGCATTGCAGAGTATCATTACTGGTGTCAGCGGTTAGCTTTCTTCCATGGGCTGGATCTTGGGTTGGGCATGGCATTGGTTGCACATTCCCTCAATCTCTGCTCTGTCTGTTCTATCATTATCCGTGCAGGTCTCATAGGCAAGGTAGGGTTTGGATCAAAGATTTTGTGTGTGGGTTGGTGTTCTCCTCCCTCTTTTAGGAGTCTTATATGCTAGAGGGTTTCCTCTTCAGCCTCAATGTCCTTGCTGTATGGTAGAGCATCTCTTGGCTGTATGTCCAAGAGTGGTATAGCTGAGTCTTAAGGTAGCACTATTCCCAATTTCCTGAGAAAGCACCAGATTGCTTTCCAAAGTAGTTATACAAGTTTATACCCCTACCAGCTGTGGAAGAGTGTTCGCTTTTCCCCACATACCTGTCAGCACCATCTTCCCAGAAGCAATCTGCATATTCAATGCAATCTAATCAAAATCCCAACACAGTATTTTACACATGTTGAAAGAGCAATTTTAAACTTTCTATGAAAAAACTAAAAATCTAGACTAGCTAAAACAATCCCATACAATAATGAAACTGGCAGCATCTCCATCCCTGATTTCAAGCTATACTACAGAGAAATAGTAATAAACACTGTGTGGTACTGGCATAGAAATAGAGTAGTCGATCAATGGAATCAAACCAAAGATACAGAAATTTGGACATTTAATTTTTTGACAAAGAATCCAACACTATACAATGGAGAACAGAACACAAACAACTCAGGCCCTAGATCAATAATTAATAAATGAACCTCTTGAAACTTAAAAACTTCTGTCAGGAAAATGACATTATCATTAGAATGAATTTGGCAGTCTATGGATTGGGAAAAGATCTGCACTGATCCTACATCTAACGAAGAGCTAATATCCAAACTATATAAAGAACTCCAGCATTAAACAGCAACAAAAAAATTAATCCAATTTTAAACTGTGACACAGAACTAAACAGAGAATTCTCAACTATTTAGTTAATTCTTAAAGGACACCAAAGCAGATTTATAATGCCTACTCTATTAGCTCATCATCTTCACTATGAAACTATTGAAAGTATACATGCATTTAATGTATCTAATGACTTCATCAACATTATTATTTAAGTATTTAATTCTTCCATGTTCATTTACCTAGAATACCCTCCATCTCTGTCTCTGTCTCTCTCTCTGTCTCTCTCTCTCTCTCTCTCTCAGTGTGTGTGTGTGTGTGTGTGTGTGTGTGTGTGTGTGTGTGTGTTGAAGTCAGCTCTTCTCTCCTTTTGGAACACTGTAGAAAGCATCAATTTTGTGACCTCATTTTACATTTAAGTAAAGAAGTGTGGGATAAAACTGTTTAGTTGGTTTCTGTTTGTTTATTTGTTTGTTTTTAATGATCAAATTTTGTCACTTTAACATTCCTAAGCTATGATTTTCTGGTCAAAATGGCACTCTCACTCATGGCAAGCCCTCATGGGGCCAAGTCTCATCTGTTCCTTGTTACAGCAGATCCCTGCGCATGGGCTGTTTACTTGATGTTGGCTATAAAGGAGGCAGAAGTGGTCTTTGCATGTGCAAAGGAGAAATGATTGAATCTTTATTGAATCTTATTTTGTTATTTGTAATACAGAATTTCCTGCTGTTAGTACACAATTATTTAAATTTATCTATTCAAAATGCCTACCTATTTTGAAGGGAAAATCAAAACTGAATGTGATTTTCCCAGAAGCATGACTTATAAGCCATTTATTTTTCTATATATTTTTTTAATTTTACTAACCTTGTTTCTTCTCCTTCTCTTCCTCCTCCTCCTCCTCTTTTTTCTTTTTCTTTGAATATTTTTGGTTTCTGCTTGTGTAGGTCAGGTGGGTGTGTGTTTGTGTGTGTGTGTGTGTGTGTGTGTGTGTCTGTGTCTGTGTGAGTCTGTGTCTACATGTGTGTTTCTAGGTAGATACACATGTGGAAGTTTGAAACTGATATCAAATATCTTCATTCATTACTGATCAGTTTTGTTTTCAGTTAACCCAGAGCTCAAGAATTCCACCTATTCCAGATAGGCATTTGAAGTATGACCCCTGCTTCCCGGGAGTTGGGTGGCAGGCAACAACCACACCGGCCCTAACTCTTATGTAGGTTCTGTGACTCTGACCTTTGGTTCTCAGGCATGTCCAGTAAAAGCGTTATCTACTGAGGAAACCTTGTTTCCTTAATACCTCTGTATGCTACTGCATGATGGATGCCTTACAAAATGTTCTTCTCAATTGACCATTTACTGACTATGGTGTTGCGTCCTGTAACATCAGCACTTGGGAGGCTGATGTAGGAAAATTGTGACCTCCACACCAGACTGAGCTGCACAGGAAAACTTATATATTTAATGATATTTTGTATATATTTTAAATAATAATTTACAATCCAGGTCACATAATATTTCACAAATATGACACAATAAATGAATTAATAATATAATAGCTCATTCTTGTCAGATTGATTTGATTGGTGTGTATAAGATTATTGTAGAATTAGAGGTTCACGGAAACTAATCTTTCTTAAGAATTAGTGTTAGACTATAAAAACGTAGTGTTTCCTCTAATAAAACAAAACACAATTGGCTGTTACAATTATTTCACTTATATAAGCATATATTTACAGACTAGTCAGAAGTGTTCAAAACAGTTTAAAAAGTATGATCTAACACTGCTATCAAACTACAATTATAATGAATCGAAATATAGTTATATAAAATGATTATCCAAATCGCATGCGACCATTTAAGTAACTGACTTGATTGCACACTCCCCATCTGTAAAGCGAAATTTTATTATAATTCATGGCTAAAGGAAGTTTCGGTGCAAAATTGCTAGAGCCTCATAAGGAAGCATAGGAACAAGAACCTACCTCCCAGCTCCTTGAGGACACTACATGGTGCTCATTCTTTCAAGGAACCAGAAGAACCCCTGCATTGCTCCTCAAGCTAAAAATTAGCATATTGGTTGGCAATAGCAATCTTAGGCTATTATGCACAGACAGAGACTCACAGCAGTGCTCCTGTGTGCACAGCATCATCTCTAATTATCAATTAGGAAAATAGCTGATGGGCACTTTTATTACCAGGGAAATATATGAAGGTTGTACAGCTAATTTTCAAATTATCTGAATGTGTGATATGATCACATATGAAGCAGATAGAGCAGTTTTGCACGAATTCACATATGCAAATGAAGCCGATCATGATATATACCTGTGCTTGGGTAACAGGCTTGTAACCAGCTGAGACTTAACATGGTTGGATTAAACTTTTGTGTGTACTTGTTACATTCCTTTATTAGTCAGTCAAGGAAGGCTGGCAAATGCAGAGACCATACAAACAAGGCACAAATATAATTGATTATTATATAACATGAATTCCGGGCATCTGAGTGCTGGCCACCATTAGCACTGCGCACATTCTTCGTTTCTTTGTGCTTATCGCAGTATAGCGCTGTCTGCTGGAAAGTACTGGTGAGAACACTGGAGGTTAGCGGCGTTAATAAACTTTGCCTACAGCTTTTCTTTTCTTTATTTTTTATTTTTTTTATTTTTTTTGCTTTTATTGAATGTCTATGATTTACACGACATGCACCAAAATCCCTCTCTTCCCCCAACTAAAATAAAACAATCAGACAAACAAAAACTCTTGTCACAGGAGCTGTAGTGTATCATGCAATATAGCCTTTTGTCCACATATGTATATTTTCAAATGATCATTGTTACGAGTAATGGGTCTCGTTTGAGGTCTTACACCATCATTACCAGATCGCCACTGGGACTTCTGTCAGATATTCTTAATCTTTGCATCTGCAGGTCCGGGTCTTTCATGTGTTCCAGCAGGTCATACATAGGGTAGATGTTGGGGTGAGGTCCACTCACAGCCCTGAATCAGGGCCTGCTCCCCTGTCCTCAGGCCAGGGCCGCCTCACCCACTCCTCTGTCCTAAGGGCAGGGCTGGCTCTCGTGTTCCCTTGTCCTCAGGCCAAGGAAGGCTCACCCACACCCATGTCTGCAGGGCAGGGCCAGCTCTCCCACACCTGTGTCCTCACATCATGGCCAGCTCTCCAAGTCCTGTGACCTCAAGGAAGGTCCAGCTCTCAATCTCCCATATCCCCAGGGCTGGCTCACCTGCTCCCATGTCCTCAGGGCCAGCTCTCCTGTTCTTGTGTCCTCATGGTCAGCTCTCCTGCTCCCGTTCAATTCACCAGATTGTTACTGGCTATCAAGGCCTGGATGGCTGCCTAAGTAGGTGGCAAGTAGAGGCCTCTCAAAGTCTTCATTGAGTAGCTCACAGAAACCATTGATGTTGGCTCAACTCAGGTCTTGTCCCAGGGACTTGTGGCTCTGTTGATTTGTGGTTTCTGGTTCAATCTCCTGCTCGATCCACCATGGGGCCCTCTGCCTTAGGGCTGCCCCTAGTATCCACTTCTGCATGATCTAGCTTTCAGCGCTAAGCATGGCCCTGGCCCATGAGAGGAAGTGTGTGAGGCCTGTGGTGTGGGCGGTGCAGTCTTTGCTTGGGCTTGAATCAAACAATCCCCCTCCTTGAATGCCATCTTTTTGGACTGCACTGCATTGGACTGCAACCCAAAAAAAGAGGGAGCTCCCCAGAGCATGGTTCCATGGTCTGGCAATAAGAGGGCATGGAGGATCCATATGACAGGATTTCCTTCTTTCTGGGAAACATCAGCACTGTGTTTTGGAGTTCTCAGTATGGTCTGCTGTTCTGTATATCAGACACATTGTGTAAACGATGCCATCTTGGATGATCTCAGCTTGGGTATTTCTAATACATTGAAATAAGTGTTTCTTCCCACTCAGGCCACTCTCGGGGGTGAACATTTCTATGTAGCTCTAGGACACAATCATCCTCCTCAGAATTCATTGAGATCCTCATCTTTCAACCTCTGTGCACCCATGCCCGCCACCCACAGCTTTTCATAAAGACGCATATGTATGTGAATCCTTTGCCATTTGTTATCCTTGTACCCCAATACTGACTAAAGATGGGGTGTATCCAGAGCTTCTTTCAACACTGCTGAGTACATTACAGTTCTGCTTTTACATTTGCAGGTTAAAGAAACAGTGATTTGTGGTCCTGCATTTTTGCTTTATGAGATACTCCCATGTGTAAACCCAAACCTGCACTCCTAAGTTCATGTGCAGAGAGCCACGTACCATGAGGTCAGCGTCTTCTCCTAGCACTGCTTTCAAGGCTGCAGAATCTTCCTGACCAAAGCTGTTTTCTGTAAGTTTTTACTTAAGAAAACTGTATCAATGTAGCTACTTTTAAGATTAATATTTTGGATACTTGGTGTCAACATATGACTCAGAGGTGACTTGGTTCTGAAAAAATGGTATCCCACAGTGTATGAGAAGGCTATTTTGAAAGGTTATATACCATGACATAGTAGCAATAGACAGGAAAAAAAGTCACATGGCTTAACATTAAAAGGAAAAAGATAACATTTTCTAAGATACCAAAGAAAGTACAATTATATTCGTGACAATACATCTTAGCAGAAAGACATAGCAATAAATGTTTTCGATTACAGAAAATTCTTCCATCTGGTACACTTTTGGCAAGAAAATAAGTACTAAGGTGGAAAAGTGAATCTAATTTTACCAGGTTAATAATAATAATAACTTAGAAGTGAAAACTTTCCTTGCATCCTCGTGTTTTTTCAATAGCATACAGCTGGGTTCTATCATTTATTGTGTATATTATTTAAGAGTTATGTTTCTTCAAACTTTGATCATGTTGTATTCCTACATATGGTTCTATTTGGCACATGAAATAGAAAATATATAAAAGGTCAGGATAATAGTAATACCTCTCTCTAATAAAAAGAATGTGTATTTTCTTTCATATATACACGTACTCTATTAGGATTGATATAATTATTATTTCTTTTGTCTTAATAAGCATCTATCAGTAAGTAGTTAGTATATAACTAATAAATACCTAAAACTTATTTTAATAATCCCATTTTCAGTTATTGGTTTTACTATTTTACAGTCTATTTTAGATTTGTATACATATCTATAGATAGCTATAGTGATGGTTTGAATAATAGATATCTTTGAATATACTTTGGAAGTTGATTCATTGGTTCCCAGTTGAGTGTTGTTTGGGGGAGGCTCAAATGATGTGGGATTGCTGGAGAAATTATGTCACTGGCAGCAAGCTTTGAGGATTTAAAAAGCTACATATCATTCCCAGTTTTGTCATTTTGCTTACTGTCTCTGGTTAAAGATGTGAGCCCTT
This sequence comes from Acomys russatus, assembly GCF_903995435.1. Taxonomy (NCBI): domain Eukaryota; kingdom Metazoa; phylum Chordata; class Mammalia; order Rodentia; family Muridae; genus Acomys; species Acomys russatus. The sequence continues at coordinate 46,238,619 of NC_067146.1, read as the reverse complement.
AGCTATCGACTTCTGGCTCCAGTTTGGATGCCTGTCTGTTGACATGCTCCCCTGCCATGATAGTGATGGATAGTTGTACATCTGGGGCAGTTATACTTAAATAAACGCTGCCTTCTCTGAAATGCCTTTGGTCATAGTGTTTCATCACAATAATAGAAAAGTAACTAAAACATCAAAACTGTGATATATATAAATATGTATGTCTATGCACGGTAATAAATACTTACAAAGTTCTACGAGTAATAGAATTCCGGACTTTAATTTTTGTTTGTAAGACTCTTTTATGAGCACTGATTTATTTTTGTGGAAGACAAGAGGGTATGTGCCACAGCATATCTGTGAATGTGTGAGAAGTATTGATAGGTAGTTCTCTTCCTTCACCTTGGAGAGTTTCAGTGTCAAACCAAATCCTCAGGCTTGATAGCAAGTTTTCTTTTCTTCTGAGACATTTCTCCAGCCCCATTATAAGAATTTAAGGAGAAAATGAAGTCCAGTGCCAGGGTAGTGATTGAAGTAAACATGAAACAAGTTCCTATCCCAATATCTTCACCATAAGCCCGTCTATTGGGGTCATGATAAGACAACTGTCTCAGCAGAACATTGTGCTCTGTGAAATGAGCTAAGCAGGGGAATAAAATAGTACAACATCTCCCTCATGGGTAGAATTCAACCATAGTCCCAGAAGCATAGATAAAGTGATATTTCCCAAAGCTGGGGATTGCCATGAAGATAAAGGAAATAATCTGACCCAATGGTACAATAAGGTACAGTGAGCCTAAGTGTGTGTGTGTGTGTGTGTGTGTGTGTGTGTGTGTGTGTGTGTGTGTGTGTGTGTGTTATTATACAAATTCTTATAGCATAATAACTTATTCTATAAATTCTGTTACTCTAGAGAAACCTGGCTAACACAAGCCACAAGGATTAAAAATATGCAAAGTGCATGTTTCTATAACTCAAGTCTTCTATTGTAATATCTTTCCTCCTGTAAAGCATTTGGAAAGACGGGGAACAGAGGAAAGGAAGGTAGATGGATTATTTTCTTTTAACACATTTGCTATTTTGAAATAACTTGGGCCAAAGTGTGTGTCCCATTACACCCTGTCTTAATGGCCATAACATCATGGTGTGGTTTCAGGCGGTACACACTCATGCAGGCACTGTTCCTCCCTTTATAATGCCTTCGTTGTCTTGCTAGATATGCCTGCTTGAGCTCTGCTGTAAGACTTCGGAAAGTTTGAATCTCTAGACTACTGTAAAATATGGCTATGTACCAAGTATAATTTTCATGCTCTGGGAGAGACTTTGGCCAGAGGAAATCCTTAGTTCTTTCACTAAATCACTGAGGTCTTGCTGATGGGGTCTCCACTGAGCGCTGTGGAAGGATTAGCACACTCAGTGATACTGGAGAAGGAGATGCGCATACCCTGCACAGCAAATATTTGCCAGGCTCTGGAAAAACTTTCTTAGAGCCAGACAATAAAGTTTACTTTGATGAAGATTAAAGAATTTCTTCATATTGATGTCATGCCTGCTCATTAGACAGATTCAAGTCAGCTTTCCCAGATTTCTCAGCTTAACCCTTCTTTCTAGCTATTTATTGACAACTTTTTAGTCTTGGAAATTCCTCAAAATTAACTATAATTTTGGATATCTTTTGGCACTCTTTTGGAAAATATTGACAGTTTTACTAAAATAAACCCAAAACAAATGAATTAATTAAAACAACAACAAATAAAGATAGGCAAAGACTTACTAGCTATCACTTTTGCATAAATATGTCTCATAGAACTGAAAAGGAAATGATCTAAAGGGATCGATGTGCAAAGTAACAAGGTTGCACCTAAGAGAATAAAAAAGTAAAATAAAAATTTAGATAGCTAATATGTATAAAGACACAAGAGTCTTCTCATAATTAATTATAAAATGTATTCATTTGTCAGGTGGCTAAGCACATACATAACTTTTCATAACGAGTAAGTAAAACTATAGGAAGAAACGGCCACTCACAATGTGTCAGAGGTGTGAATTGATATGATCTTTCTGTGTGTCTTTTTGATACTAAGCAGAAAACTGTAGAAAGCATATTTGCACATTTGGTCACAGTAATATCACAGCCGGAGATTTGCCTGTGGAATATATTCCAAAGTGGCACATTTTCAACGAGGAGATCTGAAGTAGTTTGTGATAGCAAACTACTAGGAAAAAGAATTAGCCATTGTATTAAACTTGGAGCACTGGTTAAACAAAGCATCACCACAGGAGAATTTGCTCCTTGTTTAAAAGTAGGAGAACAATTTGCATTGGGAAGATCAAAGTTATTGAGACATGTTTCAAACGGAGTAAAAGTAATATCCAAGTTAGTTGAATAAATGTTCTGTGTGATAGAGTGGCCACTGTGTTTACTTTCTGAACACATGATAGATTCTGCGTGCTTTGTCTGTCATTCACATAAATAATCACCTTCTGTCGCTTCAGTCAATCTGTTATCCTTGGCCTGCAATGGACTGTTCTGCAATTTGTTATTGTAGGTCTAGCTCAAAATAAGTATTCTATTATGAGGCTTATTTCTGCTTTGTTTTTGTTTTAAATTCTTAATGCACCATCATCTGAATAAAACTACACACATATGCACTGCACATTGATTAATCACTTTTTTTTTCTTGGTAAAGGTAACCAAGTAGTTATTACAAATGATGAGAGGAAAGAAAGAAGAGAGGTGGTCTTTTCCATCGCCCCACCAAACTGATGCATCGACTTTGATAAATGGCAGTGTTTGACTTCATCCCCATGGCCTTAAAAGAGTAATTCATCTCCCGCTCTGAGGCTCATCAGCATCCACACCAAGAGCTTATCTCAGAACTTCCTTGGGTTCAAAATCTGGCAACTATTTGAGTCTTTCCTTCTGGCTCAGCGCCTTGTAGGAGAGGGCAGCTCAGCTGTTCCTTACAGATTCACATAACTCTAGAGCAACTACTTCCAAGCTCAGTTCTGGGGTTGATCCTTTTGTGCCCTGGCTCAGGCCTCAGATTCCTCCTGGCTTGATTTCTTAAGAGGGTGGCACTGCTCAGGAAGAGGGGTCTTGGAGTATAAGGAAAATGGAGTTGCAACATTTGTAGGGTGCTCTGAGCAGTGATATACCCTATTAGTCCTGCCGTATTCTGCAGTACCCAGCTCCTGCCCTTAGGTTATGAGAATTAATTTCAATATTTTCAGGGATTTCATATAAAAGAATTTCATGACACATCCTAAAAATTCTTCCTTCTTTGTATAATACCAATATATTGTCCTTTTAAAACACTTTGATGTGTCCTAGTTCAGAAAATTAAAGTATATTGAGTTTATATTACAGTAAAATAACATTTATTCTAGTTTCTGCAGGCACCTGTATACAGGTGGCACATACACATACAGAAATGAAAATAAAAAGCAAATAATAAAAATTAAAGCCTGTTTGATGTAGACATTTCTTTTAGTACTGAATTTAAAAAGAATGTTGGCCCATGAAGTAGCTATTAAAATATTTAATATCTTTATTTTATAGAAATTAAAAGCACTTATCCCAAACTTCCACTTTTTTATTTATTCGGTTAAATTTCACATTTGAAGTTGACTTGGAAATACAGATAGTGCTGCATGTATTCGAAAAGATACTAGTATATTAGCATTGATTCCAGAAACCAAATTAGTTAAAGTTCTTCAAAGTAAAACTGATTCTCAATAAATTCACCATAATTACTCAACAGACATAGATAGACAGAGCTGTTGCAGATATATTTCAGGATCATATAATTTATTTCTTTTCACAAACTTCAAATTATATTGCTTCCTACACATATGAACTAAGGAACCCTTATTTTCAGTTGACATTTTTTAATCTGAGGATATTTCATATATTTTATGTTATGTCAGCCTTCAAACATTAGCCATTCATTTCTGATAATAGTTCATTCAGTTAAATCCAAACAGGAGACACATGAGCCATTACAACACATAACCCCAAGGATAAGTATAACCCAGAACTGTGGTCTAGGAAAGAGTTGGTTCGAGACCTTCAGAAAAAGAGCCATTCTCTGTAACCACAGACTAACAGAGATAGACTGGAACAAGTGCTCGACTAAACCGTATGCAGATTTTAAATAGCTGTGTTAAGTATTACAGTGAATAATTTAAAACATACTACACTGAGAGCATAAGGGGCTAGTTTAAGCTGCTGAGACTTCCTGCAGATCGTACATTCAGCATATCCAGTATTCTGGTTATTTTGGTGGCATGCAAAATTTTTCCAGCATGCTTTTCTGGTGCATGTCAGAGGCTCTCACTGTTACTCCTTGTTGCAATGAGAGTTCCCTCACTGCCTGTCTTCTCTGCCTTCACTGTCTATAAGCTCTTCTGATCCCTCCCCTGGAACGTGACAGAAATTAACTGGGAAAGTATTTACAGATGATCCTCCCATCCTAATAGACTGTGGGGCTGACTCTTTTTTTCTACCCAACAGTGTTAACAGGTATAAACATGTTAACTCAGTCTTCATCAATATTATAACTACAATAGAACCTTCAGGACTCATCAGTAGAATATATAGGATAGTATGTTTATTAATACTCTGCTGGGTCTAACTAATGTCAGTGTTCTATGGATTATGCTTGCATTTTCAGATGTTAAAAAAGGAAGGTGTTAAATTACTCTGAGGTTCAAATGAGCCACTCTATACTGTTAAAGTTCTTTCTTCCGTACCCTGATTATTGCCATGGGCTTTTGGATCTCAAAAGGCCCAGGTTTCTGACAGCTGTTCTGAGTTCTGCTTCTCACATAGGTACTTCTTAACACTGACTTGGGGCTGTTTGGGTTATAGCCTAGCCTTTTCATCTTTGTGGGAGGTGCATCTTAGAACTGTAGCCTTGCTTGAGATAACCACACCCTAGGTCAGAACTTCTCAGTCCCCTGTCTGGTCCTTTATGATGAACCGTTGATAAATACGCAGTGCATCTCTTGTAGTCTTCTGTAATTCTAGACTGTCTGTTATCTCGATTGTTACCACTTTCCCTCCTCAAAAAAAAATCTTTCTTCATTTTCTATACCTTTCCAGTGTTATTTCATCCAAATTTCAAATAAGAGCTGAGTTCTTAGTTACTGACCAAGAAAATAAAAGCTTGGTATATTTTGATAGGTGGGTGGAAGCATTTCTATTTGACACACTACTGGATGTGTCTTTAATTTTCTGATTTGTATGTTTGTGCACTTATGTGTCATGTATGTGTGTTTGTGTATATGTTTGTGTGTATGTGGACATTCTTACATGTGTGAATGCATGCAGCAGCCAGAAGTCCATGTCTGAGTTTCTTTCTCAATCACTTCTCTACCTTGTTTTTGAAACACAGGCTCTCACTGCCTCCAGAACTCTCAATGATTAGTCAGGATAGCTGGTCAGCAAGCCCCAGAAATCCCCTATCTCCTACCTAGTCAAGGTATTCTAGGTACTCACTGCCAAGTTAGGATGTAAATAGTGAGATTTAACTTGGGTTCTCATGCTGTGCAGCAAGCATTTCAATGACGAAGCCGTCTCCTCAACCTCTAGAAAGCTCGTTTTTCTCAACTGCGTAGACAGAACAATTGGTCCAGTTGTGACTCTACAATTCAGGTCTTGCCATACCCTGATTTATATGGATCATTAGTTGGAAAAAGGTTTTGTTGGCACTGTAACAATATACCTATTAGAAAAGACTGAGTCGGTCTGTCACTATGGCTGCATGATGTCACTGAAATTGACATGGTTTTGAAAAGCACCTGAATGAACCATTTGTTCTAAATTTAGATAAATAGGGTGATGATTTTCGTTGAAATTTGTGAATGCTTTACACATTTTAGCCAGTAAAATATTTCTCTAGCAGAATGCAGTGCCATTTATGAGCACATTTAATCCTTCAAATAATTTTATTAACCAAGTTTCATAAAGTCTAGTACTTTTGAATACCATAAAGCTATTCAAATAATATAAAATATAAGAACATCTTTAATTTTGTTCACCTTTTTAAAATACAATTCTACACTGTTCCTTAAAGGAATTTATTGTTAGTTATTTTGTTTAAATATTGACATTTCAATTTCACTTTATATTCAAATATTCGAGTGCTTTTCATATAAAATGTCTATGACATTACCATTTTATTAAATAGTCTCTTTTTAACTTTAAAAATGTTTATTGTTTGTTTTGGTTTTGGATATTATTGCTCTATGTATCTCTGGCTGTCCTCCAATTTGTTGCCTTTCTGCCTTACTCTCAAATTTCAGGAATTACAGGTGTTATCATACCTGACTTCACATGTCAACTGACATATGTAGAAGAGAGCTTTGAGAAATTGCCTCTTTTGCCACATATGCCAGTGACCATGTCGGTGAAAGGTTTCTTAATTGCCATTTATGTGGTTGGGCCCAGCTCACTGAAGGAAGAGATCTCCCTTGGACTGTAAAAGAAAGCTAGGAGAGTGAGGGAAGAAGGACAGGTCATTAACCTTATTCCTCTGTGGTCTTTGTTTCAGTTCTGCCTCAGGTTCCTGCCTTGACTTATTTCAATGATTGACTTATTACCCTGCAAACCAAGTAAACAATTTTCTATGCAGATGGCTTTTTTTTCATGGTGTTTTGCCACAACTAAACATTCTTTAAGTAATGGTATGCAAAATCATGACTTGTTAAACTTTTTTTTATCTTTTCATGTTATTACATATTTCTCTCCTTTACTGGACTTATGGTGCAAGATCTTTAAAGTATAAGACTTATTCATCAGTTGGCTTATTAAAAATAATAACTCTTTATTTCTGTGTGACCTAAAAAGTATTCAGTGTGAATGAAAATGAGCCAATTGCTAGAAACAATGGCTAGTTCTTTCACTTCCCACAGTGAATGCCAGTGGATGGAAAGGCTGAGTATGACTATATGTTTTTTGTCTACTGATATCAGCTTATCAAACAAATTGCTCATACTTCTTTTTTGTGGTTTTAATTAATTAATATAATTTATTCATATTACATCCCAATTGTTATCCCCTTGCTTGTAGCTGCCGGTTCCCAGCCTTCTTCCCTTCCCTTAGGCCTCTGATAGTGTGGCCAGGAGTGGGGCAGGGTTCCGCCACCATCTGACCATAGCCTCTCAAGTATCATGTGGATAGCCTGCCTTCCCTTCCTCTGTGTGCCCGTATGGTCTCCCGCCAAAGGGGAGGTGATCAAATTGGGAGCATAAAGAAATGCTCATCATCCTTAATTATCAGGGAAATGCATATCAAAATGACTTTGAGAGCCATCTTATACCTACCAGAATGGCTGCTATTTATACTTCTTAAGTAGAACTTCTAAAATCAAGCTGGATGTGACCATTGCTGAAGGTGAAAATAACAAATATGAGAAATTTAACATGCATACACACTTCACCATAATGTGTCTATATGTTCTCTAAGGTTCATATCTGGTTAGAACTTGTATGGACATCAAATTTTAATGTCTCTTATCAAATGTTTTGATATGGCTACTTATTTTAATTTCTTTACCCATCAAAATATTGAAGCAAACACATTGAACATGGTTCTAGAGAGACAGCTCAGATGGTCACATGTCTTGGTCTGTATGAGGAGCTGAATATGTATCTTTAATACCCATGTAAATGACCAAACATGTCTACAATTATGAATAACTTCCAAACTGTGGGGTGGATACAGGCCACTCTCAAGAGCTTGCTCTCCAGCTAGTCTAGTGAAAATGCTAACTTCTAGATCCCAGGTATAGGCCCTCCCTCATTTCCTCCTGGTCCCACCCTCGCCTAGTCCTCAGAGAGGAAGAGACCTTCTCCCTTACTAACTGACATCAGCCTATCAAATCTCATCAGGACTGCCTGCAAATGTGTAAAATAATGTTTGGAGGAAATTAATAGAGTAGCAGGTTTTCTTTTTTTGTGAGCAGCAGGTTTTTTTGTAACCAGCTAGTTAATCAATGATTGCCACAGAGAAACTATAATTTATTGTTAAGTGATAGGCACTATTCTGGGAAGGTTCTGAACTACTTTAATCCTACTACCTTTAAAACCCACATAGAAGTTCTTAACTTGCCTATCTGATGGCTCCCAGTGGCTTCTTCTCCATCAATCTGTCTTCATGTCCATGTGTTCATGGTTCATTACTGCCCATAGAGATTTTCTCTCCCAGACTTCTTCTCCTCCTGCTATCTACTCCTTGAATCTTCTGCTTCCCTTCTCTTCTCTTCCCAGCTTTGTGTTTTCAGAATGCAGAATGTTGACTCTATTAATATTACATGTTCCACAGACTGATTTTCATGTGATGACCCACATGTAATTTCTAGGATAACTCCTATGGACATATACATATAAACTATTTCAAAAGCTGTTGAATTCCTTTTGCAAGCGTTTGATATGGGTTTTGGCATCAAATCCACAGGTTATCTGTCTTAGTTACTTTTCTATGGCTGTAAGAGCCACGTGACCAAGGCAACATAGAAAAGAAAGAAACTTAATGAAGTACTTTCAGTTTTTGATGGTGAGTCCATGGCCATCATAGTGGAAAATATGGCAAGGCAGGCATGGTACTAGAACTGTAATTGTAAGTTTACATGTTAAGGCAACAACCACAAGGCAGAGAAAGAAAAATAGCAACCTGAGAATGCTGTGGGCTTATGAAACCTCAAAACTTACCCACAGTGACATACCTCCTCCCAAGGTGACAACTCCTAATCTTTTTCAAGTAGTTGTACCACCTAGAGACCAAGCACTCAAGTATGGGGCAGCTAATAAACAGCAAGGTTTGGCAGCCATTGTCACTTAAACCACGACAATATCTTAGTTTGAGGTTTTCCTTCATACTCATTTGACTGGGCTTAGTATAAGATAATCCTGCCTTCATGGATTGTGGAAGTGTTTAGGGGTAAGTATGATAAAAAAATGGGACTATTCTTTATGCATTCATTCAGAAAAATTTAGCAATAAATGCACATGGTCCGAGATTTATATTTACTTAAAGTTAGTTTTGCCTTATTCATTTTATTGTTGTTTTAATTCTATTCTGAACTTTATTTCTTTCTGAATCAGTTAGATAGCTTTAGTGTTTACTGGAATTTGTTTTTAATTCTTCATTATCTAATGTGTTGGCTATTTGGACCTTCACAGTCAGCAAGAGATTAAAACTTGGGCTTTATGAGGGATTTCCTGAGCATAAAAACATCCTCAAACATGCCAGTGCCCTACTGTTTGTTCCATCTGTATCACTTGTCATCCCAGGAGAAAGCATCTAACATTGTCTTGTGAATACTGTTTGACAAGTGTGCTTGCCCATTTCTCCTATACCCAGTTTTATAGTGCTGGATCGTTCTGCATTGGGCGAAAAACAAACTTTAGTGTTGTTCATCTGAGAAACAACTGGACCTGACGTCAGCTTCTTTGGAAATAAAATCCATTGATGCATATGGTCTTGTTTTCTCATGCACGAAGAATGTGGGATATTGTCATAAACTCTGCCAGTAAATCCAAGAGTGCAAGATGGAAAAGAGTAAGTTAAAATGTGATAAAATTCTTACATAAATTTTATATAATTCCTTAAAAATTTTTTTCATCAGGTTTAGCAAATCTATTTCTAGAACTTTATTGCCTCCACTGTTCCTGACTTTACCACACTTCCCCCAAAGGATGGAGTTTGAGGTTTCCTATCTTCATCTTTCCAGTTTGTTGATTTCAATACTACTCAGTTTTAAAGTTCAAGCAATTTGCTTAGTGTCTGACACAGTAAAAGTTGGATGATAAAATAAACACTTTAACTTCAGTTGACACAGTAGAAACCTCCAAAGATCTCTTTACTCTGTCCATGGTTATGGGGCACATAGTGTTTCAGCAACCCAGAATACTGAAGAGACAAAAGTAGTGATCTCCGACATGTTATTCCTAAAAGAATACCTCCCATGATAACAGATTTTCTAGGTGGCTTTCCATGACATTTTTCATTTGAAAACATAACCATTTATATAGCTAAGACATGTATGCATGGATATTTTAAGACTGTTTTTGTGTTTTATGAGGTCACTCTAATGAGAACACACACAAGCAAAAATAAATAAATAAACGTAATAGCCAATTTCTGAAAGCATAAAGAAAGCTCACACACACACACAACTCTCTCTCTCTCTCTCTCTCTCTCTCTCTCTCTCTCTCTCTCTCTCTCTCTCTCTCTCTCTCCCTCCCTCCCTCCCTCTCAAAAGAAAACAGAGTTGTCATAATGACACTCTGTAACCCTGGCTATAATTAAGCACATTTACATGTAAACATAATAATAGGAAGATCATTTCTTAAATTTTAAATGAGCTACATTTTAATGCAAAACGAGTAAAAAAAATCTGCCTGATATTAAAAGCCATTCAGAAATAGATTTTATTTAAAAGGTGGGTTTGCTCTTCATGGTAGTATTTTTCCCTTCATTAACTTATTTATTTAATCACTTTACAACCTAATCACAGACCCCTTCTTTCTCTTCTCCCAGTTCCACCCTCACATCCTGCTCCTCTATCCTCCCTCTTCTTCTCCCCAGAAAAGGGTACCAACCCACCCTGGCACATCAACTCACAGCAGGACTAAATGCTTCCTCTCCGACTGAGGCTAGACAAGATAGCCCAGCTAGGAGAAAGGGATCCAAAGGCAGGCAACAGAGTTAGGCAACCCACATGAAGACCAAGCTGCATATCTGCTACATATGTGTAGGGAGCCTAGTTCCAGCCCATGCAAGTTCTTTGGTTGGTGGTTCACTCTCTGTGAGCCCCCACAGTAGGCTAGTTTCCTCTGGAGTTCTTCTCATGATGCCCTTGATCTCTCTGGCTCTCTCAATCCTCCCACTCTTCCACACGACTTCACAGTCTCCATCTATTATTTGACTGTGGGTTTCTGCATCTGTTTCCATCACCTACTGGGTCTTCATCCTAATTTTAACCACGTTAGACAAATGCAAAAGCTTGCACTGAACTATGCCTATTGCCATGCTGTTACTAAGGGCACATTTGAGTTTTCAGAAGATCAGTAGACTCTAGGTTTCAAATGGCATTCTGTCTGTTCATAGGACCTTGTCTCTGGTCACAAATACAAGGCCACAGTTGAGGGTGGTGCATATCTGTAGTCTCAATACTTGAAAAGTGTAGCCATCTCAGTAAATCTATGATCCAACTACACTACTGGTTTTTAAATAAATATTTGGAGTAAGTAATTTCCATACCCACATTGGATAACTACTCCTGGAAAGAGAAACAATAAGAGCAAAGAGGCCACTTAATATTTTAAAATATTAAACAATAACTTATTTTTAGATTCTACAATTTTAGTAAGTTATAAAAACAGTTTACCAGACTATTTTAATTTCTAATATTAAATTTCATTTAGGCCTTAACACACTGCCTGAGAGACTTTAAACCCAATAAAGCCCTAGTTTTTATTTTCTAATTATAGTGCTGTGTAATTCAATTTTTTTCAGTGTGAATCTTACAATTTAGATTACAATTCCTTCTTATATGTATTAAATACTATTTTAGCTTTGTCTTTGTGCCTCATTCTCCAGAATAATATTAAAATATAGAAGTCAATAAAATATATGAAAAGAAGGCTTTTCCAAAGAAGAAAAAAAGTTTAAGTAAATATTCAAATACAATAGTGAATAGTTTCTTGACATCATGCATTAAAAAGCATACATATATATTATAAACATGTATTATTTAGTTTTTCAATTTTCTTTAAGCTTTTAATTACAAGTTACAGGCTTATATTAAGGTTGGCAATTTTGAACATTGGGTTTTTTAGGGTGTTTTTTTTAAGATTTATTTATTTATTATTTTTATACAGTGCTTTGCCTGCAAGTACACCTGCAGGCCAGAAGAGGGCATCAGATCATATTACAGATGGCTGTAAGCCACCATGTGATTGCTGGGAATTGAATTCAGGACCTTTGAAGGAGCAGTTAGTGTTCTTAACCTCTCAGCCCTTGAACATTAGTTTCTATTATCAATTTTACATAACCTAAAATCACCAGGAAAGGGGATCTGAATGAAGGAATATTTAGTAGTTGAAAAATATATTATAAAGAAAGAAATCAAAAGAAATGCATAATAAAATTTTTGTTGTTGTTGTTTGTTGTTGTTATTATTGTTATTGTTATTTTGATTACAGTAATTGAGATGAAGAGACATACCCACTGTTGGTAGCACCATGCCCCACACAGTGAATTCTATAGTATATAAGACTAGAAAAGGAGAGCTGTGAGCAAATAATGTGTGCACTCACACTCTAGCCTTCTGACTACAAATGTGACTAGCTTAAGTCTCTTTTGCACTGACTTTTGCACTGACTTCCCTGTAATGAAAGGCTGCAACCTGAAACCAACCAACTCTTTATCACTTAAACCGTTTTTGTAAGAATATTTTATCACAGCAAAAGTAAAGAAAGGAAAAGTTACATGAAATCCAAAGACTAATAAAGGCCAGGCAACTTTTTTACCAGTGGTCTACACTCATATCACTAAATACGAATAACTTAGCTATGTATATATTTGAAAAGACTAAATAGAAATTCTTTTGTTACTTATGGTTTACTGTAGAATAGTTTTAAGCATGCTTTATATCTGCAAACAAAATAAGTAAGCATGCAATAAAAATTAAAATGACCCCAACAATGATGGCTGGTATCTGAATGTAACTTTAAATATTATGAAAAAATTTTAACCAGGTGTCTGTATCTTTATTGACTGTGAAAGCAGGTTAAGTAATGCCACCATAATGATTATAAGCCTAATGATAAACATTTGTTAAGCCATACCATTAATCTAACAGCAACAGAGGCTAGTGAGTGGAGCTTGCAAATTCCAGTTCACATGTCCTGTGCTTGGTTCCTCCAGCTCCCACCCCTTTATCCACCCTCACTACCATAAGGTCAGATATGCTTTAAAAGGGTTTGCATTATTGTGTTAGTTACTTATTTCTGTGGCAAAATACCTGACAACTTAGGAAGGATTTATTTCAGCTCATAGTTCCAGGCTACACACCATTCTAGTGGGGAGGACATGGGGGCCGGAGGGAAGCTTGGGACAGCTGCTTACACCGTAGCCCCAGTCGGGAAGTAAAGAGAAGTAAAAGCTGCATTCAGTTTGATTTATTCCTTTTTATTCAGTCTGAGACCCAAGCCCATAGACTAGAATTACCCACAGTGTGCAGGTTTTCCCACCTCGATTAAGATAATCTCTTACAAACAAGCCTAGATGCAAACTTACAAACGTTGTGCCTTAGGTGATCCCACATTCTGTCAAGTTGATCTTGATACTCACTATGATGAGGCTCCTTGTGAATGACATGTCTATAAGTGAAATTTTGAGTATTGCACTTGTATCAATGCCTGCTTGTATTTGTTTTCTATTTGCCGCCATAACAAGTTGTATAACACTCATTTATGTTAGCTCATATTTCCACAGAATCCAAAGGAGCTTGGCAGCGGAGCTCTACGTAGTCTACCCTAAGGCGGAAGTCAAGTTCTCTGTAAGACTGCCTTCCTATCTGGCGGCCCTGGTAAGCAATTTTCCAAGCTCATTTGGGTTGTTGGCAATGTGGTGGTAGGACGGAGCTCTGAGTTTTCCTCCTGGCTAGGAGTCAAGAGGCCTTTACAGCTCCTTAAGCCCCTTTCCCGGCCAGCAACAGCATGTTGTGGCTCTTGTGCGTCAAGTCTCTGACTTCTGCTCTGTGATGGTGCAGGCGGCGTTTAAAGAATGGAAGTAGCCTGAGCCTATCAGGATCAAATGAAGCCAGAAATGGCGGCACAAGACAAAGTGCTTGTGCTAGAGTTGCTGGGCCACAAACCAAGAACATTTCTCAACGATAATTAAATTTACAAATATAGATTTAGGAGTGTAATTATACTTACAAAAATCCCCTTGTAGTGGTACCTACATTATTGTTTGATTAAATAAGAAACAAAACTCTTAGGGAAGGCAGCCTTTAGAATTCTTCCTACTGTTTATCTATTTATCCATTTATAGATCAACCAACATCTATAGAATAGCTAAATATAGAAATATATATATGCTTACATGTATCTGTATATACATACACATATTTCCTATGTATGTCTTCTGGGAAAGACCCAGAAGCTATGACACTCCAGGGGGAAATGTATATGCTTAGCACCTAAATCATAATTTCCAAATATTGTTCTTCAATTTAATAAAACATGGCTTGGTGGGGCAATGGATCATTCTATTGTCTAAGGCAGGAAAAATATGAAATTTTTAGAAAATTTTGTCTTAGGCTAAAAATTTTGTCAGTTCACTCTACAATTGCTTCTGTTCTAACAGTGAACTACATATTGCCAGATAACCACACACAATCATTGTCCCATAATTCTCACATAAACTAATATTCTTCCGTTTACTGTTATGGGACAATGGTTAAGTGCTTTTCTTATTTTCATAATCCGGGCTACATTTAAGAAATATGGCTTATTTGTCGTCTTCTTCTTATACTTGTTTGTTTTTGTTTTTGTGAGACATGGACTTGCATAGTCCAAACTCAAACTGGCCTCAAACTCACAATGTAGCTGAGCTAGCTCTGGATCCCGGACTTTCTTGTCTCCGCCCTGAAGTGATGTGTATGGACCACCAGACCCATCCTTGACCATGGTTTTAAATTTAGGATAACAAATCAGATCCTGCGCAAAAGCAGAATTTCCAAAATCTCTGTATTTTGCTTTATAGAAGTGTATTTATATGGCACCTTACTGGTTGCCATCTGCAAACTTAAATACAACTTCATTAATTACTCAATGAGAATTATATTTCTATGCTAAAATTGCATTGATCTAATGGTGTTAAAAGTGTGGTATACTGAGCAAGTGCACCTTTTAAATAGAAACGATTTAGTCTTTAGTGGATCATGTGTAAAATAAGAAAAAGTGAAATTTAAACGTCAAGTAAGGAAGCAGTGTCTTCTCTTATGTATAGCTTAGGCAGCAGCAGGAGGGAAGACTCAGGCAAGACACTAGCCAGTACTGTTTTCAAATAGAAACCCTCTTTTCTGAGTCACTTACATTCCAGTGACTCTCTTCTACAGTTAACATGAGATTATATATATATATATATATATATATATATATATATATATATATATATATATATATATATATATATATATATATATCCTTATTTGCTACACTGTTAGGCAGTTTGTGACAATCACTGAGATTGAGAGGTAGATGGTAGATATAGATGATGAAGTAAATGCGAAATAAGCACACAGTTATGAGTATAAGAAATTATGGCCATTTCTCAAAAGTTACGAAAAATGTAAAAAGCAAAGCTAGCTGTATTTATAATTTTAGAAACAAACTCCAGACTGGATGTCCACTATGCAAAATATACTATGCCCAATACACCGGATGTCTATTAATTTATTTTATTCTGTGAACTGAGTTTTAATGTTACCTGCATCTCCAGCTTCTTCTTATTTTACATAGTGCATTTGCTTCTCTGTTGAAATGCAGATATTTATAGAACATTTATACTTATTTATTAACTGTGCTCTCACTGAACTCACATAAATGTTTATCAAATTCACATTATTATCAATATACAGCATAAAAACAGAAAAAAGGTATTCTGAGCCAAATAAAAGTGATCATGACCACAGAATATGGTGAGTTACCTTGCTGGCATGCTCTACTGCAGAAGATAAAACATGACCTTGGAGACTCATCGACAAAACGAAAATCATAAAGCAATGTATTTACCAGTTCCATTGGCTGGAGCATGGACTAACGAGGCTAAAGCAAAGCAGAGAAGTCTATGGGTTTCAGATGTTGTGAGTTAGAGAGGTCTGTGAAGCTGAGTGTTACATTCCAAGATTTATCTATCAGTCATCAGGTCAGATACCAAAGTTAGAGTAAATGGTTATTAAAAGGCCCAAGATACCCCAAGGTAATTTTAGCTCTTGATTTTCAGCATTCCATCTCTATAGTGATGGTGTCTCAGGCAACTGAGGTCAGGCAGTTTGCAGAACTTTTGATAGAAATGCAGTTTCTTCAGAGAACATCACTTCACACTTTTATCATAGTTACGGAATGAACATCATGACATCCAAAGCATTGTTAAGTAACTGATGGAGAAGCCTCTGGAGATACATGTAGAGTGGAGAGAAACTCACTGGAGCAAAGTCAAAAGTGTCCAAGGTTGATGGTGTCATCTACTTGGGTATAAAATAAGCTTAAATAGCTACTCTTGAATAGAGATCAAATGGTTTTTAAATGTGATGTGGAACTCAAGCATAAACTTTATGTTTTTTTTTCCAAGCAGTTAAAAAAATGTTTGCTTGTTTTAAAACCTGAATACTCCTATTGGGGATTTTAAGGCTAGACACCATGAACATTGGGGTCCCCAGGTGGAAACTACTTCCTTTGTGGTTACATGTCCACCAACTGTTTTTTGCTTTTGAATCTTCACCCCCATGTTCTTCCTCAGGGACATCTTAAATATCAACTAAACCAACTCATACTGCGTTTCAAAATATGCCAGAACGGCTGCAGTATTTGAGATATTATTCTATTACCCTACCACTTTAAGAATGCAGTACATTTGCACGACGGAGTATTGTTTAGCTATTAAAAATAACAACATCATAAAATTTGTAGGCAAATGAATAAAACTAAAAAAGGAAAACAAGACACAAAACCTAAAAGCATTCTGAGTGAGATAACCTAGACCCAGAAAGACGCACATGGTATGTACTCACTTATAAGTGGATATTAACTGCAAAGTAAAGGATGGTCATGATACAATCCACAGACTCAGAAAAGCTAAATAACAAGGAGGGCTCAGGAAGGGATGCATGGATCTCCCTGGAAAGGAGAATAGAATGGATAATGAAGGTGGACCGAGAGAGGTGGGGAAGGAGGGATCAGGTAGGGATAGATGGAAGGAGAAAGTACTGGGAGAGACAACTGGAATGGAGGGGTGCATTTCAGGATCAAGGGAAATTGTTAGTCTTATTTGTTCCAGCATTTGAAGCAGGCGAACATAGAATTGCTGAGTCAGTGGCCTTCCAGCTGGGACAAAAGGACTGTGACATCTGCAGAAAGGCCTTTGAGTCTTAATTGAGTGAACAACTCCTTTGTGAATACTCTTCAGCAATTGATGAAAATCATGCCTGATTTTAATGAATGGTTTTTTGCAAAGGATCATTCAACTCAAATATGTGTTTGAGAGATATTTAGTTACCATTGGTGAGAAACACACCGATTCTAGTAGCTTTTTCTCTTTCAGTGAGCCATGCAATCGAACTATGTGTGGTAGGGGGAGATGGGGTTATCTAATACTGGAAAGCCATTCCGTCCATCACTAAATAAAACAATCTATTATGAGATGAAAAAAATGAATACCAAGAGTTCCCGGTTTAAAAACCTGGCACATAAGCAGAGATGACAAGCAGTAGACTGCAGTGAGATAGTATATGACTTCTGTAATGTTTTTCTGTATTAAATATGTTATGAGTTTCCTGCTTGGCTATCAAAACATCTTAAAATGCAAATTGGTAGCCTCAAACTTAACTTCCGAAGTTGTACAGGACATCAAACATACCCATACACAATAGCCACTAGTCATCTGAGTATGTTGAACTTAAGCCTGTTTTCTACTTAATAAAGACTGAGACATGCAGGACGGACACTTTTTTTTTTTTTTCAGAAGAAGGCTGCCATATTTCTAGAAACAGATACATGACTAGTTCTGTGGTCATGGCAAGATAACTTGGAATTCCTTGGATTCAGACTCTCTGACATTAAAATCATTTTAATAAATTTTACTGAACCTAAACTGACAGCTGAGGCTTGGGGCTTAGCATGATGTATTTGCTGAAGTTGCCCAAGTAGTTCTTCTCTGGATAATAGGAACCTGAAGCTGGTTTCCATATAAGTTTTGTTCATTCTTGTCTTTCTCTGTCTTGAGTCAGACTCCTGTGGAATACATACCTAGTATTTTTAGCTGTACAAATATCAAGTTACTTGGTAGTTGGACTCTATTAAATATACTCTTCACTCATCATATAATGGTATCTTGTATTCCAGAAAACCTGTCATCTCTAAGTCTGACTTGTAACATACAATGCATGGGAAGACATAGCCTTAAGACAATAGAGGCCCAAATGTACTACTTCATAGCTATTTGATAAAAATCCAATTAATAGAGCTATGTTTAGACCTACCTGTCTTGGAAAACTTGAAAAAAAAAAAAACATCTTAATGACACAATTGCAACACTAACAGAGAAGAGTGAGCTTATATGTCCAGTGTCCTCGTGGACGGAATGACTATGCATTTAACAATAGTTTCACCCCCATCTCCTTATTCTTTTAAAATTCATATTAGACTTAATTGTGAATAAAACTTGATTGATTATAATTTTAGAGACTTGATACCCTACGAGAATATACAGGGGGAGGAAGTCCCCCTCAGTCACCGTCATAGGGTAGGGGAGAAAGGGGAAAATGGGAGGGAGGGAGGAATGGGAGGATACAAGGGATGGGATAACCATTGAGATGTAATATGAATAAATCAATAAAATTTAAAAGAATTTACGGTTAAGTTTTATTCATTCTAGTTAATCACACTCCTCAAACAGTTCAATATTTTCTAGATACAGTTTCTGTGTAGGACAATGACCTCACCCTTGCTCCATGCCAAGTCATTGTTCAGCATCACAGTAGGCTCTCAAAGGGAAGAGAACTGCCATGAAGCCATCCATAAAACATGACTTTTTAAAGAATCCTTCTCATTCGGTGTTAGAATTAAGACATACGAGATACGTGTTGATTCGGTTTAATGCGCGTAGATTCAGTTTGCTTTTAATAATATTGTTCAAGTTGGATACTTATTGAAGGAATACTTCATTTATAATTAAAACCTTTTTACTGTTTCCGTTTGTATAGATGATTCAGCTAATGTAAGTAATTATAAGAATTGCGCATCATTTCAAGCTAAGTATTGTCACTTTTATCATACTTAAACTACTTGTCTAAAAATTAAATAGCTTAAGTGAAGACTGGTTCTGAGAGATGCATTTGGGAAGCTGAGACTGCAGGCTTAGGTTACACTTTTCATGAAATTTGGAATTCAGTATGTGAAGAAATATTTCAATAAAAATATCATTTAACAGACTGGATTCTTTGGACTGTGGGAGGAGTTAGATCGGTTTGAGCTGGAGTTAGAGACTTGCTAAGTGTGGCTATGGGTCTAGCAGAGAGCTTAGTGCAGAAACAATGCAAGAACAAGATGAACTGCCAGTTGAAAAACTTAATTGTTTAGATTTTGATTATCATAAATTATTATCTGTGTAATCTGAGAGTAGTGGTATTACCTCTAATATTCAAAAATACTTTAACTTGTCAAATAGTTCTCAAAGGGTAATTTAGACAAGATATATTTAAATCTTATGTATATGTAAGTTCAGCTTAAACCAGAATTATTAATAATTTATTATAATACTCTAAAGAAAAAGATTATTTTATTATGGAAATACAAATGAATCCAACACTAAAGCTATTCTGAAATTCATAGTTTAATTAAACTTTTCGAGTCACCAGCCATTTCAAAATATAATGCATGGAGAGAAACTATATTGAGCTTGAGTTATTAGAAGTTATTATATGTCTAGCACAAATCAGAGAAAATACCTTACCTAGTTGTAATAATTACCTTGGTTGGCTACTGATGCTTACTAAGCATTCATCTTTACTATTTTTTCATTTCAAGAAGCCTTCCTCTTAGACTCTCATGACAATGATTGGAATCTGATCAGACTATAAATTCGTTGCCTTTAGAATATTGTCATGAAATAATTTTAGTAAATGATTTGACATAAATTCGCTTGTATCAAGTGATACAGTTCTTTCACTTTTGTCACTTTCTGAAGATAAGTATGAATGTGTGTGTTGTGTGTGTGTGTGTGTATGTATGTATGTGTGTTGATAAGTATGAATTTTGAAAGGGTAATTTTTGAAGTAAGGTAAAGAAAGCAACACTACATGTAAAAATAGAAAAGAGGTAAATTTATTTTATGCTGTAGTCTCTTGCTGTTCATGCTTGGAAATTTTTTATTGTACTCAGGACACTAAACCTTTTCTCTTGTAAAATAAGGAATAAGCATTTATATTTAATGCTACATTAAATATAAGTAGTCATTCTGAAAGTTTCCTCCAGAAACATTTATAAATTTAAATCAGAGTTTTAGTGCTTAACAGTTTTTTTTTAATCATTATGAATACTGAATATATTTAAGCTGTTCATATAAGGATTTAAAAATTTAGGTTTTATTTTTAATTTTAAAAGTTTTATTTGCCACCTTGTGTGTAACATTGCATACTCTGTTGGTTGTGCCAAAGATACAAACAGAAAGTTACCATGAAAAATTGTGTTTGATTTATTTCCTGAGAAAATAATATACTCTATAATGACTTTTTCTACTAAATAATTCTAGTAGAAACATTGATATACAAACCATGTTACAGGTATTGTTTGCTTCTCTGCTTCCTTGTTCTCTAATGATGTTAATAGCAACCTACACCCCCAAAGAAGGTGACACCATATTGCTTACTTTCACAGAACAGCATTCTAAGGTCAAGGTTAAGAGAGACAGTTCCCATGATGAGTGAGGATAATTATTTAAAACAAGCATTCTTAAGCATCTCATTTATCTTAACAAGATTTATTACTTTCATAACAAAATATAATTTGAATAATTCACAAACACATCTAATTTTCTTTTAAATATACTTGTTACAAAAAAAATTATGGATGCAAATAGTATAATAAACAAATAGCTAGGCAATGGTGGTGCACACCTTTAATCACAGCAGTCAGGAGACAGAGGCAGGTAGATGGCTAAATTCAAGGCCATTCTGGTCTACAGGACAAATTCCAGGATAGCCAGGGCTACACAGGGGAACGCTTTTTGAAAAACTACCTCACTAAGAATATGAGAAAGACAAAAGGAAAGGTGTTAACTATAGTTTTGACTTAAGAAGCTAAATTTTGTTTTATATCTATTTTTGTATTTTAATGATCAAAAAAGTTATCTGTCATGACATATGCAATCATGCAAAAATGTGCTTCATAACAGGGAATATCAACTTTCACACAATAAAAACCAACATTACATCAGCATTGCAGACCTCTATAATGCTATATAAAACTTGTAATTAAGGTAGTAATCAATCACATCAAATTTAGTGCCATGTAACAGAAAAAGAAAAGTGCTGACATAAACTGTGTTACTTTCCTTACACAGCCATTTAAAAGGTGTGCAAGGATCGCGTTGATAGCTCATTTTGTGGTATTTTTACAAAAGTTGAATTTTTAATTCATTCTCATTGAGTTTCAGCAGAAATATTATGTTCTGTGAATGAACATAAAATGAGTTAATGGTATGAAATAATTTAGTAATAATGTTTATAAACTGCCTAACTGTATTTATCAGGAACTTCCTTTTTTGTTATTTGAAGAACCAGTTAAATTTTTTTTATTAATTTATTCTTGTTACATCTCAATGGTTATCCCATCCCTTGTATCCTCCCATTCTTCCCTCCCTCCCATTTTCCCCTTACTCTCCTCCCCTATGACTGTGCCTCAGGGGGACTTCCTCCCCCTTTATATGTTCATAGGGTATCAAGTCTCTTCTTGGTAGCCTGCTATCCTTCCTCTGAGTGCCACCAGGTCTCCCCCTCCAGGGGGCATGGTCAAATATGAGGCACCAGAGTATGTGTGAAAGTCAGACCCCACTCTCCACTCAACTGTGGAGAATGTCCTGTCCATTGGCTAGATCTGGGTAGGGGTTTGAAGTTTACTGCCTGTATTGTCCTTGACTGGTGCCATAGTTTGAGCAGGACCCCTGGGCCCAAATCTGCCTATCATAATGTTCTTCTTGTAGGTTTCTATGACCCTCTGGATCCTTCTACTTTGCTATTCTCCCATGCTTCTCTCAACTAGAGAGGGGAGGGCATCCTATTGGGACTCTAGTTGAGAGAACCAGTTAAATTAAATTTTAAAAGTACAAAGTGACTTCAGGCTGTTTTTAAACAACTATTTGGAGTCTCTCTCTCTCTCTCTCTCTCTCTCTCTCTCTCTCTCTCTCTCTCTCTCTCTCTGCGTGTATGTGTATAAATATTAATATAATGTAGCATCATAAAAATGAACTAAGTCCTACTGTTTAGCTCAGAAGTATTAGGAAGTTAGAGAAGATATGGGAGTTAATTGGAGAGATAATCCACAGTAGAAATGAATTATTAAAGTAAAATTGGTGACATGAGCCTTGTATGCTAGTTCATTCTTGATTGCTTCTGAGGCTCATTCATGGGCTGAAAACAACCAGAAGAGAGAGATTGTCTGATATTTGGTGGGAAAAGCTGTGGCATTGGATCCCATAATATCAGACGGTGCGTGTTGTGTGTCATAAGAATCTTCCCTGGGTTGCTGTCGGTCGTAACAGCTAGATTAAAGTGAAGAAGCTATGATGCTAATGTCAATATAATGGCCTGGAAAGGAGTTGGGCCAGGGCACTGAGGTGGCACCACACTGCAATCAAGAAAACTCCAGACCATTTGTCTGCTTTGCTTCAGGGAGAAGCAGTGAGAGACAAGGAAGAACCAACTCTGGAAGAACCAAGGTGATACTTAGCACAATCTACCTCATGAATTTGGGTGTGGCTAGGAAGTTTTGTGATAAAGTCATTGGCAAGGAGGTGTCAGGCGAGAATTACAAGCCGAGGAGCCTCACTTCCTCATACTTCACAATCATCCAGGGCATTTGTAAGACTAAGATACTGAGAAAGTCAGTGCTGTGTGCTGACAGGCACTCCCAGCGGAGTAAGGGACTCAATGGTCTCTGCGTATTCATCTGTTGAAGTAAAGTGGTCCTGCAGGTTGGAGTACTTATAATGAGTCAGCTAAACTACAATGCTTTACAAATAAAGGTATAAATGCTACAATATGAATAGCTCATAACAAAAATTTCATATTTAAATTGTTTCTCCAAAATTTCTTGCTATAATTTTCTCATTTAAATAAAGACAGATAGTTACATGTTTTGAATCAAAAGGAAAATATGTTATAAGCAATATTATACAGTCTAATGAAAGGTAAGCTTACATTTTTCAACAGAGAATAAAACTACAGATAATCGGTTCAGAAATGAACTGCCAAAGATCCTTCTGCTAAAATGAGACTTTCTTGATAATTTAGCCTTAGATTAAGTTACAGGGACCAAAATCTCATTTAAAGGAGGCCAAGAAAAGAAATTTAACTTTAAGGCTGTAAATAATTGTTAGTGGATTAAAATGACTAAAGGTGTAGCGCCTGCCGGTGGAATTCGGAACACCACAAGCTCATTGACCTCGCTAGCTGTCTCTTCCAGGCTTCTCACTCTCTCTGGATGCCAATTGCTTCTCCTTCCTGCTACCTGGCTGTTATCCTCTTCTTCACAGACCAGCTTAGACTGGTGCTTGACAGAGGAAGCCCTTGCTTCTGATTCTCTTTGCAGTAATTTAACTACAGCAAATAAATATTTTCGTTCCACACACAAATACTTATCCTTGAAAAACCTCCTGGGTGTTTGATTGACCAGAAACCCGTGATATGGCTCTGGAGTTGGGGACAGTTGCCGACAGAAGGCCACTGATGCAAAAATCCAACACTACTGCAATATTCCTGTGCATAGCTTGCACATGAAACACATTTCCAAATAAGACGGCAAGAGCCCGGAGGAGAAAATGGCCTCTTATAGAGAAGTAACTGCAAAATAGTGTCAAAGAAGTCAATTGAGTTGATCAACACTTTAGAAAAACAAATTATTCCTGGATTCTTATGGATATTTATTAGTTTTCTTATTAAAAACAAATTTAATAAACACAAAGTGTGAATACTTGTCAATAATATTGACCTTGAGTGAAGAAATGTGTCTTTTTCTGTAACTAACCTTTTTCACTAAATTTTCTGGGTATTCTTATTAATGTTCCCAGTACTTTTATCAAAAATGATGAAAAAATATAGAGAGCTTCAGGAATTGAAAAAGAACATACCTTCTGTCTTTATTAGTAATATATTAAATTTTTGTATAACTTTGTAATAGTTAAAAGCTTGAACAAGTTAGATTATTCATTCTTTAGTTATTATTACATAATTAGCTTCCATAACTTTTATAAATTATTACCTACTGGGTTCAGAAGTAGTTATGTAATTTTTAAATACTCCATTTAATTTTATATGGTATATATTACCATACATGAGAACTGTAGAATATATTTTTATAGGTTGCTGTAGATAAGAATATTTCCAAAATAATTAAAATAACTTTGGAGAATGTTTTATATGATAGGGAACCATTTTCTAATTTTTAAACATTAAATGTTTGTTCAGCTTGATTTATTTTTCCTGTGAATTTCAGGCAAATGACTCCACTGGCAGATATGCATCCACCCTGTAGCTCTGTAGTATACTCACCAGGGATGGCAATTTCCACACATACGCAACCCTGAAATGCAATGACACCACCTCAGCGGATCCTCAGTCATCGAGTGCTGGAGAAGAACTGTTTTGCTTAGGCAAATTCAAGGAAAGAAATTATAGGATTTTTCTCAGTCTATGTTAACCAAGAAAAAGTTTTGTTTTTCTTTTTAAAGAATTGTGGTATTTCTTTCAATATTTCCCCTCCATTTTTCAGTGTATTCCACACATCTCAAATAAAGACCTCTCTTTATTTTTTATTTATTTATTTTTTTTTTTGGAAAGCTCATTCAGCATTTGCATAGGACATGTGTTACACACAACTAGCTTAACCCAAATGGTAGAGAGCACTCATATGATATAATCTGCCCATTATATGTGTGTGTCCGAGTGCCTCATTTACCTGTTTTTGTTGTTTATATGTTCTTTATCTCCCTCCACCACTTCAGATTATTAGTTAGGGAGGAAATATCCAACCATATCCATAGAAGACAACATTTATGCCAACTTCTATATTTTAGATAATTTTGAAATACAACCATGTTGAATTATAGTTCTGATACTAGAGCATCCTCAGACCAGTTTCTATACAGTGCCAAGGATGAAAGCATAGAGGGTTTGTCTGTAAGCGCTTTTGTTTTGTTCAAGTATACAAGTATCAAGTATTAGAAATTGATGACTTACTATAAAACTACAAGGAGTACAAGAAAACAGATTAGTGACATTTTTTTCTGTATAATATTAGTCAGAGTTGGCACGTCTCAGATAAACCTTAATAGTGATTTGAAATCAAAACATCTTCCACAGACTTTATTCTTCTATTCTCTGGAAACATCAAATGACAATTGATAATCAAAGATGGGAATCAGGATTTGGAAGTGCTTCAAGAGCTTGCACTCCTATAAAGAGATGGGAATTTGAATAAGTTCTACAAGACTGAGGTCTGGAGTTTAAGAGAAATTGTGACCTAATAATGAAGCTCTGTAATAATATGTAGTGAATAGAGGCTAAATATGAAGAGATACAAAACTTAGAAGATAGGAGGAACTGAAATTTAATTATTAGTACATAAAAACTTCCTACTTGGGAGGTGGTCATTATAAAACAGTTGAGCAGTGACTGAGCAATGAAGTAATCACATAAGGGAACTGAATACATTTGTTAGCAATACATGAATATATATGCTAAAATGATGACCTCATTATTACTAATATGTTTTATAGTAATAATGCTTACACAATAAAACTGATCAGATTAAGGAACTTTTAGAATGTTTAAAGGTCACAGGAATGCTTAGTTCCACTATACAATTTTGCACATAAGGAGCTACAAGATATGCCCTCACATGTTTTCATAATTTGTGAACCCAGCATCAGGTACTATCAAAATTTAATTTAAGCTTATTTTACTGTTCCCTATGTAGACATCAAATATTTTCCAAACTACTTTGAATTTATCTCATTCTTTTTTCATTTTTGTGGCATTTAATCAAAATCTCTTTAAGCCTTCTACTGTTTCTATATCCATTTGAGTTTAAAGTTGGACATCAGAGTTTACATGAACAATGAAGTTACAAACTAAAGGTGAAGCTTTCTAAGAATATTAATTGTATGTTATCTATCAGTATATTGGAAAATTCTGGAAAATTCCCAGCATTAGTGTATTTTTACCTTTTGGTGCTAAGGACTTGAAAATGATTTTTTTTTTTTTTTTTTTTTTTTTTTTTTTTTTTTTTTTTTTTTGCTGCTGCTGCTGCTGTTGTTGTTACTGCTGTTGCTGCTGCTGGGAATTGAACCCAGACCCTTGCACATCAATGTTTATTAACCTCTATGTTATAGGACCCTGGTGGTCCTTTACTTTGTACGTCCTTCAGCCACAAAAATAAAGACACCAAGACCTTTTTAATATTTCAAAACTTAGGCCTTAGCTGGGCAGACTCTCAGCTATCTCCTCTAAGTTAACCCAACCACTTAGCTTCATCAAGCCAAGTGGTCAGTTATACCTTAGAGGCTCAAAGTCATGTACATGTCCTTACATATATCCTGGCAAAAGCTGCCTTCTGTCTTCTTCCTGGAGTTCCTTTCCTTCTCTGAAGAACCCCTGCCTTCCACCTCCTTCCCAGCTAGTTGGCCATCAGCATCTTTTATTATATAATCAGGGATACTTTGGAAGGTACAATTTCCACATCACCCTGAATATGTGAGAATCTGTCCAAAGGACAACACAGACCCCGGGTGGCAAACAATGAACACCTGAACACATAGTAGCTCCAGATTAACCCCAGCACCTCTGACCGTTAATTTCTGTGATTCTGAACAATTTTATTCAAATTACACGTATATATATTAAAGATAGGACAGTGTTTTTATATTATTATTGTAGTATTTAAGTGGAAAGGACCAAATGCCCTGAAAGGTGTCATTACATAGCAAATTCTTTCTTTCTTTGGATTAGAAAAAGCAATCACACTGATTTTTACTTCATGGTATTCTCTTAAAAGCTAAAATTCACTGTTATCATTCATACCATATCCTCAGAGGCAGCTTGGAAAGCTTTTCATGAAAGTGTATCTATGTTATCTTCAAAAGAGCAAAAAAAATGCCTCCCTGTATTAATAGATCACATACATAGATTTATATCATTGTTCATGTCAAGAGAATCTGAAAAGTTTATTATCAAAGGATTTCTGAGAAGTGTAGAACAAACACAAGTTAGCACAGATTGCCAAGTGCGAAAAACCAAGAGGATGGTTTGTCCTTATGATAGCTTGGAGGTACTGGATAAAGGTTCCCTACAGGACTATGGTTGCAGGCTACAAACTCACTATCAAAACTAAGAGTTTGGCATGAACACTGGTTTCTGTATACAAAGAAAATACCAGAAATGAGATGGTATTTGAAAATAAGATAGAAGCAGAAATATGCCATGAAGTAGGGAAAACATGTTTCGTATGTGCATGTGATATTCCCATCCCTAAAAAAGCTTTGAGGTGTGGCACAGATTGATGCTCCAACCAAGGACATTGCAAGCAGATAACCTACACTGCTATTCAGGTGTAGTCAATAGACAGCTCATTTTCCACATGGGGAAGGAAGGGAGAGCGGGGGACTACCTCTGACAGGAACTCTAGTGCCTACAATTTGATCACTTCTCCCTGGCGGAGGGGCCCTGTGGGAACCCATAGGAAGGGGACGCTGGCTATCCAGATGAGACCTGATAGGTTGTCATCTGGTTGTCAGATGGTGGAGAAGAAGGACCTGACAGAGGTCTAGGGGAAAGGAATAGGGCAAAGGCAGAAGGGAAGGTGGGAACATACATAAAAGAGCAAGGGGATTACAGTTTACAGTCAGGATGTAAAGTGAATAAATTATAATAAAAATAGGAACAAAAAAAAAAAAGAAGAAAAGAGCTATGGGATATCAGTGGGTCAGTGAGAGGGAAGAATTAGTGTCCTCCATGGCTGAGCCCCTGTAGAGGATGGCGAATTTCATGTGGTAAGCCCCGAACACATGTGCATATAAACTATACTAAATGGGCTGCATAGATTATATGTACAAGCATGTATGTATATATGTATGCGTGTATGCATATGTAGCAATGATAGTAAATAAGAAAGAGTGAATTTGGGGTGATGAACATGATAAATGCTTAAGGAGGGGAGGAGGGTGATGTAATGCCAGTACTCACATATGAAGTTCTCAAAAAATCATGACACAATAATTTGATATGAAACAAAACCACATTGTAAAAGGTTGTGCTAATAGTTTATATCTATGTTATTATGAGAAATGTATATATGACAGACACATGTTAGGGGACATTCTGCCAAATATCTGATATGTAATTCTACAAACGCTCCAGGCAAACACGAGCAGAGAAGTATCTTATAGACCAGAACAACCTGAGACGATGTGACTGATAAGTTAAAGACCCTGCGTGGGATTCTGGAACCAAAATAAAGGAGGCTAGACAGGAAAGTGAGAAGCTACACACAGCATAGACTTTACTTAAGAATCAGAGTGTTGGTTCATTAGCTGTGCCTAATCAACTGTAGTATTGTGTTAGTTAATGCTCTGTTGTTCCATATAATAAAGTATGACATAATCGAGTAAGAAGAGAAGAAATATTTATATTGGCCCATATTCTCAAGAATTCAAATTCAGTTTCAGTTGGCCCTTGTTACTAGGGACAAAACAAGATATCAGTAGTGAAATCTGCTGATTTTGTCATAGTGTACAGGAAACAAAGAAGACTGGAATCCTAATATTCTCTTCAAAGCCATTCCCCAATGGCCTAATATGTCAGTAGGCTCCACCTCCTAAGGGTCTTAGTATTGTCCTAGTGTCAAATTTACAACCACATGCATTTTGATAAGGTATATAATTACAAAGTATTAAACTTATGAACATCATATTCATTTTCTTTTAGGAAAAGGAACTGAAAATTTATAAACTCTTGCATATTGAATATTTATTATACCAATTATAATTCTGTAGTTTACAAATGCTACAACTCTCCTTTCAAATATTATAATTAAACTATAAATTAAATAAATTGTGTTTTACTAGTGAGCACATGTATAGTATCTGAAAAAAGCTAGGAATTTGGATAGTAATTTAAGTGTAACTGGGAATCTTAGTGAAACTACGATTAGCAACTCTTGCAATGTACAATCCAAAGTTGATTATTTTTTTATTAAAATTATATTTCTTAAAAACTAGCATACTATGCAAAAGAGTTTCTAATATGCTTATTTATCTAAATTATTACAAAATGTAAAGTTTTTCTTTCTTAAATATGTGTGAAACAGGTCCATAATTTGAAGGCAAGCCATTATATTTTTTAATATTAAACATCCTAACTTATTAATGACTTGCTTAATGTTAATGCTATAATAAATATGCATATATTGTATGTTTATAATACATACAAATTTTAACTTCATGTTTTCTCCTAATCTTACAGTAAAAAACGCACACACTAAAGCCCCTTAGACATTATTCTAATTACTTTATTATCCAGATCAGGGAAAATGAATCAATAGAGAAAAGCTATATTTACATAAGCTGACTGAAATGTACAACCTATTATTTCTAAATTGACAGATTTATATTCCCTCTTTTCAGTTTTATAGATCCGTTGGTTGAAGCCCAGGAGAAAAATCTGTGTGTAAGATATAATGTAGATCTGAGTAGGAGGTCTAGGTTTACTGCATGCATTGTCCTTGTTTGGTACGGCAGTTTGCACAGCACCCTCCCCCCAGGACATATATGTTGGGCTAATATCCACTTATAAGTGAGCAAATACTGTGTATGTTTTTCTTGATCTGGGCTATCTCACTCAGGATGATCATTTCTAGTTCTTCCTCTTGGTGTGGTGGCCTGGCAGCACACAGAGGAAGGGGAAGCCATCTATTCAGATAAAACAAGAGAGGCGGTGGTGATAGGATGATGGGGGAGGAGGACCCTTTTTTCAGAGGTTAGGAGAGGGGAATAGGGCAAAAGAGGGAGGGAGGGTGGTAACGAAGATACAAGTAAGTAGATAACAATAGAGATATAAACTGAATAAATTATAATAAAAAACAGTTTTAAAAAGATAAAATGTAGAAGGATATGATTGAAACTGGGGAGTCAACTCAGTAAATATGCTGCTTTGTGCACAAGCACAAGCCTTGATTGGATTTCTGGGTTCCACAAAAACTCTATCTGACAGCTTATTTCCATGATCCCACTGATGACTAGGCAGAAACAAGAACATGACTGGGTGTTCCTGAGCAGCTACTGTAGCCAAATGGGCACCGTCTGGGTCAGTACAGGCCCTCTTTCAAAAAGCAAAAGAAGCCGGGGCAGTGGTGGTGCACGCCTTTAGTCCCAGCACTTGGGAGGCAGAGGCAGGCAGATCGCTGTGAGTTCGAGGCCAGCCTGGTCTATAAAGCGAGTCCAAGATAGTAAAGGCTACAAAGAGAAACCCTGTCTCAAACCCCGCCCCGCCCCAAAATAATCAAAAAGTAAAAGAAAGGGATGAGTGACGGAAGATACCTGACATCAGCTTCTGACCTCCACACTCTAAGTCTCACACACACACCAACATGTGCATATGTGTAAACACACAAAAACTGTGACTATACCATATCGCTTTCTATATACTTAATTTATATCACTCTGTGAAGTATCTGTATTCTAAATTTCTATAGTTAATATTGAACTATTCATAATTATAATATCTACAATTGTTTCTTTTTTGAAATATTTTAAATTACTTTTACACTATTTACGTGTCGGGTGTGTGTGTGTGTGTGTGTGTGTGTGTGTGTGTGTGTGTGTGTGTGTGTGTGTGTAATGTGGTTTGGGTATGCATGTCAGTCGTATGTATGCCACAACATATGAGTAGAGATCAGAACAGTCAATACTCTCTCACCATTATGTGAGTTCCAGAAATCAAACTCAGGCTGTCAGGTAGAAGCAAGCACCTTCACCATCTGAGCCACCTTGCCAGCCCTGAGCCTATTTCTTCATGATCAGTTGCCATTCCATTAAAACTAACCTGAAATTGTTATTTTGGCTTTAATGTGAAATGTTCCTTATATGGTCATAAGTTTTAGCCTTGGTCTCCCCCCAACTAGTAACAGTATATTTGGAAGGTTTTGGAAACTTTATGAAATAGAGTCTCAATAATAGAAGCTAGTCTCTGGAGCCAGCATGACTTCAAGAAAATTTTTTACTTCCCGACTGGTAGCAGTAGCCTCACACTGCTACTCCATGGGATGGATTCCATCTCCTCCAGCTGTAAGCCACACAGACTGATCCTTCCTTCCTTAAATTGATTCCTGTTGCATGTTTTTACCAGCAAAGTAACTGATACAGTAAAGGAAGATAGTGTTTAATAATTATGTTTCAGATTAGAGGTGACATTCTTAGTGTTGATAATACACTGTTACTAGAACATATATTTGAAGGATGGTTTGCTCGTCTTTTCTCTTGTTCTCTTTGTCTATTCTAAGACCTTGGTTTTTGTTTCATTTGTGTGTTCACTTTTGGTGGTTGGGGATTCATACTCAGCAAGTACTTTTAAAACATTATGAGAAAAGGAGAGCCAGAGCCATTTTTGCATGAAGGCAATTTAAAGTATAAGTTAATGAAATTCAGTTTCTGTATTTAAAATATGAAGAACAGAGAGACATGTTCAAATTGAAAATACTATGAGATTGAAAGAAACTGTAAAAACCCTAGCCCAGTGCTTTTGCTAAACATCCACATTATTTCTAGGTTGCTGGTGAATATTATTAAATTATTTCTCTCACTTGGTCACCCAAATGCTCACTGTAAACATGCACTCATAGAAAAATACACACAGAGAGAGAGAGAGACAGACAGAGAGAGAGACAGAGACAAAGAAATAGCAGCTGTGATGTGTTCTTCCGAGCTATTGTTTAAAAATAATGCCAATTTTACATTTATAATCATGTACTTTAAATCCTAGAATAGAAATAAAAAGTGCATTGTGAAATGGCTTTCAAGTTTGTCAATGTGCGATTTCTATATGGGACTTGGAATAGTATTGTAATGTTTTACTAAAAAGTGTACTTGACCAGTGTGCTTTCTAGACTATTTGTTTACTCAGATAACTTTGCAGTGAAAGCCATTTCCAAAGTGATTCTTCTTAACTTTCAGAATGCTTACCCTGTGGTGGCGCACGCCTTTAATCCCAGCACTCAGGAGTCAGAGGCAAGTGAATCTCTATGAATTTGAGACCAGCCTGGACTACAAAATGAGTGCAGGACAGCCAGGGCTGTTACACAGAGAAACCCTATCTCAAAAAAACAAAAAACAAAAAAACCAAATCAAACCAAAATAATGCTCACCCCATTTTTCTCTAAATTGTCCTCATTTGCCATTGATGATACTTAAAGATTTAACAATCTAAAAATGCATCTTGAGGTTAGTTAAAAATTGAACTTCAAATTTTCAATGGTGTCCAATCTTATTTGAAGGAAAAGGAAGACAGGTATTTCTATCTGTGTGTCTGTCTTTCTCTCTGTTTCTGTCTCTCTGTTTTGTTCTCTCTCTCTCTCTCTCTCTCTCTCTCTCTCTCTCTCTCTCTCTCTCTCTCTCTCTCGTGTGTGTGTGTGTGTGTGTGTGTGTGTGTGTGTGTGTGTGTTTGTGCGTGTGTGTGTGTGTGTGTGTGAACACTTTTACAGAGTTTGGAGGTTAGGCTTTCATAATGCAATAACGTGAACAACAGAAATAATAAATTCATTTTTAAAAGTATCAAATAGGCAAATTGTTGAGAAATCTATACTACAGACCTGAACTTCTTTTCTCTTAATGCTTAAAATTTGTATTGACCAATGATAAGCTCTCGAGGAGGGAGTTTTTCACTTGGCTACAAGGTACTTAGAAAACAAAATTCATCTTAGTAATATAGGCAATCTCAATGATTGATTCATACATCCAATGATTTCTACTCTGATCTCATTCTTACTGGGGCTCATTTTTCTTTTTCTTTTAAAAATATTTTATAATAACAGGAAGAAATAATAAAGAATGAATTAATTGAGAATAAACTTTTGGCGTCATCTAATAATGCCTTTTGAATGTAGCTTTAGAAAAAAACCACCTAAGTTCAGAGTTGAAGGCTGGGTATTTGTCTTTCAGATGAGATGAAGTATATTACAACACATTTCACTTTTGATTTTATGAACTCTAGTCTTCTTTCCTTACATATAACCAAATGTCATATCCCTGAAGATTAAGATTGGCATAAGATTTTATTTTCTCTACTTGGCTGTAGTTGCCATGGGCACACTACTATTGAGAAGGGAGGAGTGTAGTTTTCTGTACTGAGTCATTCTGTGACTCACAAATTCTTGGTTTATCATAAAAGAAAACATTATAGTGGTTCATATTTAATAACTACTAATAAACACATACTTTAAAATATTGCGATTTCTATATCACAGGACGTGCAGACTGCAATAAAAATCAAATTAGTCACAGTAAACAGTATTAGATTTAGAATTGCCTCTTACATTCCAGATGTTAAAATTTTCCTATTCAAAATCATCCTAAATTTCTTTCTTACAGTACTGCATATCACCATACTCTTACTTCTTTAAGCCAGTTCAGCCTGTAATCTAACATTAATTTTCAAAAACATTGCAATATGCTCTTGGTAAGATAGTTACTTCTGTGGAATAGTTATTTATTTATTTTTATTTTTTTATAAGAATTGATAGACTTGCTTTAATGTTTAATTAAGGCAACATCTTGCAATTCTGGTACAGTGAAATCAAATAATTAAATTTTAATGGATCAGTGATAGCCATTTTCCTAATAAATTATTTTTCTGTTTTATTGGCACAGAACTATATTTAGACATTATAAGCAATATGAGGACAGGGATTTACTTGTTTTTTTTTTTTATGTCCTCCATAACCACTTATTAAGATAGTTACTTAATTAAATGTGAATGAGAATGAACTAATTTTAATAAACTTTATTATAATTTGTTAGGTTTTGCAGTAGTCTCCAATTTGAAGGGAGATGTTTGAGTTTTCCCCTCCGAAATACAAGAGTGAGGGAATCCTGGTTCAATATAATAGCTGCCAATGAGAATTGAAGCGAGAAGACAGAATTTATATATGAGGAAATACACTAAGAAAAGAGAAACAAAAGACACAATTGGACGTGAGCATGGGGCTGGAAGCCTCCAACCTCAGCACTGGAGAGGCAAGATGATGACAGTTGTGAGCACAGCTTAGACACATACGAAGACAATCATTGCCTCTGAAAGGCAAGCAAAATAAAATAGATGAGATGAAGGGGCAAAAAGCAGATGCTTTCCAAGGAAGAATGTTTTAAACTATTTAATAGATTATCTGGAGTTGAGAAGAATCTTTAAATTAGAGATACATGGACTTCTTTAGTCACTAAAGCAGAACAGGACTACTCGAACCATATTAACAGGACATATCAGAATACTTAATAATGCAGTCATATGACTTACACTGTTGCAATCTCAATGAATTCATTGGGACATTGGATTCATTCTGAAGATCATCCAAAGCCGGTGTTCACAGCCCTGTAGTCTGGCTGCTGACTGAATAATGGGTTCTTCCCCGAGGTGTTCTGTGAAACTGATGCAGTT
Organism: Acomys russatus; assembly: GCF_903995435.1. Taxonomy (NCBI): domain Eukaryota; kingdom Metazoa; phylum Chordata; class Mammalia; order Rodentia; family Muridae; genus Acomys; species Acomys russatus. The sequence continues at coordinate 46,203,928 of NC_067146.1, read as the reverse complement.
GAAATTGTGCTTCCGATAAATAGTTTTGTTGGGTTTTTATTAAAGCAGGAATGCAGGAGCCAAACCAGGCAGGGAAGCAAGTAGGCTAAAAGAAAGTCTTCACCACGTCTGCCTCTTTTCCAGCTCTATCACTCCAGTCTCATCCCTAGCTCTGAAACAGGCTACTTGTTCCAGTCCCTGCCTCCTCCTGACTTTATCTTCATTGGATCACAGAGATTTCCCCCACCCACTCATCCCATGATCTTATCTCCCCACTCCTAGTGAGCATTCTCTGGAAACCTCCAAGTCATTACTGCCATAGTAGCACATAAGCTAACCCCAGGTCTTCAACTCTTTCTGGGTTCCAACTTTCGTTGTCTTGGATGTAGCTGCAGTTCTGTAGCATACCACATTTTACCTCCCCTCCCTCCCTACCCTATCTTCAGTGGGCTATACAAACCTTCCTCTCCAATCTCTAACCCCCTGCAGCCAGTCGACTCATCAATCTGTCCCTGTCTTCAACCCTAGTGGGCATTCTCTGGGAACCTGCAGGCCATTCCTGAAAAGGAACCAGGTAGTTTCTAACTGTGGATCTTCGTCATTCCATTTTCTCTAAATGCAAACCTGAATCTCATCCATCTCAGTAGCAGCCATCTCATTCTTTCCACCCCATCGCCAGTGAGTCACTCAGAGTTTCTCTGCCAGTTGTCCTTCCCACTCATCCTGTTATTTCAGTTTCTAATTCCACCAGCCAAACCTTCCAGAGAAACAAGTATGCCAAGCAGAATTCTAGCTTGAAGTCTTCCCTCTTCCCCTCTCCTCAAGTCCAATGTTCCAGAGTCATGTCCAGCTCTGTGTTAGACTACTTGTTGTGACCTCCCATCACTCTCTGACTCCATATCCAGGGGACTAAGCTGATCCTGGTAAAATATACTGCTTTCACCCCATGTAGACTACGTCAGTCCTGCTCAGACCATCTGCATTCCTACCTGCCAGCTCACAATAACTAAGAACATATCTTACCCTGAACTTCCAGTGGGCAGACCTGTCAGGATGCTGGAAGAATTTCCTACCAAGCAATGGAAAACAATCAAACTCTCCTAAGAACATTAGAGGGAAACAGAAACCAAGGAACTAAACACCTACCCAAGAAAGAGAAAAAGTAGATACCAGCATCTAGAATTACAATAGTCCTAAACTCGGATGGCTAGATGCTAGGGTAAAAACATAATCAATAACAGCTAGGACCAAATGTCTCCTTTAGAACTTAGCAAGACTACCAGAGTAGGCTCTGAAATTTGCAGCATAACAAAAGCAAAAGTCAAAGACAACCTCTATGAATAAGATAGAAGTCTTTAAAGAGGAAATAGAAAAAGTCCTTATTGTAATCTACAAAGATTTAAACAAACAGTGGAAAAAATGAAGAAAACAATTAGAAGTTGGGGGAGAGAGGGGTAGGAATAGATTGTGAGAGGTGATCTCAGAGTTTATTTGTTAAATTTAAAGATGATCAGAGAGGCAAGAGTGTAAAATGAAGGAGGGCAGTCATGGATGGTGCTGTCTAGAGTTTTGGAGAGCAGGGGAGTAAAAGGAACAACAACAACAAAAAAAAACCCCACTTAGATTGTGTCTGTGTGTTTTGTAAATGTAAAGATGAAAATGTCTGTAAAGATCTGAGAGGAAGAGGACTAGAGTACGAAGGCAAATGTTTTAATTTAAATAATTGTTTGTGAATAGGAGAAAGAAGTTCATGAGGCATACAGAAGTGGCTTGGCATAGGGAATGTATCAGGCATGAGTATTTTGGGAGACACATGTGGAGCAAGTTGCCATGAAGGCAGAGATAAGGAGCACAGATAGGAAAGGTGGTTTAAATGAGCTGTCTATGGGTTGGTGTGAAAGAGAATCCAAGACAGGCTCCCTGGGGAAAGGAGAATAGAGCTTTGGAAGGTGAGAACCAGTGACTTTGGAAATAAAGAAACAGAGGAGTGAGGAGGTATGAGATTAGCTATCGTAGAGAAGAGGATTGCAAAGGAGAAGGTTATCTACATACTGAAAGAGGCAGGAGGAAAAAGGGGGAAAGGCAAGCCAAGTCTATAGGAATGCCTAGCCAAAAAGGTGAGGGCTGTCTCTAACCCCCTAGGGACACCTGAGGTTGGGATTGTTGAGTGTCAATATACATCTATTATGAAGATAAAGAGGTTTTGGAAATGGAAATTCAGCAAGATTGAGAAGAAAGTGCCCAAGATTTAGGACTGAAATGTGAGTGGTGTTTTTCAGGGAGAACAAAGAATATAGCCTAAGAGTCAGAGATGTAACAGCATTTAAATAGTGTTGTGGAAAGGTTATTAATATTTATTATTAATAAATATAATTTTTATGGTGCTTATTATTTAAACCACCATATACCAACAAATATCACAGACACCTATTAGATTTTTAATATGTCTAAACACTGGAACTTGGAAGAAATAAACCCAGTAAGCTACCTTATTATCTCCCAGCTCCACATCCCATGTTACTTGCTTTAACCATTCTTCTCTGAACCACTTTCCATCCAAAATCCCATACATACTTGCACATTTTCCATCTGGGCTGCTTCTCTCCATCTCCTCATTCTCAGAGCAAGCTCCTTCTGGCCACGTGGTTCTACAGTATGTCAAGCCATGGTGCTCTTTCTCTCCTTCTTCCTCCCCCATTTCTCTCCTTTTTCTCTTCCTTTCTCATGATCCATCTGTCCTTCAAGGCCATAAACCTTACCTCTGCCTACCTTTTTTCTGGCCTGCTCAGGTGTTGACTTTTTTTATTGGCCAATAGAGAATTATTCTGAAGCACTTTTAGACAGCATCAATTTGGTTATGCTAGGATTTGCTTGTAGAATCTTGTGGGGCAAGCAATTAACATCTGAATACATGGTGGCTCCAGATCAACCCCCACAAAATAGACAGCAGCAGCATCAACAGGGAAAGTCCTGGACTAGATTGAAAGTTCTATTAGCTTTTTTTTTTTTTTAACTACTGATATGGGAGTATTGTAATATGAAGAGGTGGGGTATAAAAATGATGAGTTTGAGGTCCAAGATAAGGCTGGATAAGAGTAGGAATAGAAATTTACTCAGAAGGGTCTTTGAGTATAATAGAGGGGGCTTTGTGATCTGTAGTAAGGGAAGGAGACAGGGCACCCCAAACCATGGAACTGACAGAAGAAGGAGCATTCTGAGAGTGGTTGTCAGTGGCAAAGGCAAAATTGATGTCAATTCTCAAGAGGACATCCTTTCCTATTAAAGAAAAAGGAAATGAGAGAATGATGGGAAAAACCTTGAAAGAAGCACTTAATGAATGGAGAAATCTGACTGGCTCTGGAGGACTGATTGAGTGTTCTATGGGTGAGAGACAGGGGTGAGTGAGCGCCCAACAGTAGCAGACATCTAAGAAGGATAACTTTGAATAGAAAGTACAACTCAAATGGTTTTTGTATCATGAAATGACAAAGATGTACTGACAGTTGTTTGAAGCTTACATGGTTCATTGTAGAAGCAATAGTCTTCAGATTTCAGACAAGGCCAGCATTTAATCTTCACTTGTCACAAAGAGCAGCAGGCTTTTGGGTGTCCACATCAGGTCTCAGAAATTTTTCCTGTAGAGGAAGAACCTGGGAAAATTGACCTTACTTTAATGAGGCAGCAGTCAATACAAAAGCATCTACAGTTTGTGCCAGTTCCTGGCAGCAAGTGAGGCAGTTTTACCCAATAGTTAGCTTTACCACAAACCAGATAGAGTCAAAAGTGCAGTGTTCCCTCTGTCTATTTTGAAGACTTTGAAGGTTTTTTTTTTGTTTGTTTTGTTTTTGTTTTTAATGAAGGCATGTCTCTATTTATTGTGTGAAGTTTTTATTGAACATTTTTAACACCATATTCCACAGATCTGAGGAGTGTATCAGATATTATGCTTAACATTTAAAACACACGCACACACACTCACACACACACACACACACACACACACACACACAAAGCTAAATAAAGCTTATTTCTGTAAACCATAAAAGTAGTAAACTTTTGTGATTATAGGATATCACTGTTCATTTTGTATAATTCAATTTACATTGTAGGCAATCTCAGGCTAGGAACCTGATGACTTGGGAAAGCAAGGACCTTGACTACAGACGGTGTTATCAAGGTGGTAAATTATATTGTAGCTTTAGTTGGTAATGAACAGAGGAGAATCTGGCTTCTGGAAGAAATATCTGAGGAGGAGGTGGCTGTAACAGTGTCATAGCAGAGGCAGTGCTGACACAGGAACAAGAGTGGCTACTTGGCTGATGTGGGGGTGAGGTGGGATAATCTTTTGTTGCACTGTGTAAAAGTTGTCTTTGTGTTGTTTGAATGTTGGCTTCTGGACCAGCAGAGAGCTAAGTGCTAAGTGCTAGCTGGACTTTGGTATTGTTAGTTTTATGAAGCATCACCTTCCTCAGTATTTTGTAAATTTACACCTTCTGATTGGTTTAATAAAGATCTGATGGGCAATATCTAAACAGGAAAAGATAGGTGGAACTTGTGGGGAGAGATAGGAACTCTTGGAAGAATAGAGAGGCAGATCCATCAGTCAGGGACGGATCATACCAGGATGAATTAAGTGAAAAGTGATGGGCCACATGGCAAACATGGACATGTTTAACAGGTTAATTAAGTAAAAGAGCCACTTGGAGAAAAGCATAAGCTAAGGCTTAAGCTATAATAAATAATAAGTTTCTGTGTCATTATTTGGGAGCTGGCAGGTCCAAGTCAGTACAGAGATAGAGCAGGAATTTGGTTTTAGGATAATGTGGAGTGTAGTATGGGGGTGAAAGAAGGGGTAAACTGAAGCAATGGCAGTGAGGAGGGAGGGGCTGTTGGCATGGCATAACTAGACCAAGTTCTAGGACCCAGGGGCATGTGCAAGAGTGATTCACAATAGCCCAAAAAATGGGCTAAGAAAGCTGCAGGAACTTCTGGGATGAAGCTAAGGGGCAAAAGGGAGCATGCAGAGGTGAGAAGGCCCAAAAGTGCCCCTATGGCTTATACTTGGACTTACCAAAGCTGCAAATTCTAGAGGTACAGGAGTGACCAGTTGTTACAGAGTGCTGGAAGGAAGAGAGGTCTATTGGACTGTTACCAGGGCACCAGTGGGATGAAAAGGAAGGAACTTCAGCATCTGTGGGCAGTAGGGACTGTAACAGTGGCTGCAGCAGCATGGGCCTGAAGTGCATGACCTCTGGTGGGCGATAGAAAGGAGGCAGGTAGAGGTGCATGCTCTGAGTGCCTGGCAATCAGTATTCTTGCAGTGCAGAGGATTAACTAGGATATGAAATAGAATCAAAGGGTTATAATGGAGGCACGTAGAAAAGTTCAGAGGGTGTAGGAGTTACACAGAGGGCTTAGAGACAAAAGAAGAGAAAGTACAGATACATTCAAGCGTCACAGTTATTGTTGGGTGCTAAAGTGCACCATTAATATGAGTTTGTTGAGTGGACAAAACAATCTTGTCACCAGTAGAAGCTGATGAGCCAAAGTTGAGGAACAAAGTGTCATCATGTCTCTTGAGATACAAAACAAACAAACAAACAAACAAAACAAAACAAGACAAAAACCCAGAGATCTCTGGAACAGAAGAGTCATCACCTAGACTCTGTCTCCAAGACAAGGACCCCAGTGTGTCCCTAGGAAGAATCCAGGATCTGTAAACATGTTTTTTTTTTTGGAGAGGAAATGTCCCATATTCTTGCAGTGCAACCACCCAAAAGTGAAAGGAAAGTTTGCCAACCACATTGACTTGAATGGGCTAGGCTTATCAGGTGTGGGAATGCACAGAGTTTTAGGGGGGAACTCGCCCTATAGGCTGAATCACAGTCTTAAGACCATATGTACCAACTTACACAGCCACTGTGTGAAATAAGTATTGCACTTTCTCAGGAAGATGGAAATTGATCTACCTCAATATAAAGCTATGCTACTCTTTGGCATATACTCAAAGGATGCTCTATCATACCAGTGAGACACTTCATCAACAATGCATGTTTATTGCTACACTATTTATAATACCCAAATTGGAAACAATCTAGACCTCCCTCATCGGATAAAGAAAAAAAAATGTGTTATATTACAATAGAATATTATTCAATCATTAAAAGAATAATAAGTAAATTAGTTAACTTTTTGAAAATCATGAAATTCATAGTTAAATGGATGGAACTAGAAGAAAACTAACCCTAAATAAGGTAACCCATGCCCAGAAATATATATATATTTTTTTTCTACATATAGATATTAGCTATTAAGTGAATGATAACCAAGCCACAACCTGTAGAGCCACAGAGGGTAGCTTTAGAGTAAGCAACAGGGATTGGGGACAGACAGATCCACCCAGGAAAGGGAAATGGAATAGATAATTATGACGGATGAGGGAAACAGAAATGAGGGGGACCAAACGTAGACGGGGCTGAAAGAGGATGATAAAGGAGGTAATACAGGAGAGACAGCTAAAATTAAGGGCCATTTGAAGGGTCATATGACAACTACATACAGTATCAGGTTATAAAATATATACATATATAAAAGCAATATAAATGAAAACACAAAATCATGTGGGCAACAGAGACCCAACTAGACATCTCTTGCCACCAATTAAAGTTTCCAAACCAAGACTGGCTTACATGTACTTGATGCCTGAATAGTTTCCATGGAATTCCCCCAAAAATGCAGTCTATTGCAATACAAGGGGCTGGTCTTCAAAACCTGTCTAACAGGACCCTATTACTGAGGACAACATGTACATATCTCACTGAACATGGAGTGAAGGCATACAAAGATCATTCACTCCTATGTTCTAGTGTCTTTGGTATAGGGAGGTACTCCACATGTTACCAATGTAGAAACATAAAATACCAAGCTCCTCACAACCCTTTTCATTTACAATTGTGTCATGCTTGCATGGCATGCTAGTGTAATAGTGGCACAAATAATGGTGGCACAGAATAGCCAATATCTTATTTGACATAATGCCTACTTGAAGACTCCAAGAGATTGAGCCCATACTCAACATTGCATGGGTGACCAAGAATAGATAGTCCCTGTATCCACATAGGCCAGGAACCTAAGGTAAAACTAACAACTAACATTCTAAAATAATTAAGTAAACAATTTAAAAATCCTATTAATAAAATGAGTCCTAATGACAATTTGCTATACTCACATATCACTGCCTGGCTCAGCCTTAATCAGAGAAGCTCCCTCCTGCAGCCAATGGGAACAAAGACAGAGACCCACAGACAGATTTACTCAGAGAATGAGAGGCCTTGAAATATTCAGGCTACAGAGGATGTCTCTGTCCAAGCCCTTTTCTCAGAGATTGGGGGAACCATGGGAAGAGGAGGTAGAAAGAGTATCCTTCACATAAAATATGGCTTCTGGCTTAGTGCTGTTATGGGATCGCAGAGTGTGTAGAGGAGTCAGGTTCTGTCTATGTTGTTTCTGGTATCTTGTCTTGGGCTCATTTCCTTCTGTTTGTTTTGTTATATTCCTATATCTTAGGTTTAAATATCTTCTTATATTATATTTTACTGTGTTGGTATCCCTTAGAGACTTTTTGTTTTCTAATGAGAGAGAAGGGAGTAGATTTATTTTTTTCATCATTTTATATTAAGACAATTTTTAATACTTTTATTTTATTACACATGTATAAAACAAACTACATACAGCAGGGAGAACCATGTGACAATCATGAGAATAATGAGTTTTATACATATTACATTCATAGTGGCTTGGCCATCGGCATTCATCTTGTTTGAAGTGTCTTTCCTGCCTTGTTGGGTCTAAATTTCTGAATGAGATTCAATATCTATCTTTTCTCAACTCTAATAACTTAACTTTTTTATCTTGTTCTAAAATGATCTTGTCCCCTAACCAACTAAACTTGGTTGTAAAACTATACTATCTTGTCTTCAATGGCCCTCAGAGACCCGAGAAAGAATAAAACTTAAATTCCTGAGTGAACCAGCAGTGTGGGTTAGCAGCTTCCAAATTGTACAAATTGACTTAAGACAGTTTACTGTCTGACCAATACACTTTACAACATTGGAACTTCATCTTCAGCTTTCTGGCCTAATATCTCTGCCAGACTTGTTCACAGGGCAGGAACTACTGAGGATTTGCTTACCCTGACTTGGCAGAGTGCGGCTGTCGACTCTGCCTGCATCTAAGTTGCCCATTTTTAGGCAGATTCTGTTTGTGGCAGGCATGAGGATATTTTGCCCAGTGGCTATTTTGCCACCTTTGAAGCCATGTCTATAAGGAGGCTCTTTGATGCTCATCATCTTCTTTGAGGTCAGCTGGGTGTTGTCAGGAATTAACTTGTCTTGTCAAAGAAATTTAGGATTGTAAGAACAACTTTAAATGCCATGTTCTGTGTGTCTCTGAGGCTTTTGAAGAACTTATTAAAATATTTTACCTAATATATTGATAGAGTCATATATAACATATATTATTTTCCAAAGAACTGTGCAAGTTGTGAGTTGGGAACCCATGTGGTTCATTTGTTTGGTGTATTAGCTCATCCCTCAGTTGCATGCTATCCTTTGTTCCATCCTTCTCACAGATTATGGTTTCAATAACAAATGCATCTAAAAACTTCAGCTTGAAATTGTGCAAACATTTGATAAACAGAAATGTCTTGAAAAGGAAAAATTACAAATCCAAGACGTAGTATTTTAATATCTTATACTTCTAATTCAAGCTGTCTTATCACAAAGAGAAGTGGTGCAGTGACTAGGAAATGGAGGCTAGCGCTAGCCCAGAACCCCAGCCTCTCTGCTTGGCAAAGCACATCATTGTACTGCATTAATTTACCCCTCAGAGTTGAGCCTTAGACACGGAACACCTTCATTTTGCCCTAAACCTTTACTTATCTCTTTAGGGTATGTGCTCCTGAGACTTCCAGAATGCATATGGTAACAAGCGACCATTATTAATGTGACCTGAGACACTTGAGAATCAGCCCTTCCCATTGAGAACCAGTCACAGTAATAAAGCACATTTCTTTTTGGGTGAAAATTGAATATGCTCCAGATGAAGATTTCTTCTCAGTTTTTAAAAGCATTGTTGGTTTAAAATAGGTGATCTTACAAATAACTCGCAACCCCTCAGAAAGGAAATCAAAAGTGTCAAAAACTAAGTGGTTATATGTCTCCTTGAGAATAAATAACAGCATATGCAGTTTCAGGATTTTACATAAGAATCCTAGTGCTGAATAAAGCAAAGGCTCCTGTTCTTCTCAGAGTCCCAATGGTCCACAGCTGCCAGATTAAATGGCTATGACCACAAACAAATGCCAATACCTCCCCGATACACAACATTCATTTGGTATCAAAATAATTTAAATGTTTAGAACTCTTACCTACTGCTAACCATTAATTTGATGTATAATTTTTTTTACCACAAAAGTACTATTTGCCTTCAAATATTATATTTTAGCACTTTAAAGCTGAGTATACCTTCAAAAGTAATTTAAGCAAATTATGAAATGATCAAGATTGAGTATATAATAGAAGTTTCTCTCAGTAGATAAAGTTTTATGATAGAACAAAATTTTATTTTAAAAAGTATATGTCAATACATTTGTGAATGTCTTAAAATATCAGAAACCCTAACAGGAAAAAATTAAGGAGGAAAAAACTTTGCCTGAGTCTCTGGCATCTGACTACACCAAAATGAAACTGCCTTGTGAACCTAGCTTTAGCTCCACATCATGGCTTACATCCACAGAAAATAGTCTATTAAAAAATAAATATCCTTCCTGTGGTTACCAGATTTTTCTGATGACTCAGCCAGTTCTGGTTTCCTATGAATTACTGATCTATTATGTTCATCAGTTTAAAAGTTTCAAGACTTTTTCCTAACAATATGGAAACCAGAGGGAAGGCAATAATCATACTTTACACCTTTCAAAAATATTATTGTATAATTTTATTATTTGGTTTTAATCAATATTGGGTTTTCATAACCTGAGTTCTTTATTCAATGTTTTTATGCTACAAATATATATATATATATATATATATATATATATATATATATATATATATATATATATATATAATGTGGAAAAGGCCCAAAAGTGATAAATTATGTTGAATTTGGTGTAGACAGATATCACACAAAGATCAGATTCTCAGCCTATTTTATTTTTCTTACACAAAGTCATTACTTAGATACTCCTAGCATACTATAATTTGTGGTCTAAGCACAATTTTCCTAAATGTGTTTTTCAGATACCTACAAACATCTATGTAGTCAATGAAATAAAAAAAAAGGAATTGTTACAATTTGAGATTTTTCCCTGTTACAGGTTTTCCTTAAAGCATTTCTACCCCCTCTGAATTTTTTACAAGGATTTCCTTACTCATAATTACATAATATTCACTTCTCTACCATTCACACTGCTGCTTTATTTCATGTAACATCCATTTCTTTTCTGAACTGCTGTTATCATGTTTCAAAAACATTTTTGCATGTGTTTTACAAATGAACATAAGCAAAATTAATAACCATGGGTAATGTTCAGAAGTTTACATGCTTAGGGTTGTCAAATTATTTTAATGGATACATGTATATGTAGGTGCATGTGTATGTGCATACACTACATGCATGCATAGGAGCATTTGGAGGATGGAAGACTACTTAAGATACCATACTCAGAAAGGTTGCTAACTTCCTTTAAAAGAGGATCTCTCATTGGACTGAAGCCCAGCAATTAGGCTAGGCTGGCTGGCAAGGGAACCCTAGGATTCTCCTGCATCTCCCTTCTCTGTGATTCCAAACATTTGTCATAATTTCAAACTTTTTTAAAAATGGATTCTAGGGATTCAGTGAACTTCCCAGTACTTACAAGGTAAACGTTTTACTGGCTGACTCAGTCACTTCACACATTGCTACCAGTTATTTTACGTAAACGTGAGTAGTTCTAAGAGTAGATAGAAGACATAATTAAATACTTCTCAGCCTCAGAGGTAAAATGCAATTTTTTTTCTAAGCACATAGGATTTATTTATTTATTTATTTATTTATTTATTTATTTATTTATTTATTTTTGTCATTCTCTCTTTGTGACCTCCAAAGAAAATAATAGCCACAGAACCTATCTAATATACATTAAGGTGAAAAAATAAACTGTACAGAAAGAAAAAGGTCACTCTCAACCAGTGTGTTTAAGCGCTAACATGGTATTTATTCTCATAGGTAATAACTATGATAAATGGTTTTTAATTTCCATATATTAAATATTTCAGTTTTTGGCTCTTGTAACAGATAGTTTAATTTTTTTTTTTTAAATAAAAGAAACTTCGATCCAAGATGGCGGCAAGCAGTGTGGATCGTGTTTAGAAGCTCCAGTAAACGATTCAAGGAATTGCGCAGAATTCTGAACCAGGATCACTAAGGTCCCCAACCCACTACAGCAGGAGTACTCCACAGTTTGAAAGGACCAAAATACAGAAAACCTGAGTACCCCTGCTCAAGGGAGGAGTGCAGATTCTCTTGGACCAGAGCGGCAGTGGTGGTGGCAATGGTGGTGGCAGTGGATGAGGTTTGCAGCTGGGAACCCTCTGGCAGAGGCGAATGGCATGGTAACTGGCGGGAATTGCTGCCAGAGAGGGGACTCAATGCAAGATTTGAGCCCCGCGGCCCTAGCTGAACTTGGCATGTGGTTTGGGCCCCATGGACACAAGCTCAACTCAGCACACAGCTCATGCCCAGAGACCCAAACTGGACTTGGAATGCGGGTCATCTGCTAAGACCCTAGCAGAGCTTGGCGTGCAGTTTGGGCCCAGAGTCCCTGGCTGAGCTTCATGCGCAGCTTAGGCCCAGAGAACTTAGCTGGGGTAAGCGTTCAGATTGGGCCCAGAGACTCTAGCTAAGCTTGGCTGCGGTCCCAGCTCTGAGACTTTGGCTAGACTCAGTGTGCTGCCCAGGGCCCAGAGTCCCTGGCTGAATTCGGTGCACAGTTTAGCTCCAGAGTCCCCAGCCAAGCTTGGTGTGCAGTTTGGGCCCAGAGTCCCTGACTGAGCTCGGTGTGTGGTTTGGACCCAGAAACCTAGCTGGGCTAGGCGCCCAGTTTGGGCCCAGAGACTGTGGCTGAGCTTGGTGTGTGGTCCCGGCCCTGAGATTTTGGCTGGACTTGGCACACAGTCTGTGGCCCAGAGTCCCTGGCTGAATTCAGTGTGCAGTTTAGGTCCAGAGTCCCTAGCTGAGCTTGGCACCCAGTTCAGCCCCTGAGATTATAGCTGAGTTCAGCGTGTGGTTTAGTCACAGAGTCCCTAGCTTAACTCGGCAGGTGGTTTGGGCCAGAGAACCTAGCTGGACTTGGCGGGCAGTTTGGGCCCAGAGACTCTAACTGATCTTGGTGCACAGTCCTGGCCCTGAAACTTTCGCTGGACTCAGCATGTGAATTGGTCCCAGAGCCCCTAGCTGAATTTGGCATGTAGTTCAGGTCCAGAGATACTGGCTGAGTTTGGTGCACAGTCCCGGCCCTGAGACTCTGCTGAATTCGGTGGACGGTTTGGGACCAGAGATTCTAGCTGATCTCAGCGTTCAGTTTGGGCCCAGAGTCCCTGGCTGAACTTGGCAGGCGGTGCAGGCTCTGAGACTCTGGTTAAGCTCATTGTACAGATTGGGCCCAGAGTCCCTAGCTGAGCTTGGCGGGCAGTTTGGGTCCAGAGACTCTAGCTTAGTTTTGCGTGTGGTCTGGGTCCCGAGACTCTAGCTGAACTCAGCAAGCTAAGTGTGCGGTTTGGGCCCAAGACCCTGGTTGGACTCGGCGCTAACTGGAGTAAGTGCGTGGATTAGGCCCAGAGACCCATTTGGGTCCAGAGACGTGAACTGGACTCAGTCTGTGTGTGGTTTAGGACTGACACTAACCTGGACTCTGCGAGCAGTCTGGGTCCCAAAATGCTACCAGGAACCACAGACCAGCAGAGCATCAAAGCTCTGGGACTAAGGAAATCTCAGGGAGACAGAGAGCAGAGTGTCCAGTAGATCACTTCCACCCACCTGCTTCAGTGCCTGGAGAGCCCTTGTGAATGAGAGCAGCGCATGGCTGCCTTGTGTGTGGCTCCACCCAGCAGCTGATGGAAGTCCATCTGATGACCCACAGCCAAACGTTGAGTGGAGCACACAGAGAGTCTTGGGGGAGAGTCGGGAGAGGGATGGAGGACTCAGAGGGGACTACAAAGAGGACCAACAGAGCCAACTACCCAGTGCTCACTCAGGGGCCTGTGAAGACTGGGGTTCCAGCCAGGGACCACACATGGTCTGGACCCGAGCCCCATGCACATATGTAGCCGATAGACAGCTTTGTCATCATGTGTGTATTCTAGTTAGGAAAGTGTGGGCTGGCCTTGACATGGACTCTGATGCCTGCTCTTTTGTCACTTCCTGCTGCCTGGGCTGCCTTGCTGGGCCACAGGGGAAGGGGACGCCTTCAGTCCTGATGTGGCTTGAAATGCTGGAAATGGGGATCCCCTTCTCTGGGGAGTAGGGAAAGGAGGAGGGGGTAAACAGGAAGGGGGTGGGATGGGGGAACTATAACCAGCATGTAAAGTGAATTATTAATAATAAAAACTTTAACTGGAGCACCCACCCCTTAGGAAAATATTTTAAAGAAAAAAGGCTCTTCTTGAATAGCTGTCCTCTGAGTGGCTCCACCCACCAGCTGCTCGGAACAGATGCAGAGACTCACAGCCAAACACTGGGTGGAGTGCAGGGAGTCCTGTGGAAGGGTGAGGGGAAGGATAGAAAGAATCACAGGGGACAAGAGCTCCACAAGAAGACTAACAGAGCCAAAACTAACCAGGGCACAGAAGGGCTTATGGAGAGTGACTGTCCAACCAAGGACCATGCATGGACTGGACCTACGCCCCCTACACAGATGTAACTGACAGGCATTTCAGGCTTCATGTGCGTATCCTAGTAAGGAGAAAGGAGGCTGAATCTGACTTAGACTGGGTTGCTTGCCTTTTTATCATATTCCTCTGGTGGGGCCACCTCTCCAGGCCACAGGGAAAGAGGACACATTCAGTCCTGATGCTACTTGATATGCTGGGATGAGTGGGTGAAGGTGGTCCCCTTCTCTGAGGAGTAAAGGATAGGGAGTAATAAGGGGAACAGGGAGGAAGATGGGACCAGGAGGAAGTGGAGGAGAGGGCTATGACAGAGATGTAAAGTGAAATAATTAAGAAAAACAAAAGAAAAATAAAAGAGAGAAAAAGTATGTACTGCAGAAAGCAATGGGTTAACACAGATGTTGACATCACTGATGTAGCCATATGGAGGAACAGACTGCTATATTTAGTCGATTCAATGATCTCATTTCATTCATAGCTCTATATTAATTTACTCTAGCAAAGAGACCTAGACTTAAAGTGAGGATTTAAACAGATGATAGAAACAGTGGCAGGCATCCATAAATTTCTAGGCAAACTAGACAAACATATGTGGGGTAAGGAATGTGTCTTTCACAGCTGAGGGGATATTTAAGAGGTGCATTTGGTGATTTTAAAGGATGCATAGAGAGAGAACATGGAAGTTTGTTGTTGTCTTTCCTCAAAAGGAAACATTCTGTCCAGTTTTACTGCAACTGGACACAAATTAGAGACATTTTGGCGGAGGAAACTTCAACTGAGAAAATACTCCAATTAGATTGGTGTATGGATAAGCCTTTTCTTGATTAATAATTGATGTGTAGGGCCCAGATCCCTGTAGAAATAGACTCCTAGCTCCCAAGTTTTCTTTTGGTCAGTGTTTTATCACAGCAATAGAAAGCCCAAGACAGTAACAAAATACTCTAAAGCAAAAGTGTGCTTTCGGTTTAGACCTCAGCAAAGCCTACCTATTTGAAGACAGTGGAAGACTGGAGATTAATGAAAAGTAAATGCCATGACAAATTGTATTTTTTCATACCATAGTGATTTCCTCACACAATGTGATATTAGCACTTTTAGCAGCCTTACATCTATACATTGTTTATTCTTCTGTTCAACTTGATTGATCATTTGAAGTGTGATAAGCACCCAAATTAAAGATAAATCAAGAAATATGGAAAAGAGAGACTTGACAGCTCTTGAGGTAGCAGTGTAGGAGGTTTTCTTAAGGCAATTCCCAGAGTGCTGATGGGAACAAATATCTGATTGGATTTCTATACAAAGGTATAGAATGAACACTTGAATGCAAATGAAGATATCAACTTTTAACATATTAAAGTTGAAGTTGAAAGGCTGAGGGGTATTATGTGGAGATTTTAAAAAAATATATAGAAACAGATAGAACTCCAGAAGAAATTGGGATTAACTGTCACCTGAAAAACAATTTTGTCTTTATATATATTGGATAGTAGACCTTTGTCAGATGTAGGGTTGATGAAGATCTTTTCCCAGTCTGTAGGCTGTCGCTTTGTTCTCTTGACAGTGTCTCCTGCCTTGCAGAAGCTTCTCAGCCTCATGAGGTCCCATTTATTAATTGTTGACTTTAAGGCCTGGGCTGTTGGTGTTCTGTTCAGGAAATTGTCTCCTGTGCCTATGTGTTCCAGGCTCTTCCCCACTTTTTCTTCTAACAGATTTAGTGTCTCTATTTTTATGTTGAGGTCTTTAATCCACTTGGACTTGAGTTTTGAGCATGGTGACAAATAGCATTTTTCTACATGTAGACATCTAGTTAGACCAGTACCATTTGTTGAAGATGCTATCCTTTTTCCATCGAATAGATTTGGCTTCTTTGTCAAAAAATCCAAAATATATAAAGAACTCAAGAAAGTAAACACCACCAAACCAAATAACCGTATTGAGAAATGAGGCGCAAAACTAAACAGAATTTTCAACAGAGGAATATCAAATGGCTGAAAAACATTTAAAGAAATGCTCAACGTCTTTAGTCGTCAGAGAAATGCAAATCAAAACGACTCTGAGATTCCATCTTACACCCATCAGAATGGCTAAGATCAAAAATTCAAGTGACACCACATGCTGGCAAGGATGTGGAGAAAGAGGAACACTATTTCGTTGCTGGGGGGAGTGCAAACTTGTACAACCACTTTGGAAGTCTATCTGGTACAATCTCAGAAAACTGAGAATAGGGCTTCCTCAAGACCCAGCTATTCCACTCCTTGGGATATACCCAGAAGACACTTTACCACAAAAAAGGATATATGCCCAAGCATGTTCATAGTGGCCTTATTCATAATAGCCAGAACCAGGAGACAACGTAAATGCCCCTTGGTCAAAGAATGGAAAAGAAGCTGTGGTACATTTACACTGTGGAATACTACTCAGCCATTAAAAACAAGGAAATCCCAAAATTTGTGGACAAATGGATTGAACTAGAAATTATCATAATTAGTGAGTTAACCCAGAAGCAGGACAGTGGCACAGAGAGGAGGACATCCTATTGGGACTCCAGGTGAGAGAAACATGGGAGAATGGGGAAATAGAAGGATCCAGAGGGCCCTAGAAACCTACAAGAAGAACATTATGATGGGCAGATCTAGGCCCAGGAGTCCTGCTCAAACTATGGCATCAGCCAAGGACAATACGTGCAGTAAACTTCGAACCCCTACCCAGATCCAGCCAACGGAAAGGACATTGCCGTTTGTCTTATGAAGTCTATATCTCACCCAGGTCAGTGGGTGTATTATCTCCCTACCCATTAAACATACTTCTTATCCCACTGTGCATTTAACATATTTTGTGTATCTACTTCAAGACTTTAGTGATTACACTGAGTAGCAGGCTCTCACTCTGCATAACTTCCATGAATTCCAGACTTGGGAAAGAACATGAATGCAAGAAGTAAGAGTAAAACAGTATTTGTTATCAGTACAATTTCCTATTATTAAAAAAGTAACCAACTCAACCAGGAGATCAGGACATAAATAATTAAGCATCATATTAAAGTTCAATGATTATGACGTTTAGTAGACGAGATGTTCAAATAGACAAATGAGTTTCAACTTAGGTTTATTAATGGAGAAAACAGAAAATAAATAAGAATATTTATAAGAATATTTATGTTTAGCTAGGTAGAGGCTACAAGCAACAGTATCCATAGATAGGGCTCAGATTAAAATGAAATTCACTCACTACATTTCTAAATATTTCATGCACTTGTAATATTTTTATATATCACCTCAAAAAATACCTTAGGAAAAATTCTATATTTTAGAATTTCTCCTAAGTTTGTCTTTTGGGTCATTCACAAACATCTATAAAGAAAAAAATAGAGACATCTCATATAATGTTATTTTTCTGTTATTAATAGTGCACTGTTATTAAAAGTGCGTTTATTGAAGCACGTTTTTAAGAGTTTTTGGTTTTTTTAACGCCAGGTTAAGTTTTGCCAGCATTCCTCTGCATAACTAAAGAAAACACTGACAGCACACATTATAACCATATGGCCTTTCTCTCATCTCAAGGATAATGTTCCACTTGGGATTTTATTGTAAAACTTTTCAAAAGCTGCCTACAGAGCAAGTGATTGCTTAGAACCACACCTAACTATGATATAATGCAATAAGTTCTAAGGAGAAAGAGCCAAGTGTTTCACAACAGCTAGTTAGAAGAGGGAGAAATACTTATCCCCAAGAAGGTGCATTTCATTCTCGGCACAGACATGCTCTCCTGTTGGAGTCTGAGTAACATGAAAGGCAATGTGACTAGCCAACTGTAAGATGGTTTTCATGGAACTGATCACAATATCCTTAAAATGCTCTCCTTTGTGATCATAAAACCGAGTGAACTGATTTTTGTCTTAATTATTACCTGAGTTTTAAAAAGTTTTATTTGCTCATATGGTGAAGTAGCTCCGTTTGAAATCGGAGCATGAGATGCATATTTATAAATATGAATATGAATGTGTAATGTAAGCTGTAAACTCAGCACTGGGATTAGAGGATCCCCATCTTAAATCAGCTTCTTAGTGCAGTCATCTACTTATGTAAGTGAAGCCCTTCTCAAATCAGCTTCTTCGTGCAATTGTCTACTTATCTATGTGAAGCCCTTCTCGTTTGTTATTCTTTGCTCTTGTTGTGTCTGTGGGCTAAATGTCATAAATGGGTGGATCCCAGGAACTTATGCACAGAAGACAAATAATCAACCACTGAGCAACAGCTCCAAATAGAACGTTGCTTTTCTTTTTCTTTCTTTTTTTCTTTCTTTCTTTCTTTCTTTTTTTTTTTTTTTTTTTTTTTTTTTTTTTTTTTTTTTTGTACTTCGCCATGAGTTTTGTAGTGAGTAAAATCAACCACACATCACATTTTTGGCATGTTTATAAAGTATCAACATTTACTGCAACTCTTTTAAAAATTTTTATCTATGGTGTAGGTGTGTATATGATGTATGTATGGGAGGGGGTGGGGTGAATGCACTACGACAGGCATGTGAAGGTAAGAGAACAACTTTGTGCGGTTTGTTCTTTTCTTCCATCATGGTTGTTGGGGTGGAACTCATGTCCCTGGGTGCTGAGCAGGCATGTTTACTCAGAGGCACATTGATGGCTGTATATATAATTCTTAATGTAATATTGGGGTTGCCAGAGGTTTAACACAGCTGTCAAAGTGGATGCCTGGCACATATGCAGCCCTCAGTTCCTTCTACAACACAAGGTGAAATGGGTGTGGCTGCACAGGCTTGGAGTCCTAGCATTGATGAGATGGAGGAAATGGGCAATTCAGGGTCACACTCAGGCATTAGATTGGGTGAGGATGCCTGGCATACATGAGACTCCATTTCAAAAACAAACAAAGAAAGAAAAAAACAGAGAAAGAAAGAAAAAAAAAAGAAAGAAAGAAAATGTTCCTTTAATACTATTCACTGTCTGTTTAAATATTTAAATATTGTTTAAAATATTTGTTTTTAAATTTGTTCTTCAAATATTTAGTAAAAGTACTTGTAATGTTTCTTACAAAGTTTTATTTATAACTTCATTTTAAAAATATACATAAAAATTTCAAGTATTTTTATCCTTCATATAATTGCTATTATAAAAATACTGGCTTGTATATAAATTTCCAAGCTTGCAGTTAATTAACATAAATAATAAGATGAATGTATTATATTATTGGCAGAATAAGTGAGTGTTTAACTCACTATCCTTTCTGGAAATAAAAGCATCTTCTGCCTTCAAGCATGATGTGGATTTGTTATAAATTTCATACCAAGAAATCAGCTCTAATTTTTCAACACAGGATTTTAACTATGGGCAAAGGCTCCAGATTGCTTCCAATTGATTATTTGTATTTATTTTAAGTAATAGCACTGTCTTGATAAGCATCATAGCAATTATCTTTCCTTAGCATTTTCAGTTCGTAATGCAGTCAAGTCTGTGGTGGAAGGCCATCCTTATAACCTCCAGAGAACACAGATCACACAACAACCCTCCTGCCAGAACTGCCTTGTGTGCAATCATGTATCAGCTCCCATGGAAAGCCTCGACAAGAATATCACCAGCACCCATTTTCCTAACTGCTCTTATATAAATGATTATATATCATGTTGCCACTGATTGTCATTGCCTGGTTTTTTACATCCCCCTCTGATTGTTCCTAGGACTTTAACTGCTTCTCTCATTCCATTACCAACCCACTTAAGCTGCCCAGATGACTACATGTGATTGTCTTGTTCTTATATATCTTTATTGTGGTCTCTGCATGATCCTATACTATACAATGCTAAAATTACCTTATTATTTTTAAGGTCCTTTCAAATGAAGTTTGACCATATTGATTATTGTGTTTCAAGAGCGACCACTGATCTATTACTTACTGCATAAGAAAGGAAAAAGAAAGTAAGCCAGATAGTCACCAAACTCCACTTACTTCATTTTTCACTACTACCACTATTCAGCGATCATTTACATATGTGTTCCCATAATACTCTTCAAGATGAGTCTTCCCTTCTAAGGCGAGATATATCTGAAAAATGAATGTATTGATATTTACATGTTTTTTTCATTAAATATAATTTATTCAGATTACATTCCAAACTGTTGTCCTCTCCCTTTATCTTCCCTTTCCCCATTCTCTCTCCCTCTTTTGTGCTATTCCCCTCCCCTAGCCCTCTGACACAAGGGGACCTCCTCCTCCACCAGGATGATCAGATTTCATCCTGATAGCTTGCTTCCTCTTCCTCTGTGTGCCACCAGGCCTCCCCACCAAGGGGAAGTGATCAAATCAGTGGCACCAAAGTTCTTCTCAGAGGCAGTGCCTGCTCCCCCTGCTACCATAGAGAATGAGCTGTCCACTGGCTCAGTCTGAACAGGTCTAGGTTCACTGCATACATTGTCCTTGGTTGGTGCAACAGTTTGTGTAGGCCACTGTGTCCAGATCCACTGGCCTTGATGGTTTCCTTGTAGGATTCCTGAACCCTCTGGGTCCTTCCATCCCCTAGTCATTCATACCACTCTCAGCACTCCACCCAGAGTGTGGCTGAGAGTCTCATCATCTCAAACACTTAAAGAAATGCTCAATGTCCTTAGTTATTAGGGAAAGGCAAATCAAAACAACTCTTAGATTCCGTCTTACACCCACCAGAATGGCTAAGATAAAAAATTCAAGGGATGGCACATGCTGGCAAGGATGTGGAGGAAAAGGAACATTCCCCCATTGCCTGTGGGAGCGCAAACTTGTATGACCACTTCAGAATTCAATCTGGCACTTTCTCAGAAAATTGGGAATATTGGTCTGTTTGTTTGTTTATTTACATTTTAGAATGTCATATATGATGTGTTTCATGTAGACTATCCTATAGGGATAGAAACATGATTTGATAAAAATTACAACAGTGAATTACACAACATCTACACTAATTTTATTTTTTTCTCAGCCTCATAAAGATGTTCTGTTTTATTTGTTGTGGTTTCTGAAACAAGTATTTGTTTTATTTTTTACATATACATTATATATTATTACACATATATACAATACACTTCCTATAGGAAGAAGAACCATGACACAATCAGGAATTATATAAATGTTACATTGTTATTGTTTTCTCTCCCTCAGTCCTCAGCATAAATCAAGTTAGTAAAGCATTGGATCTCATTGTGTTTGAATGTTTGAGAACTTAAGAACTGTTTGAGTTTTTATTTGAATTTCTTAAAATCCCTTCAGTAAATTTATCTTGAGATGAAGATAGAAATTCTAACATTTCTATGCACAGTTCTCTGTAGTGCCATATACTTATACAAAGCAGCATCTTTGGCATTGATCAATTACAAGATCAATATATTAATTGACTCTGACACTGAGGATGCCTATATCTAGAAAAATCAACTACTCATCCCAGATTGGCTCTTTATGTACAAATTAACAGGAAAATATAACACATTAGTAAACAAATTTGCATTTGTTTTAAGTAAAGGCATAATTTGTATGTGCACCAATGAATTCTTTTAAATAATTTAATAAATTATCGTGAGTAAGTTTTTTATTTTGTGTTTATATGTACCTACATATCCAAAGCAATGAAAATAGTTCTCTGGTGGAAAGGAAGAACTTTGCAAATGGAAAGGGCTAAAGATGCTCTACTGTAGGCCTGTCACTTTGAGGTTTGGGCAAGGACATCAGATCATGGCTGATGACTGCCGGGGAGCAAAAATCTCACCCAGCACCTGGTGTTTCAATGAGAGAAAGAAGGTCCCTAGGGTCCACAGCCCTTTTCCAAGATGTGCTTCAAGTGACTTAATATCTCCAGATAGATTAGTTTCACGTCCTAAAGGTTATACATCTTCCAACAGCTCCAATATGGAGACTGAACCTTTAATATATAAGCCTTTGGCAGGGGGTATTCTGTATCCGACTTAGAGCATAGCCTTTCCTCTCTTCTCTTTCCTCCCTTCTCTTTCCTACCATCCTCCCTCCTTTATTTTGCTTTTTTCTTTTTTTATCTCCTTTTCTCTTCTGCATCTTCCTCCTCTTCTTTTTCTTTATTTTCCTAGCTTTCTTTTTTTTTTTAAAAAACATATATAATATTGTTCATGGTAATTTGTGTTGCTAATGATGTTTATAAAATACAGATTTTTCAAAAACTGTTGGACCTTGCAATTGTATATGTTTAAAATTACCATTATGATTGGGGAAATTTTCTTCTATGATTTTGTTGAGAATAGTTTCTGGGCCCTGGAGTCTGATGTCTTCTCTTTCTTCAATGCCTATTATCCTCAGATTTCTTCTTTTCATGGTGTCCTTAATTTCTTGGATGTTTTGTGTCAGGAGTTTTCCAGATTTGGCATTTTCTTTAATGGTTGATTCAATATCTGTGATTGTATCTTCTAGCCCTGAGATTCGTTCTTCCATCTCTTGGATTCTGTTAGAAAAGCTCACCTCTGTGTTGCTTGCCTTCTTCTCTGAGGTCTGAGCTAGAAATGATCATAATGAGTGAGTTAACCCAGAAGCAGAAAGAATCAAATGGTATATACTCACTTATATCTGCATACTAGCCCAAGGGGCATGTCCCACGAAAGCCTTCACTTACCAGGAAACTGGGACAGAGGGGAAGGCACCCTATTGGGACTCTAAATGAGAGACGCATGGGAGAATAGCAAAATAAAAGGATACAGAGGGTCCTAGAAATCTACAAGTAGAACAATATGATAGGCAGATTTGGGCCCAGGGGTCCCGCTCCAACTAAGGCACCAGCCAAGGACTATACAGGAGGTAAACTTTAAACCCCTACCCAGATCTAGGCAATGGTCAGAATATTCTCCACAGTTGAGTGGAGAGTGTGATACGACTTTCTCACGTACTCTGGTGCCTCACATTTGACCATGTCCCCTGGAGGGGGAGACCTGATGGCACTCAGAGGAAGGACAGCAAGTAGCCAAGAAGAGACTTGATACCCTATGAGAATATACAGGGGGACGTAATCCCCCTCAGGAACAGTCATAGGGGAGGGGAATAATGGGAAAATGGGGGTGGGGGGGGAGGAATGGGAGGATACAAGGGATGGGATAAACATTGAGATGTAACAAGAATAAATTAATAAAAAAAAATTACCATTATGAAAGTACATAAGAAGTTATGAACAAAATTTTTATCTAGCTCAGATAACAAATAGCAAGCCATAAATTTATCAAAGTATTGACTACAGACAAAAATATATTTTACTTTTTTAGTATAAAATGTGACAAATATAGCTATTCAATAGTATGAAATTAATTTATTTTTACAAAATGAGCCAAAGGCTACTTATTCACCATAAATCAAAAATTAAGAATGAAATGAATGCCCCCACACCTCCTCAGACTAGAATGAAGATGATGGTCTATTTGAAGTCATCACAAAGCCTCTTATTAAATCTCATGGGCCCGATCTAATATTCTTTATGTGCTGAGCATCAGCTCAAATAAATGGCATGCCACTATAATAGTGTATTTTAAATATTACTTTTGTGTGCATGTCACCTTGATGTACAATGAACATGATTATCCCTTCCTGAAATTAAAATTTCTGTTCAGGAAGATTGAGCATCAGTGTCTGAATTCATTCTACTTCTCAAAGACATCTCATAGCCAGAGTTTGACCCGATAGAAACTCTTGCTTTTAAAATAGCCACATGTAGTGAAAGGAATGAAAGAAAAGAACCCATCGATGATGAGTTTAGTGGAAGCCAGTTTTCTCATTTGAATATTTGCCTTGAAAGATTGCCTGCCATTCCACTCAGAAAAAAAAAAAACCCATGTATCTTTTCCACCTTGTTAGAAATCATCCTCTTGACAAACAACTGACATTGATCAAACTCTAGGCTACTGAAGGTGGTGTTTTGTTCATTATGTTGCATCCATCAGAAACTCATTTATTCTCTAGAAGTTCTGTTTAAAAATGTTATGCTATAATTTATCTTATGGGTGTAGTTTCGCACAAAGCTCAGATATTTATAGATATCTATATGTAGCTAATGTATTTCCCCAATACCAGTGAATTAACCACTATATCTACCACCAGTTGACATAGGGCGCCCTGGTTTGTTTGTTTTCAGGGAATAGTAGTATTGTGGCTTTTGGGGAACAAGTTTCACACATTGTTAATAGTAGCAAACTATTTTAAATTCCAAACATCTATAATTTTGAGAGACAAAATTTCATTTGATAATTTTGTCTTGTTTATTTGGCTCAATTGAACTCGTGGCTATCTTATTGCCTCAGTCTCCTGCGTCCGTAGGTTACAGGCAAGAGCCACTGTTTCTAAAGAAAACAAATGTAGGAAATAGTTAAGCATGCTGTTTTGAGTCTCAAAGCAATGATTCCACAAAGACAAAAAGTAGGTATTTACTAACAAAATCCAGTAATCAAACTCTACGGAAATATTTTGTAATTTTAATTAACCTTTTCAAATTTACCATGATAATTAGTGGAACTCTTCTGCAATATAGTCTTTTAAGGTCACATTGTCCCATTTTTTTAATGGAATAAATATACCAATTGAAACTACAATTTAGAATACTACATTTTAAATTTCTGTGCCTATGTGTATAGCGTGTATGTGTACATGTAGTGTGTGTGCCCTGACTTTTGAGGGAGATCAGAGAAAAGTCTCTTCAGTATCACATGTTGTCTCTCTTGTTGGATGCTTCTCCCGGTGTGCTAGACCAGCTAACCTGCAAACATCTAAGGGCATCTCTTGACCCTGCTTTTCAATTTGCCATGAGAATGCTGGGATTACATTTATGTGCTACCATGTCTGGCTTTTCACATAAGTTATGAAGGCACATGGCTCGTTACCTGAGTTCAGAGGATGGAAACTCATGTTATTACACTTGTTAAGCAAGTGCTTTTACCTGCTAAGTCATCTTAGTGGTCATTGTGCTATACTTTTGCATATACATAATATGCTTATAAGCTTAATTGTCAAACTTAACTTGGATTTACTTTTAATATCAGAGAACATGATGTAAAGACAGAGGTAAATTTATTTTAAACTATTTTCATTTGTAAAGTGCTTATTTTATTCAAGAATCATAGCATAAACTTCTGTCATTTATTTAAGTAATTGTTAATATATTGATTATAAATCTGTTAGTGTTTAACTTTTCTGCTTGACAGAATTCTCAAGACAACCTATAAACCTTGTCAATGATTAGGTAAGAGAATTTAAATTTTTAAATTGATATACCCATTCTCTGAAAAAAATTCAGTAAATAAGTGCTAAGGAAATATTGTGTTGATTGGCTATTATCCTCCAGATCAGATTCTAGAGACTAGGCACATTACAGTAAGTGAAGATGTAGCTTTCTACCACACAAAGTAGATAACCTGCCTGGAGTTGGAAATAATAACCAACAAAATAGAAAATCAAGATAATTCTCATTGAAATATAAGAAATATTTTATCTCTCAAAGTCATATCCGTATCACTGTACCCTCTTTACCTTAACACTGTTGGGAAAACCTTATTGTAACTGCCCATGTAATTCTGTCTCCGCCTTAGGCCAACTTGGATCATATTCTGTGTCTATTGCTATGCATACTTCTAATAGATTCTAAATTCACCACCCACCAGAATCTTAAAAATGCACTAAGTACTGGCAACTCAGCCCCCTTTTCCTCAAAGACTTCAGTGTGTGTGTGTGTGTGTGTGTGTGTGTGTGTGTGTGTGTGTTTAGATGGGTGTGGATGTGTTGATGAAGACCAAAACCAGGAGCTTCATTCCAGTGCCTCACATGTAATTGGCAACCATTTACGATGGGTGGAAACCACTTCTTGCTATTAGCTTGTGCATTCTTTTCATACCTCCCACCTATTAGACCTCAATGTTCTTCTCCCACATCTTGAATGACTTACTTTTAAAATCTTCAAACAAATGCTACCTTCTTAAAATGTTGCCTTTTTACACTCTATTTATTCACCTTATTTGCTTCCTTCATTCCCTAAATTGACAAAAAGAGGAAAAATATGTTTGTGGGTACATGGAAAGTTTATCTCCTTTTATCTCAATAATTTTGAATGAAAGATTTTAGTTTTGCGGTATATACTCACTTATATCTGCATGGTAGCCCAAGGGGCATGTCCCACGAAAGCCTTCACTACCAGGAAACTGGGACAGAGGGGAGGACATCCTATTGGGACTCTAGATGGGAGAAGCATGAGAGAATAGCAAAGTCGAAGGATCCAGAGGGTCCTAGAAACCTACAAGTAGAACATTATGATAGGCAGATTTGGGCCCAGGGGTCCCGCTCAAACTAAGGCACCAGCCAAGGACAATACAGGAGGTAAACTTTAAACCCCTACCCATATCTAGCCAATGGTCAGAACATTCTCCACAGTTGAGTGGAGAGTGGGATATGACTTTCTCACGTACTCTGGTGCCTCACATTTGACCATGTCCCCTGGAGGGGGACTGGTGGCACTCAGAGGAAGGACAGCAGGTTACCAAGAAGAGACTTGATACCCTATGAGCATATACAGGGGGAGGTAATCCCCCTCAGGAATGGTCGTAGGGGAGGGGAATAAGGGGAAAATGGGAGGGAGGGAAGAATGGGAGGATACAAGGGATAGGATAACCATTGAGATGTAACAAGAATAAATTAATAAAAAAATACTTAGATAATAAAAAGGAAGAAAGATTTTAGTTTTGAAAAACAAAGCAGGAAGTATAAATGCATCCAAACTCAAAAACAAACAAACAAACAAAACAAATAACAAATAAGTCTCTGATATATTAAAGGTGCTTTAAATTTTGAAATAGAAATGAGTGAAGACAATGACCCACATGCAAGTACTGGTACCCACATAGCAATGTCAAGGGACAGAACACCCTAAGGATGGTCTTATAAATGTTGGATTTTATAGAGTTAAATACTAAATAAAAACATTAAATGCTCTTAAATGTATTTCAGAAATACAAATGTATATGCATTATATATAGGAGACATATGCACACATATATGATATGAATAGATGGGGAAAGAGGCATGATGCAAAAGCCTTAAGAATAGGAAAGGAGTTGGAAAGGTAAAAGTGGAAAGTGGTTTTGATCAAACAGATTATATCCAGTTATGAAATTCTCAAACAATAATTTTAATTTTGCATTTTAAAATTTTTATTGATTCTTTAGAATTTCATAAAATGTACTTTGATCATATTTAGTCCTCTTTTCAAATTCTTCCTGTTAAGGATGTCAAGCAAGGGTTTCATAGTGGAGTAGGAAGTAAACTCGAGCAGAAAGTGGTTGTGTCCTGCCATGATATTCATACCACTGTTGTACTAGTGAGCACTCACATATTTCCATGCCAGTCCCTGGAGCTTACAAGGTTCTCTACTGGTTATGATTTTTGCATATCTTTCCTCTCTCGTATCATGTGCAGAACTATGAAAGCCAGCCAGTAGTTGTGAAGCTTCTGGACCGGCACTAGCTTAATTTCTCCATGTTCTTTCACCCACTTATGATTTCAGCAATAGGGTCTTATTCTCAAGTTCTGGAGAGGAGGCAAGAAAAATGTTTGGACATTCTGGAAAATTCACTAGCCAATAACTCCAAGATCATTTACCCATTCTTGGCCTGGTACCACTTGTTATCCTCTGGTATCTAGTAAGTGTAATGTCCACCCGCCATGTCTCTACCCTACTGAGACACATAATCATTAATTCTTGCACATTGATATTCAAGCTACTTTTTAATCAAATTTCTAGTCACCCAAGGAGTCCGAGACAAGTCTAATATACATCTGTCACACAAACCATTAGAGTAGCATTAAAAAGAAATCTCTATCAAAGCAAAGTTTACAGCAAAAATGTGAGATTCTTTAAATATATTATCTAGATCTAGAATAGCAGTCCTTAGGGTTATTTAAAATGATATATGTTTGAAAAATTGATGATAGTTGTAAACAAAATCTTATTTAAAAAGTGTTAAACTGGCTTTGATGGCACAAACAATTGGAGTTGGCCAATTTTATTTATGTATGAAAAAAGAATATACTACCTGATTTTCTAATAGAAATAGATTAAATTTTAAAGGTAAAAAAAACAAATCAAATCATAAATGGGAAATCAAATACTTTTATGAGCATATATATGATCAGCTTATAATTTATTTTATGGGATAAAATTCTGTTTTTTTATGTACTGTATTTATTTTAGAAAAAGACATTAGAGTTGGAAAATTTTTCCATAAAATAATAAGCGAGGATTTAAAAATAGTTATTAAATATAATTGATAAAATAGTATATTAAAATTAGGATTAGAATTAGAAATTGAAGATCCCAGTTATCTTTTAGTCTTTGTCAAATATAAATACATGTAGAATTTTATTGTGACCTAGTACTCAGTTGATGATTAAGATTTTGTGAGACTTACATATGAATTCTTTTTAGTTTCTAGCATTATAAGCACCTAATAAATTATTTTTAGTAGTCTCATACTGGAATTATCCAGCAAGAGGAAAGATAATCACTACCAAGTGAGGAAAAGCATATTACTCATCTCTGTAAAATTCTCTTTGCATACACCAAAGGTTATTTCCACAGTGTCAAGCCATTTGCAGGGGTGGAGTTGCATTCCGTGTATTTTTCAGCATTCCCTTATGCTTCCCCTGTGTCTCTTTTAAATTTTGTAAACACTACTTTCAATTGTTTTGCTAAGTAAGCCTTTTAAAGTTTGCAAGTGAAAGGAAAAAATACTTTAAAATCTTAAAATGAAAAGAAATAGTGCACTTTGAGTAGATTAAAAAAGAAATATTAATGTACTAAGTTTAAAAAAATAGTGATGTTAACTTTAAATGAAGTTATTCAAAATAATTCCTATTTTATATGTTTTTCTATAAGATTTAAATGTAAGTATAGTCATGCTTTCAGGTACTCTATGTGTGTATGTTATAAAAAAGAAGTTGTGGACTCTCCCCTGAGGAAGGATCACTTTTAAGAGTAACTTTCCAGTGTGATCCTCAAGTAATGATGGCCACTGAAAAGTGGGACTAGATTTTCTGATAAAAGGAGCATACAACCAACTTATGGGCCTGCAGTTGGTTTT
This sequence comes from Acomys russatus, assembly GCF_903995435.1. Classification (NCBI taxonomy): domain Eukaryota; kingdom Metazoa; phylum Chordata; class Mammalia; order Rodentia; family Muridae; genus Acomys; species Acomys russatus. The sequence goes on along the minus strand of NC_067146.1, from coordinate 46,174,915 downwards.
GTTGCTGAAGCACTTCCATGTGTGTTTTGTGAACAACAATTCTTTTTTTGTGTGTGTGAATTATCTAATGTACTCCTAGGTTTGGTGTCTGCTAGAAGCCTCTGCAACACTCAAAGTAAAGTAATGGTTTCATTTATCTGCCTTTTCTAATAGGCTAAAAAGTGGCAGTTGCCTACAATCTTAGAAGTCTTCACATTATGTGTAGTCATTCTTGATTTCTGTAATATGTGCAATTTTTCTTGTTGTTCTGGTAGGTTGAGACATGAAAAGGGGAAAAGGGTGTAGTTTGGAGAGAAATCCTAATTGTACATTCATATAGACAGCTTAATAATTTTCTTTTGGGCAGACTTCCTATGAACTAAAGATGCCAAGCCTTGGTCTTTCAGTGTTGTTTGGATTATCAAAAGAAGTATACCCCTTTCTCATCTATAATAGTTCTCTCTCTGGATAATAAATATGGAAACCAGTCCATGATTCATACTAATATCATTGAGTAGACTTCAAGGAATGGTGAAAGCTGATTTGAACCTCATTACCCGCTTTCAAGGTAGTCTGGAAGTTTGTTTATATTCTTTTCAGTTGGGGATTCTGCTAACAGTTTTTGTGCTTTTGCTTTTGTTTTGCTTTTAGAAGAATAAAGACTTCTTATGAGGACATATTCACACAAAGAAGGGCTTCTGGTGCCTCCACACGGACATATACTATGGTTGATCAAGTCATTAATTTCCCCAGGTTTCTGTCACATTGTTCCCACCTCTCTTTCAAACTGGACTTGTTCTTGCAGTACACATTAATGACATAATGTTCCAGAACAATGTATAAATAATTTTATCCTTTCTGTCTAAGCATGAGCATCAAATCTGTCTTCACAGTTCCTGATTGGCTCATTCATGAGTGCTGAGCTATTCCTCAATCTAAACAGCTGATCATGGAATCAGCTTAATCTCTAGATTTTTCAGACTTGGGGATGTTTCCATCTGAAAGATGTTTCTGTGGTCTAGGCCATTCTTAGCAACAACTCACAGAAAGATTCAATGTTACAATGTTAGGGATTTGCCTTCTGCTATCTCTGTCTTTAGGAATTGATTTTTAACAACTGGTGGACTCAGAGATGTTACAAGGTCCTTCTCTGTCAAATTTAAGGAAAGGGATGAGTAAGAAACCACCAGACTGATATGTGCCTGGCTTTCTTTTCTGGGTAATTTTCTCAATACTAAAATATTGAAAGATAAATCTCTCTGGTTTATAGTGATTTGAGAGTTTATTTCATAATATTCTTACTCAATGGAAAAAATACTACAACACTAACCTACTATGAATGCTGGGATATAGCCTCTTGATTAGACTGCTCTTCATAATCAGAATCTTGACACAGAATACATTTTAATGAAAAACTGTATGAATCCCAACCTTGATGTATCATTATTGGCAATGTGTCCATGTTTTTAAAAGTAAATTTAAGAGACAATTTGCAACCAGTGTTCTAGAGATTTTCAATTGGAAACTCTGCCAGAAAACCAAGAAAATGACACAACTTGAGGCTATAGAAGAGACAAGCACATTGTATAAAGACAAAAGAAGAGCCATTTGTCCTGCCCTAATGGAGATTCCAGCATCTGGTCCTTGTTACATTGGGTGCCAAATGGCATGAACCAGTGTCTTAGAGTTTCTACCAAGAGAGTCTCATAGTGAGTGTTTCCCTTGGCAGCCTCTTTCTAGGCTTTATCTAACCACACCACTCACTTTCTATTCCTCCAAGGATTCTCTACACCACAATATAACCAAGTAAATCTTGTTTTGCTTAAAAAATGGTTAGAATGGATTCTGTTATCTACATGTCCAAATCCTAACCAAGAAGACTCCTAACAAACTCTGGGAAACCATTTCTACTTATAAATTGGGGATAGATGTTAGTGGAATTTCTCTAAGACATACTTTAGGTTAAATATCTTTAGTACTTAACCATGCCCAAGAAATCTATTCTACCAACAATATAGTCTCCCAGGACTGTCAGTCTTCAGCTGACCTTACCCACCAAGAGTTATGCTAATTGTGGCTTCAGCATTGCATTGGTTTCTTTTTTCTTTCTGGAGTGAAATAAATGATAGAAGCAACTTGGAAGCATGTATCATTTTAATGAGCTGGCAGAAGGACAGGATATAATATTGCTCATGGCAGCAATTGTAGTTTCTGTCTACAGCAGTCTACCAACATCTCCAACGCCCACCAGGAAGCAGAGAAACTCAACTGGAAGCAGTATTGTAATATAACTCCCAAGCCTAATGGCTAAGATTCTATGGCCACATATCTGCTAAAAAGATCCACAGTGTCTCCAAACAGCCTTAACAGTCTGAGAGAAAAGTGCTCAAATATGAGCCTGTAGGTGTTATTTCACATGTAAACAATAAAAGGAATGCAACTTTTCAATATGCTTTACCTGACTAGAGGAAACATTTGACACAACTCACTCTCCTGTCTAGGCCAATAGTTCTATAACTCAGAGAGTAACTCACTCATTAGGCTTAGTGTGAATCACAAATCAAACAACTGACTCCCTATTTGATGACCTATTAGGATGCTTATCTGTGAATAAGACAAATTTCTTCTTTTCAGAAAGAAATATACAATTTCCCTATTTACATTGGCATATCATTTGGTACTACCATTGTAAAGATTTTTTTCCATTTATGTATTTATTTAATCACTTTACAGCCTCATTGTAGCCATATCCTTCCTCTTTTCCCAATCCCTTCATTATGCCCCCTCCTTTCACCCCTCCTCTTCTTCTCAGAGAAAGTGAGTCACCCCATTCTGGCACTTCAAGCTGCAGCAGGGCTCCCACTGAGGACAGACAAGGCAGCCCATCTAGTGAAAAGGGATCCAAAGGCAGGCAACAGAATCAGACACAGGTCTTACCCCTATTGTTAGGCCACCCACATCTGCTACATATGGTTAGTGGGCCCATGTGCAGCCCATACATGCTCCTTGTTCAGTGGTTCAGTCTCTGTGTGCTCCCATAAGCCCAAGGTAGCTTACTCTGTAGGTCTTTTGGTGTCCTTGACCCTTCCAGCTACCTCAGTCCTTCCTCTCATTCTTCCACAAGACTCTCCAAGCTCAGCTTATTGTTTGGCTGTTGGTCTATGCATTTATTTCCATCAGCTGCTGGATGACGCCTCTCAGAAGACAGCTATGCTAGGCTCCTGTCTGCAAGCTTATCAGAATATCATTAATAGTGTCAGGGTATGTCTCTGTCCCTAGGGTGGGAGTCAAGTTGGGCCAGTCTTTGGTTGGCCATGCTCTCAATTTTTGCTCCATCTCTATCCCTGCACTTCTTGTACGCAACTCACATTTTGGGTCTAAGGTTTTATGGGTGTGTTGGTGTTCTTATCTTTCCATTGGGTTTCTGCCCTGGCTATAGGAGGTGCTGAATTCAGGCTCCACTTTCCCCTGCTGCTAGATTCTCAGCTAGGGTCACGTCCATAGACTCTGGGGAGCCTCGTCTGTCCAAGAGATGTCCCTCCAAGATTTCCATTCAATCTCCTCATCCTACCCTCAACCTCACCACACCTTCAATCTCTCCACATCTGATGCCTACCCCAGTTTCCCTCACCACCCCTCCTTCTACTGTAGATGTGTATTTTAGTTCCCCTCCTGAGTGATATTCAAGTATCCTCCCTTAGGCGCTCTTTGTTACTTAGCTTCTTTGGGTCTGTGGATTGTAGCATTATTATGCTGTACTTTATGACTAATATCCACTTATAACTGACTACATTCAACTCGTGGCTTCCTGGGTCTGGGTTACCTTACAAAGGAGGTAACGAAATTCCCTCCATTTGCCTTTAAATCCTTTTTTCTGAAAATCATTTATTTGGGTTGCATCCTATTGTTATCCCATCAATGATGTCTTTGTTTTTTAATAGCTGAGTAATACTCCATTGTGTAAATGTACCACATTTTCTTTATCTATTTCTGGGTTGAAGGACATCTTGTTTAAGTGAACATAGTGTTGCTGCTATTCCATGGGTGTAGCTTCCCTGTCATATATAAAAGCCATTATCTCAAAGCTACAGTCCTATTCCTCTGAAACTTACAGTCTTTTCACCTCCTTTTCTATGATGGTCCTTTTCCTTAGCTGTTTGGGTTGTGTTGGATATGTAGTAATTTTGGTTGGGCACCTCTTAGTCTATTGTTATCTGTAGTTGTAGATTCCTATAATGTTCTATGTTTGCTGCACAATTAAGTTTTTTTTTATAAGAAATGAAATGTTCCATTTATCTGTGGGTATGAAAGTATTTAAAGTTCATCTAGAAATTATACTAGTTTAGAAAAGTGGCAAGAGAAAATTCTGTGACTTTACCAGACTCAGGAAGATGTCAGGTTTACAATAACCAACATAAATTCCCTATTGAGTAGGACTGAAGTCATATAAGATTGCCCCAAGATATATGATCCACTATGTTGTGATTCATAGGCTTCTTAGGTGGATAAGGCTATTGGTTTCTTTTCTCATTTGGCAGATTGTATAGTTTATTTGGATACTATGAAATCTAGCACTCATGATGGAGAGTTTCAGGTTGGTTCTATTTTAGTTTTTTTTTTTTTTTTTTAAGTATTTTCTTTGTTTTAAAATTTGTTTATTTATTATTATATATACAGTGCTCTGCCTGCTTGTACATCTGCAGGCCAGAAGAGGGCATCAAATTTCCTTAAGATGGTTGTGAACCACCATGTGGTTGCTGAGAATTGAACTCAGGACCTCTGGAAGAACAGTGAGTGCTCTTAACTGCTGAGCCATCTCTCCAGCACAATCTTTTTTTTTTTTTTTCTGTTGTATTTTTAATTAATTTATTCAGATTCCATCTCAATTGTTATCCACTTACTTGTCTCCTTCTGTTCCTCCTTCCCTCCCTCTTACACCCTACTCCCCTCCCTGACCACTTCCCCTTGGTGAGGAGGCCTGGCGACACACTGAGAGAGAATAGGCAGGCTACCAAGATAAGACTTGATTGGCTGTGACAATATGGTGGGGGAGGAGGTCCCCTTCCATCTTAATTTCTTCATGTCATGTTTCTGAAGTGTGTGTTGCCTTTACTAATTTGATGTTACCTTCAAGTTCTGGAAGGCAACCAGAACAATGATAATAGCAATAACTGTCATTATTTTGGAATTCTCTTTAACTTCCTTGACCCCCCCCCCCCCAAGAACATGAGGAGAGGTTCTCCTTGCCTGGCACTAGGGTTTTTGTTAACTAATCTATTTATTTGTCTTGGGTGAAGTATCTGGAGTGGTATAATTTCATTCAATATCAATACATATCCAATAATTTATATATTGTGTATGTGGTTTTTGAAAAATAATAGTCTCTGTGACTTTTCAAATATCCCCAGTGTCACTGTTTGTCTTCCCTCCCTCATTCCTAGTTAAATTCCTCCTGGTTTTCCTATTTCTCCTTTTCTCCTTTTCAACTCAGTTGTTCTAGCCTAAACCTCTCTTCCCCCCTTCTAAACTGACTGATTCAAACTGGTTTCTCTTAGCTTCTGACAAAATTGATCTTCCTGGCCGCAAATTATTTCTGACAATATGTGTCTATTAATTCGCAAATTAATCTGAAAACCTGTGTCTAGCTTGTTCTCTCTGCATCCTGTCTCTGTAAAACTGTCCTAATAAGAAATTGTCAGTAAAAATGCTCAGTAAAACAAAACAAACAAGCAAACAAACCAACAAAAATAACTCTTTTTCTCTCCCTGCCCTGCTCTTCAGAAGCTTCTCTTTCCTGTCTGCTTTCCTGAGAGTTGGGCATATCTTGTCTCTGATTCATTCTGTCAAATCTTTCTCTGATTCATCACTTTCTTTACTTCTATAAACCAATCTTTATATTTTGTGATTAAAGGTGTGTACTAAGGGCATGTCTATATCCAGACAGATCACATAGACCTACAAGGTCTTTGTAAGTGATCCCTTCCCAAAGTAGCCTTGTTGCTGGATTGAAATTCCTCTACAAATGTGATAATTCAGATTTGATAAATACATACTTTACTTCTCAAAAAAAATTGAAGCACAGAGTAGTAACACAAGCTGCTCATTTACACATAAATTATTAAGGAACTTTTCTAGACAAAGTAGAAAAATAAGATTATTATTCTTAAATACTTTAACTGAAAAGATAGTTTGCTATAATCATGACTAATGCAAAGTAATTTGCCCACACTGTTAAGTAGTTGCATAACTTTTGAACATCATGATGCATTAAAAAGATATCAGCATGCATTGAACAGGATCAACAGGTATTTTATATATCTATTAAATTATCAATGAATAAGTGTATATACATATATATATAATATACCAACAGATATTTTCAACTTATACCTAAATTTTGTTAGAAAGGTAATTTCATGATGATGATGCATTTCTCAAGAATCTGAACTTTGATAGATTATGGGAGACAATTCTGCACTTGGAAGCATCTCCAGAACAGCACATTACTTGGAGGGATAATCACATCACCTATAGTTTTCACCTGAACAACAGTTGACAGGTATTGATCAAGACTAGCTAAGATGTGAACGGTTAGACATAATGGACACTGCAATCACCAGGGAAGACTCAAACTTGAAAAGTAAGCATATTTACATTACACAAGTACCCACCTAGTGCAAATTCCACCACAAACAGCACCCAGACACTCAAAACTGAAGGCTTAGAAATGTGTGTGTGTGTGTGTGTGTGTGTGTGTGTGTGTGTGTGCATGTATATGTGTAAAAGGAACTATGAGATTCCTGAGATACTGTGATAGAATTAAATTTTACTTGGCAAGCAGGGTCAGTAGCAATACTGTTAACATAGACATCTGAAACCTAATTTATAAAGTCTGTTTTAATTTTTCTATAGTTTAGAGATCTATTGGATATAGGAAATTGGATCTGAGGTCATGCTCTGTTAAGTCAATAGTCAAGAAGTTATGATTCAAATATCTCAGCCACTCTATTTAACATAAAAAAACTCAGTATTTTTATTTAGATTTTAGCCTTGTCAATATGCTCTTAAATGTTTGTAATAGTCAAAGAGCCTGTCTATATGTCTAAGGAAAAGGTATGTCTTCATAGTTCACTAGAAAAAAACTTTATCCTGTCTTATAAGAAAAATTTTTAATATTTTTAAATAGAAACCTATTTACAGTAACAAAGTACCTGTTATTTGACAGGTAGCAGTAGCCTGGCAAGTCAGAAGCAGGCTGTTAATGGCTGTGTAGTAATATTTTAAATTCACTCATAAGTGTTTTCTTTATGAAAGACACCCATGAGCAACTACATTGTAACAAGCTATCAAAAGAATAAGAGCATTAACATTAGACTATAGCACCTGCTGCCATGCAGAACTGGCTGTATGCTACTTTTGAAAACAAAATCTAAGGCAGACTTATTTCACAGAAAATGACTGCTTCATAAGTGAAATAAATCAACAGTAATAAGTAGAAAGGGTTAACTTGTATAATACATACATATCTATTAAATGATGTCTTACAAATGTGGTAAGACAGAGGTATCTACAGGCATAAGTGCACCTATGTTGACTTCCCAGTGTAATGGTGAATTGTCAACATATAAATGCACAAGACAATAGCAAGATCCTTCTAAAAATAGTCAATTGAGTAACCTTTGTTATTAAGATTTTATAATATGTGTACATGCTCAGGATATTAAATCATAATCTTTATGCCATTGACCTAATATTAATTTCATCTTGATATATACAACTTACCTCAGTACAAGTTTCAATGGTGTCAAATGGAAAATGAAAACCCACATGCTTTTAATTTCTTATATACTTTCTGAGGTAATTTCTAATAGGAATCATATGCAGTGAAAAAGTCTGGGAAAACATGCACGGAATTGCGCATAGTATGGCCAAATCTGAAGCTCTTTTGAAGGCTTATAAGGGCCCAAGATAGAGGAAACCGTTAAATAGAGTATTCTAAAAAATATTTAAAGGAGACATAATTAGTGATGTGAAATATGATAAATTTATCAAAGAACATGATTCTGAGTAAATGGGATTTTTATTAGGCAGTAAGCTACTGATAATTTACATAAATAACATTAATGACCTGAGATATAAATACATGTTCCTGTTGAAATAAATTGTTATCATATTCAATGGACACCCACCTAATTAATTAAAGACCCCTTTAAATAATTAAGAAAGGCAGTGATACCATATGTTATCATTGGTCTCTATTCACAAGGCAATTGTTTCACGTTAGATGTAAATTCATGGATGGGAACTTAAAGGATGCATTGGATAGCAACTCATAATTGCAGAAATCTGAATTCACATTTCCCTTGCCTAAAAGCACACTCCATACATGATCCTCAGGAGGCACAAGCAAGAAGATTAAAAAAAAAAAAAAAAAATCCAGACTGCCCAGCCTTGCCCAATGAGATTCTCTCTCAAAATCAGAAACAAAGCACAACAGAGGCATCTGATTGCTGCTTGCCTGAGCCTGTGGCTATCTTGGGATAGAAGAACTACTTGCATGGAAAATTGGCATTTTGACCCTGCATTTTTATTCTACACCAGGATGTGCATCTCATACCTACAGGGAATGGTTGTGACAGTGCAAACACGGGCAGCAAGGAGATAAGCTTACTTGAGTGTGCAGACCCTTCTTATTTCACTGAGCTTTTACTAATGTCCTATCAGAGATAGAAGACCACTGCTTGTTCTTTCATTCTATCTCTGAAGCAGAAAACACCAACAAAGAGAAAATAGCATTGGTGAGACTTACGAAAATCATAGTTTTTTTCTGCCTAGTTCTTAATTTGAAGCAAATAAACACTAACACATTTAGTCACTCTAAAGATGCCCCACCATACAAAAGGACATTTGGTCAACCATGTTCACAGCAGCCTTATTCGTAGTAGCCAGAATCTGGAAACAACCTAGATCTCCCTCACCTGAAGAATCGATAAAGAAACTATGGCACATTTACACAATCGAATACTATTCAGCTATCAAAAACAAGGAAATCTTGAGATTTGCAGGCAGTGAATGGAACTAGAAATTATCATCCTGAATGAGGTAATGCAGACCCAAAAAGAAATGTGTGGTATATACTCACTTATAATTGGATACTATACAATATAGATGTCCTCTGAGAGTCTCCACTCAGAAGAGGATTGGGATAGATGCTGGGACTTGCTACTGGATTCCAGGTGAGAGTGGTATGGAGAATAGGGGAGGGAAAATGGAAGGACCCAGAGGGTTCAAGAGCCCCACAAAGAGACCATCAAGGCTGGCAGATTTGGACCCATGGGGGCATACACAAACTATTGTACCAACCAAGGACAATGTATCCAGTAAGCTTAAACCCTGTGTTCAATCTAGCCAATGGACAGTTGTGGGGAGAGTGGGGACTGTCTCTGACATGAACTCTGGTGCCCTTAATTTAGTCATTTCTCCTTGATGGGGAATCCCAGTGACACACAGAAGGGGAAGCAGGCTATCTGGATGAGACCTGATAGGCTGTTGTCATATGGTGAGGGAGGAGGTCCCCTTTTGACAGGGGTCTAGGGGAGAGGAAGAGGGCGAAAGAAGGTGAGAGGGTGGAAATGGGAAGATATAAATGAGGGGATAACAGTCGGGATATAATCTGAATAAATTATAAGGAAAACAGAGATTGTGTTCTTCTGGGGTTTTTGTGACTGTTGGTTTTGGGTTTTGGATTTCGGTTTTTGCTTTCTTTGTTGTTTTGTTGGTTTTTATACATTTGTTTGGTTGTTGTTGTTTGTTTTGTTTTTTGAAACAGGGTGTCACTATGTAGCTTTGAAACTCAGAAATTGCCATGTAAACAAGATTGCCTCAAACTTACAAAGATGTATATACCTCTGCCTGATCAGATCACTCTATAATTATCTTGCTCTTCCCAATTTTTGGAGTTTTTCAAGAATACATAGTCACAGATTTGTGCTAGGATCCTCAGATGAGAGAGACCATGCAACACTTGTCTTTCTCTGCCTGAGTTAATTCACACTGTGTGATCATTACTGAAATCATTCATTCACCTGCAACGGTCATGCTTTCATTTTCGGTTTCTGCTGGATAATGTTCCAGTATTGTATCACGCATGCTCTTTTCTCAATATAATAAATTTATGGATAAGCATGAGAATAAAAACACCTAAGTCACGTGATATAATATAATATTAAAGGATCCTTCGTGAATACAGCCATCATGCTATAGTATTCTCTTCTTTTTTACATATATTTGGGGATGTGGCTAGGAATTTTTTTAGAGAAAGTCTCAGTATGTAGGTAGAACTGACATCAAACTCACTATGTAGACCAGCTGACCTTGGACTCAAAAGATTCACCTGCCTCTCCTGTGGCTTTTTCTTAAACAAAGTTTGTTTTATCCAAAAGTGTTAATATTTATCTATCACCTTATTTTAAAAGTCAACTTTCATTTTCTCTGTTTTCCATAGAATGATCAAAGGACCAGGTATTACAACATCTGTTTCAAGATCAAGATAGCTTACAAATGTGACATGGGTCACTGACCAATAGTTTAGAGTACTTTTTATTCTACTTTACTCGAGAAGGGGATTAGAGTGTCCCAAAACATATATGGAAAAAAATTCTGTGTCTTGGTTCTATTTTTCATATATTCTTACATAAACAATTGAATTGGTAGATTATTAATTAACAATTACAAATTTAAGTATCATTTTCAGTTTGCTTTAATAAGTATTAAATAGAACCAAAATGATCTTCATAAAGTATATAGAAATAGATTATTTCACAGTAAAAAAAAAAAACTCTAGCTCAGTATCTATACAAGTCCATATGTATTTTGTTGTCATTATAAAAAACTGAAAGTAGCTAACTTTCTAAAAAACTAAGTTCCTTTAGGTAACAATTCTAGAAATTCAATGGCCCTTAACTCATAATAGTTTTTATTTAGTTTTTTTCTCTGGTAGTGTTCTATGATGAGACATAGTATCACTAGTATCCCATGACAAAAGACAGGATAGTGTGTGTGTGTGTGTGTGTGTGTGTGTGTGTGTGTGTGTGTGTGTGTGTTGATCTGATCTTTCCCCTTCTAGCCAGATTTTCATCATAGGAGCTCTATTTTCATAAATGTAGCCAGTTCTAATCCCCTACAAAAGGCCACTCCTCCATACAATAGTAAAATTTAATTTTACCTTGCCAGTACTTCATAACTGGGTTTTATTTCAGCACGTGAATGTTTAAGCAACACATTCAAACCATGTCAAAACCAGAGCACCAGTTACTTTAACCACAGAATACCTGGATAAAAATTACTTTGTGGAAATTTTTCTTTTTTGTTCTTTGGATGTTATTTAATTTTTCACCAGCAATACATTTTTTAATGATCATGTTAATACTGTACTTCCCTGGCATAGTTGAGCAATTAATTTATCTTAGATACTTTTGATAAATTAATACTAAAGCAAAGTTGTTTCAGAAGCTCAAAAAAGTATTATTTTGAAAGCATCTCCACCTAAGTAGTTCACAATATCAAACTGAATCTGCAATAAAAATAAGATTCTGTAGAGTAACATGAATGGGTAATGCAGAATTTTGGTGCCCTGTTGCAGGAAAGCAACAGAGCACATCCAGGCTTCTCTCTTGGCTTCTCTGTGGACTCACTTTTCAGACATGGCAACAGGAAACACAACAGGGAAGTGGTCTCAATTCTGGTGAGAAAGGATAGTACTGCTACTGGACTGGCTAGAATTTGCTCAGAAGGACAGTAGAGAAACGAGCCCTCTGTGATAGAGCTCTGAAACAGCCTAGAATGTTGTCCCTTGTTGACTGAATAGCTAATTATATATGTGCAGGGAGAGACGTCTGGAGATTGAACAAAGAGCTGCCAGGGGGAAAATTATTTTAAAGTCGATTTTACTCTAAATGAATTGCACGTGTGGAGCTGTGAGTTAAACAAATGCCTGAGCTTTCATAAAGCCCTGAAACATTTGAACTGAACTACCAAAGTGGGTGGATCTCACTAAGAATTCAAGTGATAAGTAGTTGGTATATTCTTTTTCTCAAAATTAAAGCATTCTCTCCTGGGGGAAGGAGGGCCACTTTAAAGGACCCAGGAAGTGAACACAAATATATAAGGCTTAGGAAGTTTCTGAAGCTTAGAAGATCTGCATAGTTCTTGACAAGGCCACATAAGCAGCAACCATTACAAGGGTGATGAGTCTCCACAGACAAAACCACATCATATTGTCTAGGGAGCTCCAAGAACACAATTTTGGTGACTGGTCACCAATGCTAGAGTGAGCTTTCTGGTGATACAGAGGTCTTTGAGTCACAAGTGCCACTAAATATCCTGGGATATTCACTGATTCTTTAAGCCAGACTGACCTGGAATTGTTCCTTTGATCTATTGCCTGTGTTATATTAGAAGTAAACATCTTAAAACAGAACTCAAATACATAAAGCCAAATTACAAATAGATTATCAGTCTTCAAAGAAAAAATTTTAGTATTATGTAAAAGAAATAACCCAAACAATAATGCATCCCAATTAGTTATTATAGCAAATCTCATGTAATAAAATTTGGTAGATATAGATCCAAGATGGCGGCAAGCAGTGTGGACCATGTTTGGAGGCTCCAGTGAACAATTCAGGGAATTGCACAGATTTCTGAGCCAGGAACACCGAGGTCCCCACACCACGACAGCGGGAGTGCTCCACGGTTCGGAGGGACCAGGGTGCGGAGGACCTGTGTGCCCCTGCACACGGGAGGAGCGCAGATTTTCTCAGATTGGAGCAGCGGCAGCAGAGGCGGCACCAGCGGGCAGCAGCGGCAGCAGCGGCAGCAGCAGCAGCGGGTGAGGTTTGCAGCCCAGAGCCCTCCGGTGGAGGCGATTGGTGTGGTGGCCAGTGGGAGTTGCTGCAGGAGAGGGGACTCTGGGCAGGATTGGTGTCGCGTGGTGCCTTGGGACCCAGACTGGACTCGGCAGACAGTTCGGCCCCAGAGTCCCGGGTTCAGCTCAGTGTGCAGTACCATGGAGAGGCTGGCTCAGCTCAGCAAGCAATTCTGCTCACGGCACTAGCTCAGTGCAGCCACAGCTCCCCTGCTATGACACAGGCTGGGCGGAGCGCTCAGTTCCACCAGCGGCACTAGCTCAGCACAGCCGCAGTTCTCCTGCTGTGGCGCAGACTGGGCAGAATGCTCGGTTCCACCAGAGGCGCTGGCTTGGCTCAGCAAGCAGTTCTGCCCGAGACACTAGCTCAGCTCGGTGGGCAGTTCTGACGCACGCTGAGGTCAGCACGCAGATTCAGCCCAGAGGCCCTAGCTGGACTTGCCAGGCAGATTGGGCCCAAAGGCTCTAGCTGAGCTGTGCGCACTGGCTCAATGGCCCTAAGACTCTGGCTGGACTATCCACGCAGTTTAGGCCCAGAGTCCCAGCGCGCAGTGTGAGTCTAGAGTCCCTGGCTGAGCTCGGTGCACAATTCCGCCCCAGAGACTCCGGTGGAGCTCGGCGTGCAGTTTGGGGCCACAGTCCCTAACTGTGCTTGGCAGACAGATTGGGCCCAGTGACTCTAGCTGAGCTTTAGGCACAGTCCCAGCTCTAAGACTCTGGTTGGACACAGTGTGCAGTTTGAATCCATAATTCCTGGCTGAGCTTGGCGGACAGTTCGGGCACTGAGTCAATAACTGACCACAGCACGCACTTTGGGCCAAAAGCCCCTAGCTGAGCTTGGTGCTCAGTCCCAACCCAAAAATTCTGGCTGGACCTTTGTGTGCATTTTGGGCCCAAAATCCCTAGCTGAGCTTGGCAGACGGTTCAGGCCCTGAGAATCTAGCTAAGTTCAACCCGTGGTTCAGGCCCAGTGTTCCTGGCTGGACTTGGCAGGGGACACAGAAGGCTGTGGATACCTTGGATGACCAAAGCAAATTCAGAGACCAAGAACGATTGCAGGACCCACAGCACAGGGGAGCTGAGGATCACTGGCTGTGAGAGTCCAAAATGACAGGGCTAACCTCCTACCATCCACACCAGTGAAGCATTAGAGCTTCCAGCCTAGGGAAATCGTGAGAAAACAAGTGACTCTATCATCAGACTCCCTCCATCCAACTCTGGAAGCTACCCAACAAAAACAAAGACGTCAAGATGTCTTAAAGACAGCTTAAAAGCATATGCAAAAACCCCAAAACAACATGTCATCTCCAGTTTACAGCTATCCCAAAGAAAACAACCCAGAGAACTCAAATACAATGGAAATATAAGAAAATGACCTCAAATCCTTAGTAATGATGATGATAATGGAGGAAACAAATAAAATTGGTAATCAATGCAGGAGGACGCAGCCAAACAGGTGAGAAACATAAAAGAAGCACATAGAGTGGAACTGGAAAAATAGCAGGAAAATGCCAACAACCAGATGAAATAAATAAATAAAATGGTTCAAGCTTTGAAGACTTATAAAGAGGCAATGAAAGAAACTCAGGAATATACAAACAATCAGATGAAAGAAATAAAAAAATCAGTTCAAGATCTGAAAATGAAAATGGATTCATGATAAACACACAGAGAGAAGAAAAATGAGAACGTGAGACCTCAGAGAAAAAGGCGAGCAACACAGAGGTGAGCTTTTCTAACAGAATCCAAGAGATGGAAGAATGAATCTCAGGTCTAGAAAATACAATCACAGATCTTGAAGCAACAATTAAAGAAAATGCTAAATCTGGAAAACTCCTGACATAAAACATCCAAGAAATTAAGGACACCATGAAAAGAAGAAATCTGAGGATAATAGGCATTGAAGAAAGAGAAGATATCAGACTCCAAGGCCCAGAAACTATTTTCAACAAAATCATAGAAGGAAAATTTTCCAATCAGAAGAAAGAGATGCCTATAAACCTACAAGAAGCCTACAGAACACCAAATAGAATTGACCAGAAAAGAAAAACTGCCCATCATATAATAATCAAAACACAAAACATACAGAACAAAGAAAAAATATTAAAAGCTGCAAGGGAAAAGGGCCAAATAACATTTAACGGCAAACCAATCAGAATTATACCCGACTTCTCAGCAGAGACCATCAAAGCCAGAAGGGCCTGGACAGAGATCCTGCAAACTCTAAGAGACCACAGATGCCAGGCCAGACTACTTTACCCAGCAAAACTATCAATAACCATTGATGGAGAAAACAAAATATTCCATGACAAAAACAAATTCAAACAGTACCTATCCACAAATCCAGCTTTAAAGAAGGTACTAGAAGGAAAACTCCATCCCAAAGAGTCAAGCTACAACCAAAACTACTCAGGAAATAGATAACTATCCCATGGCAAAAACACAACTACACAAATGCTCGACTGGAAACAACATCAAAATTAAGACTCTTAACAGTCACTGGTCATTAAAATCTCTCAATATCAATGGTATCAATTCTCCAATAAAAGGACACAGAACAAGATCCAACATTCTTCTGCATTCAAGAAACACATCTCACCCATAATGATAGGCATTACCTCAGGGTAAAAGGTTGGAAAAAAATATTCCAAGCAAATGGTCACAAGAAGCAAGCAGGTGTAGCCATTTTAGTATCGAACAAAATAGACTTTCAACCAAAATTAATCAAAAGGGATGATGATCGACACTTCATACTCATCAATGGTAAAGTCAACCAAGATGACATCACAGTTCTGAACATCTATGCTACCAATACAAGGGCCCCCTCATTTGTAAAAGATCTGCTAAAAAAGCTTAAACCACACATCGATCCCCACACAATAATAGTGGGAGACTTCAATACCCCACTCTCACTGAAGGATAAGTCATTGAAACAGAAACTAAGCCGAGAAACAACATCATTAACCAATGCCATGGGTCAAATAGATCTAACAGATATCTATAGACCCTTTCACCCAAACAAGAAAGAATATACCTTCTTCTCTGCACCCCATGGAACCTTCTCCAAAATTGATCACATTGTAGGTCACAAAGCAAGCCTCAATAGATACAAGAGGATTGAAATAATACCTTGTATCCTATCAGATCACCATGCTCTTAGGTTGCAATTCAACAACAACAGAAATAACAAAAAGCCTACACGTACGTGGAAACTAAACAACTCTCTGCTAAATGATACCTGGGTCAGGGAAGAAGTAAAGAAAGAAATCAAGAAGTTTCTGAAATTCAATGAAAATGAAGGAACAACATACCCAAATTTGTGGGATACATTGAAAGCAGTGCTAAGAGGAAAATTCATAGCACTAAGTGCCTTTAAAAAGAAATTGGAAACATCGCACATAAGCATCTAAACGACACAACTGGAAGCCCTAGAAAAAAAAGAAGCAGAAACACCCAAGAGGAGTAGCTGCCTGGAAATAATCAAAATCAGGGCTGAAATTAACAAATTAGAAACTAAGAAAACAGTCCAAAGAATCAACAAAACCAAAAGTTGGTTCTTTGAGAAAATCAACAAGATAGACAGACTATTAGCCAAACTAACTAAAAGGCAGAGAGACAGTATTGAAATCAACAAAATCAGAAATGAAAAGGGAGACATAACAACAGACACTGAAAAAATACAAAGAATCATAAGATCCTACGTTGAAGGCATATACGCCACAAATTTGAAAATCTAAGGGAAATGGACGATTTTCTTGATCAAGTTCACTTGCCAAAGTTGAGTGAAGAACAGATAAACACGCTAAATAGTCCCATTTCCCCTACAGAAATAGAAGCAATCATGGACAGTCTCCCAACCAAAAAAAAAGCCCAGGGCCAGATGGTTTCAGTGCAGAATTCTACCAGACCTTCAAGGGCGAGCTAATACCGATACTCTTCAAGCTACTCCAAAAGATAGAAAAGGATGGAACATTACCAAATTCATTCTATGAGGCCATAGTCTCATTGATACCTAAACCTCACAAAGACTCAACAACGAAAGAAAATTTCAGACCAATTTCTCTTATGAACATCGATGCAAAAATACTAAATAAAATACTGGCAAAACAAATACGAGAACTCATCAAAGATATCATTCATTATGACCAAGTAGGCTTCATTCCAGGCATGCAGGGATGGTTTAATATAAGGAAATCCATCAATGTAATCCACCATATAAACAAACTGAAGGGAAAAAAACCACATGACCATCTCTTTAGATGCAGAGAAAGCATTTGATAAAATTCAACACCCATTCATGTTTAAAGTTTTAGAGAGATCGGGGATAAAAGGCACTTCCTCAACATAATAAAGGCTATGTACAGCAAGCCAATAGCCAAAATCAAAGTAAATGGTGAGATACTCAAGGAAATTCCTCTAAAATTGGGAACAAGGCAAGGCTGCCCACTCTCTCTCTATATCTCTTCAATATAGTACTCGAAGTTCTAGCCGGAGCAATAAGACAACAAAAGGAGATCAAGGGTATCCAAATGGGAAAGGAGGAAGTCAAATTATCCCTATTTGCAGATAATATGATAGTGTACATAAGTGACCCTCAAAATTCCACCAGAGAACTCCTACAGCTGATAAACACCATCAGCAAATTGGCTAGAGACAAAATTAACTCAAAAAAGTCTGTAGCCTTCCGATACACAAATGACAAGCTTGCAGAGGAGGAAATTAGGAAAACCACACCCTTCACATTAGCCATAAGCAATATAAAATATTTAGGAGTTACTCTAACTAAGCAAGTGAAGGACTTGTTTGAAAAAAAAAATTCAAAACTCTGAAGAAAGAGATTGACGATGACATGAGAAGATGGAATGATCTTCTTTGCTCATGGATCGGGGGAATTAACATAGTAAAAATGGCCATCCTACCAAAAGCAATCTACAGATTCAATGCAATCCCTATCAAAATACCTACACAGTTTTTTAAAGACATTGAAAGTTCAATTCTGAACTTCATATGGAAAAACAAAAAACCCAGAATAGCTAAAACAATCTTGTACAATAAAAGGTCCTCCGGAGGATTCTCCATACCTGATCTCAAACTGTACTATAAAGCAATAGTAATTAAAACAGCATAGTACTGGCACAGCAACAGGCTGGTTGATCAGTGGAATCGAATCGAAGACCCAGATATGAATCCATACACATATGGTCACTTGATTTTTGACAAAGAAGCCAAATACATTCAATGGAAAAAGGATAGCATTTCAACAAATGGTGCTGGTCTAACTGGAGGTCTATGTGTAAAAAAATGTAACTGGACCCATATTTGTCACCTTGCACAAACTCAAATCCAAGTAGATTAAAGACCTCAACATAAAACCAGAGACACTAAGTCACTTAGAAGAAAAAGTGGGGAAGAGCCTGGAACATATTGGCACAGGAGACAACTTCCTGAACAGAACGCCAACGGCCCAGGCCTTAATGTCAACCATTAATGAATGGGACCTCATGAGGCTGAGAAGCTTCTGTAAGGTAGGAGACACTGTCAAGAAAACAAAGTGACAGCCAACAGACTGGGAAAAGATCTTCACCAACCCTACATCTGACAAAGGTCTAATATTCAAAATATATAAAGAACTCAAGAAGCTAAACACCACCAAACCAAATAACCCAATTGAGAAATGGGGCTTGGAACTAAAGAGAGAATTTTCAACAGAGGAATATCAAATGGCTGAGAAACACTTAAAGAAATGCTCAACCTCCTTAGTCATCAGGGAAATGCAAATCAAAACAACTCTGAGATTCCATCCTACACCCATCAGAATGGCTAAGATCAAAAATTCAAGTGACACCACATGCTGGCGAGGATGTGGGGAGAGAGGAACACTCCTTCATTGCTGGTGGGAATGCAAACTAGTACAGCCACTTTGGAAATCTATCTGGTGCTATCTCAGAAAAATGGGAATAGGGCTTCCTCAAGACCCAGCTATTCCACTCCTTGGAATATACCCAGAAGATGCTCCAGCACACAACAAGAACATTTGCTCAACCATGTTCATAGCAGCCTTATTCGTAATAGCCAGAACATGAAACAGCCCAAGTATCTATCAGTAGAAGAATGGATAAAGAAACTGTGCTACATATACACTATGGAATACTACTCAGCTATTAAAAACAAAGAATTTCTGAAATTTGTGGATAAATGGATTGAGCTAGAAATGACCATAATGAGTGAGTTAATCCAGAAGCAGAAAGACTCAAATGGTATATACTCACTTATATCTGCATACTAGCCCAAGGGGCATGTCCCACGAAAGCCTTTACTTACCAGGAAACTGGGACAGAGGGGGGGATACCCTATTGGGACTCTAGATGAGAGAAGCATGGGAGAATAGCAAAGTCGAAGGATATAGAGGGTTCTAGAAACCTACAAGTAGAACATTATGATAGGCAGATCTGGGCCCAGAGGTCCTGCTCAAACTAAGGCACCAGCCAAGGACAATACAGGAGGTAAACTTTAAACCTCTACCCAGATCTAGCCAATGGTCAGAACAGTCTCCACACTTGAGTGGAGAGTGGGGTATGACTTTCTCATGTACTCTGGTGCCTCACATTTGACCATGTCCCCTGGAGGGGGGGACCTGGTGGCACTCAGAGGAATTACAGCAGGTTACCAAGAAGAAACTTGATACCCTATGAGCATATACAGGGGGAGGTAATCTCCCTCAGGAACAGTCATAGGGGAGGGGAATAAGGGGAAAATGGGAGGGAGGGAAGAATGGGAGGATACAAGGGATGGCATAACCGTTGAGATGTAACAAGAATAAATTAATAGAATAAAATAAAATTGGTAGATATAAAAAAAGGTAAAAACAAAAATACAAGGAGAAAAAAGAAATAGTAAATTCCCTGAAACAAGAAATAATAAATATATGGAGCAAAAGAAAATAATTGTAAAGATAAATAAAAACATGTGTGGAAGTGTGTCAAGAAACTCAAATACATCAATAGTTACAATGACCATAAATTACATATAGCCTTCATCATCTTTTGGGACAAGGTTTCCAGACAGAGTTTCTTTGTGTAGCCTAGGCTGTCCTGGACTCTCTTTGTAGACCAGGCTGGCCTCAAACTCAAGTCAATCTGCCTGCCTCTGCCTCCCAGATTCTGGGATTAAAGGCGTGCACCACCACGCCTGGCCTAGTCTTCATCTTACACATAAAAATAGTTACATTTTAATAAATCCTTTTTAAACCTTTAAAATAAATGCCAAACAGATGTTGCTAATAAAATATCTTAAATCAAGGTATACTATATTCTTTCTAATGATAAAAGAGCAAATTTATCATTAATTCATACAAGTTCCAAATATACATGTCCTGTAATAATAGCCTCAAGGCAGTGTTAAGGAAAAAAAAATGGGTAAACTAAAAAGGAAAACAGGAATAACAGCAAATTTCACTGACATGCACAATACCATGATTAATGTATGAACAGATAGCTATAAAATTAACAAAACTATTGAAGACCTGAAAAACACTAATATCTTATTTGATGTAAAAGTATTATGTACGGATAACTACTGCCAAGACAGAAAAGGATACATTCTTTTACAGGTTATATGGATTATTACTGAAATTAACCATATCCCTAACAAAAACAATTGTCAAAAGCAAATGAAATTGCTTGAAGTCATTCATTGTACAATCTTTGAACACAATAAAATTAACTCGATATCGTCAAAAACTCTGAACTATTTATAAATATTTACAGATGATGCTACAGTAGTTTACACATTATATGGATCACAGAAAAAATACATAAGAAAAATGTAAAATTCTTTGGATTGAATGAGAATGAAAAAACAGAACAATGAAATATATAGGATGTTTTTAATGTTGTGTAAGTAATTTAGGAAAAACAAGTTTAAACTATAAAAAGAAGAGAGGCAAAGTGAAACAAAAACAAAGCCATTGAATTATAAATCAAAAAACATGAAAATATAAAATGAGGTCAAGCTAATTACTTATAAATGTAACAAAATTGAAAAACACCTTCACTAATAAAAAGCAAAAAATAAAACCAAAAATTATAAACATTGTAAAAATCATAAATAATTAAGAAATAAAAGCAAAAAGGTAATTCCAAAGGATTTTTAGCTATATTAGATAATTTATACACCTAATATTTGAAAAAAATTTACTAAAACTAACACAAGAAGAAAAAATACAAATCTTGCTATATCTGATAAAGAAATTGAAAGTATAATTAAAAATCTACAAAGACAAAGGCTCATGAAATTTATTATTTAACTGAAAGAAATACCAATTTAAGCAAATTGATTTTTAAAATTCTTAAAGAAATAAACATATCCTTATCATGAGTCTGGACAATTTAATATTCAAAGTTAGAAATATCATTACATTAACATTCTTACAAAAATTTCCCATGATCTAAAAATATAAAAAAATTCCTACATTATTAAATGTTGATTTCAAAAGTGAAATTACCAAGAGTTGTCTGGCAATAAAAATTCAGATAAATTCTTAATAAAGTAAATGCAATTCAGTATGAATAATCAAATTATTTGATCATATTAATAATTGTAGAGAAATTGCTTGAAATTTATACTTATCCACCCTTTAAAAAATCTCACAAGCAAGAAATAGAAGGAAATTTTCTCAATATGAGAAAAAATTTTAAAGTCATAATAATAATGTAAATGACAGTGACTGCTAATATTAGAGAAAAGAAAGGCTGTCACCAGCACTTTAGTTCTGACTTTTGTTGGAGGCTAGAGACAGGATAAAGACTGAAGAAATATAGCAGTGGAAAACCAAAGGACTCTGGTCAGAATGAGTATAAATTGAACACCAAACATACTTTATGTTTATTTAAAAAAATTGAAGAATGAAGCACATACTACTTTAAGTCTAAATACGTAAAATGTTTAGTCTTTCCAATTATCTTGTTTTGAATCCAGATGAATCATTCCATACTAGAAGTGGGGTGGATGTGAGACTCGGGGAGCAAACAACTTAAGTACTGTTGGAGAGCTCAGACTGAGAAGATTCACAGCCTGGATCCAAGGCTATAGAGATAGAAAGCAATTGCTGTGGGGAGGACAGGCTGCCTGTCTGTCTGGAGGAGATTCGGTGACTATGAAGCTGCCTGTGAGTCTGGCAAAGATCACAAGGGTCCCAGGTTCCAAGAGCCTTCTTCCAGGTTGAAGTGAGCTTTTCAGTTATATGGCTGCCTCTAACTTGCCTTTTATTCTGTAAGTGGCCCCTTACCCCAATATTTCATTCATCCACAAAATTGGACTTGGCAGAGTTGTTCCTCTGGTGTATTGCTGGTGGTCCCCTACCTAGAGCGAATAGACATTTGTATTGTGATTGTCAGGAAGTCTCACATAATAGAGCTGCACATTGAAACCAAAACATGAGAAACAAAACTTAAAACCCACACAGGAGATTTAAGAGTGGGGCTACACTGGAGGTTATTTCCATATGAAGTAGAATTAGGGCCACAAATAGTGACTGTTTCAGAGGGGCTATGTGACATCGTTGTGAAAAATGATGAAAGGTCTATGATGAAAACTTTGTCTGCTTCTCATTTACATTTGATTTTAAGCAAACTGTTGTGTATGTCTGTACCTTTCTGCACCATATGCATTTTTTAGTTTTATCAACTTATACAAAAAACAAACACCCCTTGCCTCTCAGCTATAAGCTGCTGCGAGCCCAGCTGAGTTCATTTTTCATTCTCATAGGTTAGCTCCTTGTTAGTTTGTGGTCTAGTTTGATAATGAGATGTGATGTATATATCTATATGCTTGTTAGCTCTATTTCCAAACATAAAGAAAAACATCGGTTCTCATGGAGGCTTTGGGGATTTGAGGTATGATTTCTAGATCTCCTTTAAAAAAAAAAAAAAAAAAAAACAAGGGTACCTGACTAAGTATGTTCATGCATCAGGATAATGCAAAGGCCCAGGATTTCGGGCCACCCAGAAGGAGGTACTGTAATGAGGTTGGGCCCTGATCAACACGAGGTATCATGTCCTCAGATGCTAGCCTTTCACACCACGCCAATTTTACTTATTTTCCTCTCTGCTACCCATTTCTTACTTATTGATTTTTGAGGTTTGGGGTCTTTCGTTGATTTTTTTTTTTTAATACAGCTTGAGTCTTCCAATTCTTCAGAAAACTGGAGGCTCTTTTCTGGTAGTAGGCATACGTAAAAAGGAAAGTTATCTATTTTTGTCATTTCTCAAGGGTATTTCTACGTGGAGGTTTTTTTTAGTCTCTTTGACATTACTGTACAAACCAGCTCCACAGCAACTGTTGTCTAAAAGCAAACAAACCAACAAACAACAACAAAAGCCATCTTGTCTTTCCTAGTTTACCAAAACCTTAACATAATATGTTACCCACAGGGAGCACTTTCAGTCATATGAAACAACAAAAAGTAACAAACAAAACACAAAGACAACTTATTCCTTCATTACAGTTGAATTTTGTGTTTTTAAATTATTCCCTCCAACAGTAATTTCTGAAGTTTTAATATAGCTGAGTTTAAGTTCTTGCCAAAATCAGTGATTGAAATATTTGACCCCAGAAGAAATTGTCTTAGGTATTTGTCTAGACATTGGAATGTGAAAAGCAAATACACAAATGTTGAATATGAAGCTTAAATATAAATTATTTTTTATTTGTCAGTTCTCCATCTGTAAAATCAAGTGGATAACAACTGCATCTGTTTAATAAGCAGGAAATTATTATTTCCCTCTGATTCACAGCTAACTTGTGACTACATTTTATTTTGCTTTAAAGTGTTGCTGAGTATATGTCATTTTAAAATATGGTAAATACTTTGATTTTCTACGACTATTAGATCTATTGGGATAAAAATGAACTTACTAAGAAAATGAGACCTCTCTAAACTAACACAGAAGGGGTTCAGTTCTGTCGCCATGTCTCTCAGCTGTGCTCCTGTTAGTACATAATCTTTTACATCTAGCACACATAGACTCCCTCATCTCACAACCATTATAGCAGACAGTGTTATAATGGCAGAATCCAAGGTTAAGGCTGAGTGAAACAAATATATGCCTATATGCCTATATTAGGACCATATGGGGCCATTGTCCAGAGGAAGTAACTCTTTCAGAACATATTTTGTCTCTCTTAAAAGTGTTTCTATGATCAAGAAAATGGTGACATCATAGAGATAAAAGAAGTAGCCAAAACAAATGGAAGTACCACATATGGCTTAAGCAGCATTTAGCTAATTGAATTAATTTATTTAGCTACTAAAGTTTTAGCCATGAAGATGTTTCTTTTAGAAAATTCTATAGCTATTATAAGATATGAAAGGATCTTTTTAGGTCAGACCTTTAGAGAAATAACTGTGAAATATAAAATTCATGACTCAAATTAGTATTAATTCATTATGACATTTTGATGTATTATTTTTTCTTTAAGAAAGATAAAATAATGCCTACCATACTTATATAAAATCATCAGTCAAATATGTCATCTAACTCATTACCTGATGGGTGAAACTGTGGGGAAAATGCAGTTATTTCAAAGGAAATTTCAAAATACAAACCTTAGAGAAACAGGTTTTTTATTTTTGTTTTGCTGTTTGCTATTTTGCTCTATTGTTTTTCCTTATGTAGAAAACAATCTGTATGAGCAGAATCATCTTAAATTGTGTAGGAAGAAATCATCTTTCATCTTCCAGATGTCTGCAGTTCACAGTGTTGGACCATAATGTAGCAAGAATATGGGCCAAATGGCATGAAACTAAAGATACAGGAAGGTGGGCTTTAAGTCCCTTCAAGTTTTCCACTGAGGACATCACACACTTTACTGTCTACTTTAAAGTCTTTCACAATGTCTTTATTTACTAAATTTATACTTACTAAATCCACCAAAGTGGAGAATCTACATTAAAATTGCAGTATTTTTCCCATAGACTTTGCACTTACCTAGTTGTGGAATTTGACCTTTGCAATCTGAGAAAAATTTGGTAAAACAATGTGAAAGTCAATGCTGCTCTATCAGAAAAGGACTTCCTAGGTACCCATCCTTTGCTCTGTGAACCTACATAACCACTTCTAAGGGACTCCTGCTCTCCTATGTTTGAAAAAAAAAAAAAAAAAAAAAAAAAAAAAAAAAAAAACAAGGTTACTATATTGTTCTTTAAGTTTTTACAATATACCTTACTGCTTTCTAGTCGTTTCATGCTGAAAAACTTAGAACTAATGTTCTCTTTAGTGAATCCAACTTGTTTTAAGAATCCAGGCCGTGTTATTTGTGCTAGAGATTCAAGATATGGCAGTTCATTTTAAAGTAAACTTCTGTGACTTATTTACAGGATGGACTCGATAAAGGGGCTTATATTATTAATGATTAAAGCTTGATGATAACATTTAGGAAACAGCTTTGCCATGGATAATCCAACAGATTTCTTCAGCAAAAACTAACTGATAATTAATATGGTCTCTGGCAAACTATCAAAGCAGTCATGTAGAGTTCTAGGCAATTGCATCTGGATACAGTTCATGATTCAAAAATCTGCACAATAAAAGAAGGCATCTTATTAGCAGCCTGCAGGAGAGGAAGACAGAAGGGCTGGGAGTTAAAGGCCACCACCCCTCACCCCCCACCACACCCCCATCGGCTGCTGCCCCAAATACAAATATATCTGGAGAGATGGAGTGCACGCACTTCTGCAGAGGACTAAGTTCATTCCCAGCACCATTGGGTGGCTCACACAAGTGCCTATAGCTCCAGCTCCAAGAGATCCAAAGTCTGTGGCCTCAAGAGGCACCTGCACTTGTGTGCGTGCATGCACATGCACACACACACACACACACACACACACACACACACACACACACACACACACACAAGCAAGCAAGCACACACTCACTCACCTGAACAAGTTTAAAATTAGTTTTTGAGAAAGTATATGTTTCTATTATTGTATTTTCACCTTGCAAAGTTTTCTGTACTGTTAACTTACAACAGTAAATATTACACACAATTCACCAGTGTTTTAATCATTTAAATGGTGCATTTTCTTTTTGGAAAAGTGAGTTTTATGACTTCTAAAGATAGCTAAAATTGTCAAGTTGTGGTAAGTAAAACCAAAAGTCACTTTAACTTAGTGCTAATGAACAAACCATCACACTAATTAAATAGACATGTTACATTTTAGGAGGCTAATAGAGAGAATGCACACAAGATTCTAAAATGTATTAATTTGTTGTATAAAAATCTACTGATCTGTTTTGAACATGAATATAGTAAAACTTGAAAAGAAAACTATAAATGTTACTTATGATATATTATCTAGAGTGTGTGGTGGAGTCAGTACAACTACCAAAGAATATTTATGATATGTTATTGTTAATTGTTACTATGTTTAAAAAGAATTAGATATGATAATATATGTATATATTAAATCATGATAAACTACTCTTTTAATATGTTTGAGAGTTATAAGTAGATAGAACATAAAAGCCGTAAGTTAATAGAAAAAATTTTATCAGGAAAAATAGAATGTATCCTGTTTGAATTGGAAAACAAACTAGTTTGAATAGGAACTGAATGGATTTATATCATTCAACTGTAGTTTCATTATGATAGTCTGTATGACATCAAGATAAAGATGGAATAGTGTATGAATTAGAAGTGTAGTAATTTTTTTCTTTTTTCTTTCTTTCTTTCTTTCTTTTTTTTTTTCTTTCTTTCTTTCTTTTTTTTTTTTTTTTTTTTTTTTTTTTTTGCCAATATTGGAGATTAACCTTAGGGCCCCCATGGACTTGTTTTCTGCCTCAGAACCTGAGTACTTTTTTGCCCCTCTGTATTCCTTTAGTTACTCCTTTGGCCAATTCAATTCGTAGTACATGATTTTGTACTTACTGTAAGCAACACTTTTCTGAGAGATGGAATTCCAACAGGACCTTTAATCATGACTCTCACTTAAGTGCTGCTACCTGTGTGGGGTGTTATCTGTTGTAGCATGCTTTGTGAGTGGCTGTGAGGTTGGGGAATAGCTACAACTTTACAGCAAAGGAAACACTACTTTGTAAGGTTTAAAAGAAAGACTAACACTCAAAGTAAAGAACAGGGTGAGATTTCCCAGAGAGGACTGGATAGAATAACCTTGAACTGTAAACAGGTAAGAATGACTCTGCCAACTCATTAAAGACAACTACATTCAACAATGTCAAGACTTCCAGTTTTTCTCTTTATAATCATTAGTGAAAACCAAAGGTCAAGCCCATTGTTAAAGCTTCCATTTTGCACTGTCTGCATTTCTGTCATCCTGTATTAAACCCAGACACCTTCACCTCCCAATTCATACTCTTTTCTCAGCCTACTCAGCTCTTCCAGATTGTTTGGTTTCTCATTCTACAACTCTATTCCTAATTTAAAAGAAAACAAAAACAAAAAACCATAGTTCCTCTGTTTGATAAACATTATATTTTTCCATCTTATATATAAAGGCACATTCTGATGTATTTAAAACATGTTGTTTTCCTACACTGCCTCTTTCCAAAGGCTGCCATTCCTGTTTTGTATCCTCTGAATGGGAATTGCCTTTGTCCATAGACCTGTAGCTGAATGCCTTTGAGCAGATCCTGCCTACTCATTCTCTTTCTTGTCAGCTTTAAGCTTTGCTATTGTTGCAGAGAGCTCTTTTTCATGTCCTTGGGAAAAGCAATGGTCAGGTCTAAATACTGAGTTAAAAATAGAGCTCCAGATGCTAAGAAATACTGCTATAGTTAGTAGATGCCCATTCTGCAGATGCTTCCATCTTTCTGTGCAGCCTTCTGAGTGTACTAACAGCAGCCTGATTATAGGTGTGAAAACATGAAACAGCACAGTCAGTGGGATTTTTCAAAAGGGCTAGGCTATCTACTTAGTGAAGCAGTAGATGAAAGAGCTGAAGGGGAAAATGTAGACATATATGCTAAATATTTGTTCCTTAGGCTACGAAAGATTTTCAACAGAAAACAGATCTGTTTAGACTTTCATTTTTGCTATAGGATTCTCATAAGAGAAGAAAAGCTTTTCAGAGGTGCAATTTGCAGAAATAATGATAGATTAATAGATACTCTTAGAGTAACTGATTAAACAAAGATGAAGATGAACATTTTGATGAGTCACTCTTTTTCTATATGTATGTGGAGGTGTGGGCAACTGAAAATGAGAGCATGTATATACATGTGGGTACACATGTAACATGGTGTGTTTAGAGGCAACAGACCCACTATCAGAGTTCTTTTCATCAATCATGTTGGTCCCAGGTGAAGCTTAGAGACTCAGGTTTGGAGGCAAGTGTCTTTACCTGATGGCCCTGATAATTTGTTGCTGATGGAAAATGCCCCGATAGTCATTGCATTGGAATGTGCATATAACTGCCCCCCATACACTCACATACATACACACAAAGATTTTTCTAATTAGGTGGCATTTTTTTTTCAGATACACAAATATATACATGTATCACCAAGCTAACAGCCAATATCTGACAAATACATACAAATAAATAAAAGTTAGATAGATGGTAGATTGATAAATAGTTGATAGAGTAATAGTCGATAGACAGATATAGATAGATAGATAGATAGACAGATGGATGATACATTATAGATAGATGATAGACAAATGATAGATAAATGGATAGATAGATACATAGATAGATACATAGAGAAACCAGCTTGAACCCATTTCCATTTTTGTTTCATGTCATTCATCAAGATTTTTATAATTACATTTTTACACATCTGGCATTCACATGTATCCTTTATTTAATATTATTTCTGTATCAGTATTGGACTTCCAAATGTACTTTTTTTATACCACCTAGTAACATATATTTCAGAATAGGTATAAAGTGTCTCAAATACAACGTAATAACTCTAAGAAAACCTATATATGTTTGATGCAGTCACTTGAAATATCATATTTAATTTGGTAAACACATAATCTTATGTGATTTTTTTTTTGCATTTTACAAAAAAACTATGAATAGTTCTGGACAATGAAATATATTTCATCACATATAGGACCTACAAATGTTAAATTTAGATCACATGCCCAGAGAAAACCTTTTACTTCATCTTATACCTGCTAGATTATAAAAGAGAGCAATTATTAATGAACAAAAATGGAACAAGGTATAAAAAGCGTGGTTTACTCAGTCACAGAATAAAAATTAAATTCTTACTTATAATACGAAAATCCATGCCAATTTAATGAGTGGGCCCTTGGAGTTTGTGCTGGATGATACCAAAACTATAAACATAAATAAAAGGGAGACAATATCTTAAATGGTTTCAACTGCATGGCAGGGAGGCATGTTAACTTACATAAGAATGGCAGTCTGAGCTACCCTGGAATGGAAGTCAGCCACATGGCAGTAAGCAGCCGTATGGTGGGAAGATGTACTTTAGAGAAGGAATAAGGAAGCCCAAAACTACCAGTAAACGCCCACCTGCTTTCAGGTAAACATTCAAAAGAAGGAGACAGCAAGGAGAAAAAGGCAAAGCTACGAATGTTCAGGATGATGCAGTAAACTTGTCAGAAACCAAGCTTTTCTGAGGTGGTGGTTACTCTAGCCAAGTAGACCAATAGTAATCATGAAAGCAGATAACGTTTGGCAAGGGGATATGAAGTGAAAGTGAGGGAAATAGGACTCACTGCAACACAATGACATTGAGCCAACACTAGAGGAAAGAGAGGAGATGAATGAGTGGTATTTCTATTACCTTTGGCCTGATTGTTTTCACATTCTGGGCTTAGGGGCTGGCTCTAATTTGCATGTCTGCCTTCATGTCACTTCCTTATTATTTTTTCACAATGCAACTGGGGAGCTACTTTTCATCACTCACTAAGCCAAGGTTTGAAAGCAGTGCAGCTGGCAGGACGTCTTTTGTTTTCTGTTACAGTATTACAGTGACTTCCTTTTCCAAGCTTCTCATGCTGTTCTAGACATACTTCATCTTAGTTGTGATCCCGAGGGATGGCTTCTCAGCTCTTCGATTCCAAGAATGTTGAGTCTCTGAGTTATAGAATCGTCTTTTTTTTTCCCAAGTACTGTCCTGAAGGTAAAGTTTGCATCAGTCTTACTTTATACCACAGGCACAATGCCAATTTCTCTCTGTAGAATCTGTTCATATTTTCAAAAATATTTTATCAGAGGTCAAAAGTTTTAAATGGCTTCAGCTATGAATACTTTTAAAACTCTTTTTAAAAATCATTTTGTCTTTGTTGTATGTTTAAGAACAAAAGTTGATTGTACACAAGCTTGTGGTTGTGTTGCTATTTAAGAATGCTCATGAGGAATACGAAGATAAAGTAAAATAGGTTGAGATTATTTCAAAGTGTCTTTAGTGTACACCTGATGAGTCCTTTGCTCCAATTTTACCAAAATGAATTAGTGAATTACTTAAAATGTTGAAAGCTTTTTATTCTTTAGATGTAGAGAAATTATAGGCTATGTACAATAATATTTGAGGGGAAATTCATGCATTTAAAATTTTATTGGTATAGTGTTAGGAATCAAATATATCAATTCATTAGGCTACACTAAATTTATCTGCCCAACATAATCTAGTTTGGAGCATTTTTCTATAGATTTGTTGATACACTTGTGCACTTATGGGGTATGTATCTTAGAGTAAAATTTCTACATTGTACACACACACGTAGGCATGCACACACATATGCAAGCACTCACTCAGGCACATGTGCATAGGCCTTACCTATTCTTTTGAGTCTGAAATCCAGGAGGTAGAAAAGCAGAGGAGTAAATTATGATTTCGAAGAATGTTGATAAATACTACAGAGGTTTACAAGACAGAATTAAGGACTGCAGTGTGTGTATATGCACACATGTACACATAGTTATATGTGGAAGCTTTGAAAATAAAGTATTATTATTACTATGGCCTTAGAATATGACTGCTTCTTTATTGTAAATGAGTTTACCCACAGCAATCAGTAATCAAGAAAATGCCCTATGTTTCAAGTACATGCCCAGGAGTGGTATGGCTGGGTCTTGAGGTAGCACTATTTCTAGTTTTCTAAGAAAGCACCAGATTAAATTCCACAGTGTTTGTACAAGTTTCCATTCCCACCAGCATTGGAGGAGTGTTCCTGTTTCTCCACATCCTTGGAAGCATGTGATGTCACTTGAGTTTTTTAATTTAGCCATGCTGACTGGTGCAAAGTGGCATCTCAGAGTTGTTTCAATTTGTATTTCTCTGCTGACTATGGACGTTGAGCATTTCTTTAAATGTTTTTCAGCCATTTGATATTCCTGTTGAGAATTCTGATTTGTTCCATATCCCATTTTAAATTTGGATTATTTGGTTTGTTGGTGTTTAATTTCTTGAGTTCTTTATATATTTTGGATATTAGCCCTCTGTCATATGTAGGGTTAGTGAAGATCTTTTCCCAGTCTATAGGCTGTCATTTTGTTCTGTTGAGAGAGTCCTTTGCTTTATAGAAGCCTTTTGGTTTAATGAGTAGCCATTTATTAATTTTTGATCTTAGAGTGATACTCCACCTTACGTTAAGGACACTTGCTCAGCTATGTTCATAGCAGCTTTATTCTTCATAATAGCCAGAATCTGGAAAAAACCTAGATGTCCCTCAACTGAAGAATGGGTAAAGAAATTGTGGTACATTTACACAATGGAATACTATTCAGCTATTTAAAAAACAAGGAAATGATGAAATTTTTACACAAATGGACAGAACTAGAAAAGATCATCCTCAGTAAGGTAGCCAACACCCAGGAAGACACTTAGGGTATACACTCACTTATAAGCAGATATTATCCATATAAGATAGCCACACTACAATCAGACTTAAAGAAGCTAAATAACAAGGAAGACACTAGGGAGGATGTTTAATTCTCATTCAGAAGGGCAAAAAGAATAGACACCAGAAGGGATTGGAGAGAGGGAACAGGACTGGAGCATGCCATAGATGTCCTCTGAACAACACCACCCAGCAAGGGATCCAAGCAGATGATGAGACTCACAACCAACCTTTGGGGTAAAGTGAAGGGAGACATGGAAGAGTTGGGGAATAGAAGGACCCAGAGCAGACAGGAGCGCCACAAGTAGAAAAGCAGAACCAATAAATATGGGCCCAGGGCAGGATTGCAGAGATGGAAGCATTAACCAAGAACCATGCATGGAGAGAACCTAGACAGCCTGCTCAGATATAGTAGCCAGGCCATTCTGTCTCCATGCAGCTTCCTCAATAAAGGGAGCAGGGGCTGCCTCTGACATGTAGTTTGTTGATCACTTCTCCCTGCTGCTATAGCCTTGTCAGGCCACAGAGGAAGAGAATATACTTGATAGGCTGGGCTCAGATTTTGGGGGATGAGAGCTCTCCTTTTGTGAGGACTAGGGGAGAGGAAGAAGGAGGAGGAGGGAGGAAGAGTGGGGCTGGGAAGAGAGGAGAGATGGGGCTACTTTCAGATGTAGAGTGAATACATTTTTTAAAATTATATTTAGAAAAGGAAATGCCCTACAGACTTGCCTACTCAGACCAGTGGGATAGAGGACTTCTTCTAGATGATTTTATCTTGTGTCAATTTGACAGAAATCAAAACAAAACAAATCTAAGGAGAACAATTATGAAACTCTTTTCTAAGAGCTCTTCTAAAAACCAAATGAATTACATAGATGTCTATGGCCGAACTATGGTGCCAATGTAATTCATTTTAAATAAGATATTTATTGCTCTTCCCAGAGAGTGGAACCTCAGTGTTCAAGCCTCAATTGGATAGTTATGCAATATAAAAAGTAAATTATCGCACATGTTCATCAGATGCCTTCAACTTTTTTTTTTCCATATTCTCTTATTCCTTCACTTTTTAGCAACTATTTATTTATGGTGAGTGTTTGAAACCTGGAACGTTTCAAGTGACCTTCAGTGACACATTTCCCAACTAATTTGATTTGAGGCAATAACATTTCCAAGCACTGTAGAATGCCTGAGACGAGTTTGGCTAAAAAGAGCCTGCCGAAATTTAGTGGTTCCTTACCATGTAAAATGGCCTCTTAACACTTGTAAAATAAAAAGGGTTGGAGAGGAATGGAAAAGCCAAAGCCAAGAAAGTGACGAAACATAAAAAACATCTTCTAAGTATCTTACACAAAGAAAAGGACAAGACTAAAACAAAGCTAGTGGCTTCAGTGATTCACACTGCTGACCCGGGAAAAGGGATGCATGACCCGGGAAAAAGAATGCAAGACTTAGATTGGAAGCCTACGTTACTGTGTGCAGTTGAAGTACATGGCAGAAGTTACCTTCTCAAAACTACCAGAAAGGAAACTAAAAAAGCACAACAAAACAACAAAACAAAACAGAAACAAGCAAACAACAACAACAAAAAACCCCTAACTTTAGTTCTATTTTCCTTTAAGAGAGTGTTATAGATGAATGCATTTGTTACATATGATGTCTATGTGTTACATGTATGGGAGTGTGCCTGAGCGTATGTCTGTACACCATGTGTAGATCCCCTGGAAGTGGGATTGCTAGCATTTGTGAGCTCTCAGATGTGGGTTCTGAGAACTGAACTGAGTTCTTCTGCAAGAGAAGAAACTGCTAAGCTGTCCCTCAATTACATTTTCTGAGGGAATTTTGTAAGATGATACATGTTTTCAAAAATATTTAATTTATTTTGTTTTACAACATATTGGGGAAAATGTTGTATAAAACATTTTGTTCATCTTAAATTTAATTACAAAAAAAATTTTCCTACATATAATTTAGCAAGTTTATTGCTTTTGACATTGTTGAATAATATTATTTTTAAAACTAAAAGCTCACAATATAACACTGGGTTCTTGAAATTATATAGCAAAGTTTTCGACATTTATATATTTTAACATATGACTAAAATGAGCATCCTCTTTCCTTTCAAAAACATTTGTTTTGTTTCCAAAAATTCCAATTTCAAAAGTTCTTGCCAAATAATAAGGGAATCGTCTTTGTATTCACAAACATAAAAGCTTCATGGAAATGAAATGTTTGACATTTTGAACATAAAATTTTACTATAAAGTGATATTTGGTTGGGACTAGAATAAACCATTCTGCATGGTATACATTAGATTCTTCTAGCCACAACTATGACTTTAAGAATCAAGATCTAGTTCTTAGAAAAAATAAAAAAAAAAACAATAAGGGGAATGAGAGCTTCTGCCAAGCAGGTTTGCTGTTTTGCCTTCCAGTTCTCAGTGGCTGATGAATACCTGTCTGTGTCTCCAAGTGGAAGGCAGCCAGGAAAGAGGCGAAAGGCTGTTTATGATTTTGCTTCCAATGGTTTCAGGAAACACAAAATACTGGACTGCTGATATGGGAGTTTCACATTACTCTAAATTATTGTAAAACATTTGTATATGAAAATAACAATTCAAACTACTGTCCTCAGGAAATTCTCTCTCTCTCCTTTCCTATTGAGATGAAGAAAATATCTTTTATATAGTCTTAGATGTTTGAAATTTTATAAATACACACACACACACATACACACACACACACACACACACATAACTTTCTTGAGCATGATTCTCTGGAAATATACATTTTTTTCAGTCCACTCAGTGTCAATTGAACATCTTCAGGTTAATTCTGCCATTATTTCATCTTTAATATGTACTTATTAAAATAAAAGTAACAAAATGAAAATGAAGGCAAAGCAGATGTTTGTTCACCTCTAGGGACTAAAAACATGTATGCTGTTATTTTAAAATGGACTTTGGAGAGGCTTACTTAATTCACTTGATACTTATTCACAAAATATATGTAATATGCTTAGAGCTTCTGACAAGTTATGCTTGATGTAGCTGCTCATTGCTCTGTGAGATAAGCTTTTCTCATTATTCTAATATAGCATTGACCCAGGCATGGTGGCACACACATTTAATCCCAGCACTCGGAAGGCAGAGGCAGGCATATCGCTGTGAGTTAGAGGCCAGCCTGGTCTACAAAGTGAGTCCAGGACAGCCAAGGCTTCACAGAGAAACCCTGTCTCGAAAAACCGAGAGGGGGGGGGGGGAGAGAGAGAGAAAGTGGTATGTGTATGTGTGTTCAGATGAGGTCTCACTTGTATTCTAAGCTGACCCAGGCATCACATTGCTTCCTCAGCCTCCTGAATACTAGGCTTTTAAATGAACATCATACATATACCATGTATGTATGTATGTATGTATGTATGTATGTATGTTTATGTCATTGGTCTATAATAGACACATATCAAATATAGATTTAGTCACCTATTACACCCTTCCCATTATAGCAAAATCCATAAAGGTAGCAAGAAAAAAAAACATTGTAGTTATTATTTTATTTAAAAGCCCAAAATGAAAACTCATAATATAAAAGCATACCTTCATGATTAAGAAACTAGAAGTTAAACAGGGGTTAAAATACTAAGCCCATTTGCTAAACCAGAGGAGAGCTTGATTCTGAATTAGAAAAAGTTTCCATCTGTTAAAATACACTTCAGTTTTTACTGTGTGATATTTTAAATGAAACAATTACTAAACATATTTCAGATATGGAAGTTGATAACTGACAGAATTTGTTGATGTTAAGGGTCCCTCTACAGTTTTTAAATCCTAATAACATAGTTGGTTAATCCATAGTATCCTAAAATAATATTTGCCTACTTTTTTGTAATAACTACTAGTTAGTGGTTTCTGCCATGAAATTGAATATTTCTTTTTGTGGTCATGTTTACTCTATAAGATCTTTGTTAGTTATAATTAAATTTTTCTAATTTTATAGGTTTCTATCAGTAACTCAGTTTGGTCTAAATATTCCATAATTAGTCCTGAGCCAGGCCTGCCATTGTGATCCTCTAATCTTAGCTCCTTGGAACCCGAAGCAGGAGGATCAGAGTTCAGTGCCAGACTTGGCAAGAGAGGGAGTTGGAAGCTAGCATGGGCTACTTGTGACCTTAGCACAAAAATAAATAAATAAGAGAAAAACATTTTCATCAACAAGAGATACTGGGACTCTAATAAGGAAAGCTTTTGAGTTTCTATTTTGGATTTTTGAAAATCATTCATAAATATTTTGTCTTGTATTTTCATTCTTCAAAAGAAATAAAAGGGGGTGTTTACCAAATACACTTTCAGGTTAATTTTCTTTGTGTATTCAAACTTCTATCATAATCTTAATAACCTTAACTGAATACACCAGGAAACTAAGCTTTAAATCTAAATGGCTCTTGAGAGACAAAGCTACCAACGGAAATAACAAACATTTTTCCTGTGTTCAGTTTCCATGTGCTTTTCTGCTTTGTGGGAAAATCTCCTTCTGAGTGATTCCCAGTACCCGGACTAGCACAGGAGCAGCCGTCGGCAGGCAAGAGGTTCAGTGAAGGAATTCTTGTCTCCTATGAGTTATCTGCTTACAACACTCCCAATGAGGCAAGATAGAAAAGCAGACAAAATATGAAGGAACATGTGAAGGGAAAAGAGGCCCTCGTTTAGGAATGTGGTTGAAAGCTCTTGTTAACAGAGCAGTAATAATTCCAGGACAATCACCAAATGCTCAAGGCCTTTCTGTCTTATCCCCTGAAAACCTGAAATATTCTAGGAGCCTCTTCAGAATTCCCATTTGCAGGGAAGCATGCATTCTGAACCCCTTGTCCCACACTATGGCTACATCAGTTATTTTCTTTCCAAAAATAAAGGAAAGAAGAGAGAGTGGTGCTTAGCAACTTTTAACAACGTAAGTTGAGTACTTAAAATGGCACATATGGCTAACGCTAAGAAAGAATATTGTCAACTCAGCCTTGAGGAGACTGTGCTCATACTTGGTATCATATTTTTCAGACCAAAAGATACACCTTCCTTCCAAAAGTGTGGGGGAGAAGGAATTAGAGTGAGCTTTATGATCTGGTTGCTGTTTTTTACTGTTATTCTTATTCTTATTTACTGCTCTGAAAACTGGGTGCATCTTATGATCAGGTGCATCTTATAGTCTAAAAATTATGGTACATCCTACTTTGTGCTGTTCTCTCTGGAAGACCATATCCAAGGTCAGCTTCCTTCTGAGTGTGTTTCTTCCTCTTAAGCTTTATGTTCAGGTCTCTGACCCTTCTTCATTATGTTCAAGGTTAAAGTCATAAATACCAGCTTGGGCTAAGTCTAGGGCTCTAAAAGATTAGGGGAGTGCCTCAGGCTGCTGGAAGTGACAGTAGGGCTCTGTCTCTTTCTATTTCCTCACCACTGACACCAAGATTTTATGATCCAGTTTGGCTTCATATTCCATTCAACATTTTTAGTTGTCTAAATATCATCCTGAGGAAATGTGCTTACTTGAGGTTTGACTTAAAGGGAGCACTCATCAGATTTAGATGAAGCAGAACCCGCACATATGAAACATGCACTAGGCTGCACAGGCTCAACCCTGAAAGAAGACACAATGTCCCCAGGAACTTAGCCCTTTGCCAGCCTGAGAACATTTGCCTACCCTCAGTTCCTCATTCGGTCCTTCAGACTCTTCATGACAGAACCGCTAAAGGAAGCCCATGCTTTGCTCCTCATGTTTAACCAGTCTGACACCCCCACCCCCACCAGGCCAACAATCACATGGTAAGAGAATTGTCATTTTAGGAAAATTAGTTTTTTCTAATTGCCCTATTTCCAATGAACAAATGGTTTAATAAACATATCCTTTGATCTAATTTGTATCCCAGGTCTCCCTCTATCTGTCTCTGGTCTTTTATTCTGATGAGCCTGTTTTGTCTGTAGAGTTTCGATATCTAAGTTTACTGGGAAACAGGAAGAATTTGATCTGTAAGTTTCAATATTTGGGAAGTGGAACATAATAAAGCATTTGTTGTGCTGGGTATATAAATCACACACTTTTAATCCCAGCAAAAGCCAGGCCAGACTCTATGAGTTCAAAGCCAGTATGGTCTATATAGTATGTTTCAGGGCTTTGTGATCAGACCTTGTTAAATTAAAACACTAGTAAATCATATTTTGTCCCATGGAATGTCAGTCAAACCAGAAATCTGTACTACCGCGGACCTGCTGCACACATACTAACACAAACTATGATCAAACTTATCCTTTGTATAAATTATCTTTTGAGAGAAGCCCGATGGGAAAATAAAGTTCCAAACCCAGCTGTTATTCTTTAAAGAGAAACTCAGCAGCTTTGTGGAAAGGAACTGACCAAAGCTACCCTTCAGATGAACCTTCCTATAAGAGCCTTGAAGAAGGACATGATCCTTTCAGACCCAAATGATGCACATCCTTGGGGCAGGGGGGAGAGCAAGCATATGAATATAGAGCATGACAGGGCCACTGAGAGGAGAGCAAAGTCCTTCAGTCCCAAATACTAGAACAGCTAGAACAGCAGGGCCTCAGATAATGATAGCAGGACCGTGAAGAGAGAAGCCTTCTCTTCAACCTCAAGAACAAAGGTGGCTTCTGGCTCACAGCTTCTCATTGGAGTTTCCTATCACATTATCTAGCTTAGACCACAATCCTGCCCTGAAGCTACAAAGGAAAGGACTGCGAGGCCATGCATGGCAAGCTACCTTAATTCTCACTTAGATCCTCTAAGCATCTCTCTCTCCCCCCTCTCTCTCCCTCTCTTGCTCTCTTTATCCCTCTTCTCTGTCCCCTTCCCTCCCTCCCTCCCTTCCTTTCTTCATCACACACACACACACACACACACACACACACACCCCTGATACTGTATCTCTTTGTGCCAGCTGAGACGGAAGAGTCTGTCTCCCTATCCCCAGTACCTCTATCATATTGTCTGTGGGAGCTATCTCTGCCAAAAGCTTTTTGTGTCCCTAAAATATGAGGCCCCGTCTCCTAACCAAGCTTTTTGGAATCATATCATCTCCTTTATATAAACCACTGTCACTTCCTTCTTTTAAGCTATAACGCAGATCACTTTATTTAAACTTCAATTTAGAAGTGGTTTCATTTGCATAATTGTTTATGGTCTTTATGTAGGCTTAGCTCTTCTTTCAAAGTGTTATCTCTGTTCCTAGGACTTGAGTCTCATCTCAAATTCCACAGAGACTCAAGCCCCAAATGACTACACATTTCATGCATCATTACTTTCCTATGTCTTCAATATTTCTTTTTCATATCTTACTCTCAAATGAGAAGCCTCCTCCATTTCATGAGAGTTGTTTCCATTTTTTTTTTTTTTTTTTTGACATACTGTTTTAAATGACTGCCCATTTTCCCTCTTGGCTTCAAATCTGAAAGTATGATAGTAAATATGTTTTTCTACCCCTTAACTGTTTTGGGGACACAGCAAGGCAGTTTAATAAGCGTTTATGGGTTGTATGAAATGCATGAAAAAGTTTATTTTCCTTTTTGATTTCTTTAATGAATTACATACATGTAAGAAAATTTGTATCCTGTCTGCCAACATAGCATGATAGTACTTGGACTAGAGATTAACTTGGCCTGGCAGCAAAGACCACTAATGAGCAGAACAATACAGTGATAGCTGGTCAGTAGGATGAGGAGAGGAAGTTTTCATTTGTGCTGTCCTTGGTAACTGAGTTGATATGAATTAATATTTTCTTGTATCTCTCCAGTGATATTAATGCAACACTTGCATTGTATACATTTATCCACAGGCCTTTACTTTGGTACTTGGAATTTATTTCCTCAAGGTAAAAATTTTCATGAAAACATTTATTCCTATAAATGTGGCAGTGTGACACTAAATTATTTTACTGATTATCCTTGGCAAATAACATTTTATACTTAATTCTTTAGCAAAGCACTTTTAGTGTTATAAGAGTTAACTGGAGCTGGGAAAGCAGTACAGCAGGCAAAATGTTTGCTTCTTAGCCATGAGAGGCTGAGTTTCGATGCCCAGAACCCACATAAAGCCAGACTTAGTAAAATGCATCTGTAATCCCAGCAATCAGATGGTAAGATGGGAAATGGAGATAAGAGAATCTTTTAGGTAAGTTACCTTGGCACATTTAACAAAAACAACATGAGATCAGATCCCCAACAAAGAAGAAGGTAAAGACTGCCACCCAATTGTTCTCTGTAGTGCACATGCATGCACACGCAAATATCAAAAAATAGTAACTTTTTATAAAGAAAATCTGTTTGTGTAAACTAATAAAACATATGTTAACAGGATTTAAAAGTTGCTTCTCTAAGTTTAACTTTTGAATATATAATTGTCATCGTGCCTCTAGTACACAGTTGGTTATTCTTCAGGTTTATTGTTAATGTGGTTATAAATATTACCATCAAAAAGCATAAATAGATATTTGAAAATAAGACATGTATGATTCAGGAAAAAGAAACTTGGACACCAGCCTAGCTACAACACCCTCTACCTATAGTCTGTCCTGCTAGGGCAATGGTGACGCTGAACATGTGAGAATGCCCAACCAAGTGATTTAACCTGAGGTCCATTCCACAAGAAGAAACCCATGAACTACACTGTTTTGATGGCCAGGAACAAAAGCCTGGATAGTCCAGAGACCTAGGGTAGAACCAAATACTACTCATCTTACAAATCAGTGAAATGATCTTGAATGATATTCTGCTAAAATCATAGGTTGGTGCCTCTTCTAGTAATCATCAGAGAGGCAGATGGAGATGGGTACAGAGGACCACAGCCAGATAAAGTGAGGGGAGAGAGTCTAACCTGGAGGTTTCCATCAGGTTCCTCCCCTTGGAAATGGGGGAACCCTGTGGATGAGGGGAGGAAATACTGAAGGAATCAGAGAAGGTAGTGACACCAAGAGAACATGTCTCACTAACTCAACTAAACAGGGCTCACGTAGGCTTTCCGAGAATGAAGCAGCAAGCACAGCTCTGCAAGGGATGGCACCAGGTCCTTAGTATATATATATATATGAGGGATACCTTGGTGTTTTGACAGACTCCGAACAGTGGGAGCAGCTGTATATCTGTCTCTTTTGTCTGCTCTTGAGATGTTTTAACTCTGATTGGTTTGTTTTGCCCAGCCTTGATATGAAGGCTTTCTGATTATTTTTTTCTTTTTTAAAAATATATTTTATTAATTTATTCAATTACATCTTAATTGTTATCCCATCCCTTGTATCCTCCCATTCCTCCCTCCCTCCTATTTTCCCCTTACTCCCCTCCGCTATGACTGTGGCTTCTGGTGCCCCATATTTGACCATGTCCCCTGGATACGGAGGCCTGGTGGCACTCAGAGGAAGGATAGCAGGCTACCAAGAAGAGACTTATTGTTTCTTGTTTTGTACTGTTAGGCTGTCATCTTTTGAAAGCTTGATCTTTTCTATAATATAAAAGGAAATGGGTCTGGCAGAGAGGGGAGGTGGAGAGAAACTAGGAGGAATGGATGGAGGAGAAACTGTGGGTGGAATGAGGAAAAAAAATCTATTTTCAAAAAAAAAAGAAAATATATGGTGCAGAATATAATGGGACTATTAGCTTATAGAGGTCACAAAGGATTTATAAATTTACTTTTGCTCACTTTACCATCAAGGGATAAAGTATATAATTTTAAAATATGTCTTTTTAAGTTTTTTCTTTGATAGACTTTTAATAAATTATTCTTTGTCTTTATTTTTTATTAATTAATTTATTCCGATTACAACTCACTTGTTTTCCCATCACTTGTATCTGCCCATTCCTCCCTGTCTCCTATACACCCCTATTCCCCACTCCTAGGTCCATGATCGAGGAGGATCTCCTTCCCCACTTTATGGTCACAGGCTATCAAATACCATCTTGGTAGCCTGCCTACTCTTTCTTTGAGTGCAACCAGGCCTTCCCTTCAACGGAGGTCGTGAAATATGAGGCACCAGAGTTCATGCCAGAGTGAGACCCTGCTCTCCACATAACTGTGGAGAATGTCCTGTCCGTTGGCTAGATCAGAGTAGGGGATCAGTCTTTACTACGTGTATTGTCCTTGGTTAGTGCAATTGTTTGAGCAGACACCCCTGGGCCTTGATTCACCCACTACAGTGTTCTTGTAGGTTTCTAAGAGCCTCTGTATCCTTCTATTTCCCCATCTCCTATATTTTTCTTACATAGAGTTCCAGTGGGATGTCCTCACATCTGTCCCAATCTCCTGGTAAGTGAAGACTTTCATAGAACATGCCTTTTGAGCTAGAGTCCAGTTTAAGTGAGTATATACCATGTGAGTCTTTCTGCTTCTGGGTTAATTTACTCAATTTGATTGTTTCTAATTCCACCCATTTGTCCATACATTTCTGGATTTCTTTGTTGTTGTTTTTGTTGTTGTTGTTGTTGTTGTTTTGTTTTGTTTTGTTTGTTTGTTTGTTTTATATCTGAGTAGTATTCCATAGTGTAAACGTACCACAATTTCTTTATCCATTCTTCAACTGAGGGCCATTTAGGCTGTTTCCAGGTTTGGCTGTTATGAACAAGGCTGCTGAACATATATGTCCCTGTTGTGTGGTGGGGATTTTTGAGTTTATTCCAAGGAGTGTAATTGCTGGATCTTGAGGAAGCCCTATTCCCAGTTTTCTGAGAAAGCACCAGATAGATTTTCAAAGTGGCTGTACTAGTTTGCATTCCCACCATCAATGAAGGAGTGTTCCTCTTTCTCCACATCCTTGCCAGCATGTGGTGTCACTTGAATTTTTTATCTTAGCCATTCTGATGGGTGTAAGATGGAATCTCAGAGTTGTTTTGATTGTCATTTCTCTGATGACTAAAGATGTTGAGCAATTCTTTAAGTGTTTCTCAGCTATTCGATATTCCTCTGCTGATAATTCTGTTTAGTTCAGAGCCCTATTTCTTAATTGGGTTACTTGGTTTGGTGGTGTTTAATTTCTTGAGTTCTTTATATATTTTGGATATTAGACCTTTGCCAAATGTAGGGTTGGTGAAGATCTTTTCCCAGTCTGTAGGCTGTTGTTTTGTTCTCTTGACAGTGTCTCCTGCCTTACAGAAGCTTCTCAGCCTCATGAGGTACCATTTGTTACTTTAATCCACTTGGACTTGCGTTTTGTGCATGGTTATAAATATGAGTCTAATTGTATTTTTCTACATGTAGGCATCCAGTTTGACCAGCACCATTTGTTGAAGTTGCTATCCTTTTTTCATTGAATATATTTGGGTTCTTTGTCAAAAATCAAGTGGCAATATATGTGTGGATTCATTTCTGGGTCTTTGATTAGATTCCATTGATCAACCAGCCTATTGCTGTGCCAGTACCATGCTGTGTTATTTACTGTTGCTCTATAGTACAGCTTGAGATCAGGAATGGAGATTCCTCTGGAGGATCTTTTATTGTATAGGATTGTTCTACCTATTCTGGGTTTTTTGATTTTCCATATGAAGTTGAGAATTGACCTTTCAATGTCTTTTACAAGTTTGTGTAGGTATTTTGATAGGGATGGCATTGAATCTGTAAATTGCTTTTGGTAAGATGAACATTTTTACTATGTTAATTCTCTTGATACATGAACATGGGAGATCCTTCCATCTTCTCATGACATCTTCAATCTCTTTCTTCAGATATTCAAAGTTTTTTTTTCAAACAAGTCCTTCACTTACTATGGTTAGAGTAACTCC
The DNA here is from genome assembly GCF_903995435.1 of Acomys russatus. Lineage (NCBI taxonomy): Eukaryota > Metazoa > Chordata > Mammalia > Rodentia > Muridae > Acomys > Acomys russatus. Next base: position 46,131,410 of record NC_067146.1, on the reverse strand, counting down.
TAGATATTTTATATTGCTTGTGGCTAACGTAAAGGGTGTAGTTTTCCTGATGTCATGTCTTCAATTTTTTATAATTGAAAGAAAATAATTTATAGTTTGTGTCTTTGAATTATGTCTAACATTTGTTATGGCATACCATTAGAAATTATACAATATCTCGTTTCTCATGAAAAATAGAGGTACTTATAACAATAAGGTGTTAGTGGTCTCATTGCTCAAATAGGTTGACTAACAAAAGCAACATTAGTCAGATAGAGTTCATTTTGGTTCACAGTTCAAGAGTGTAGTCCATCATAGCATGAAAATCATAGCTGCAGGAGCTTAAAGGTACATTGTATCTGCAACTCAAGATACAGAGAAAATGGCACACACTTATAGCCCTAGCACTGTGGGGAAAATGGCAGGTAGATCTCTGTGAGTTCAAGGCCAGTCTGGCTTATAGAGTAACTTCAAAGCTCACTAGACCTACAAAGTATGATGAAAAAAGAGATGCTGAGAAAGATGAACTACTAGTATTCAGCTCACTCTCTGCCTTATATTCATTCTAGGACTTCATGGAATGGAGCCACATGCACTTAAAGTGTAACATTCCATTTGTTGTTAACTGAGTCTAAATAATCCTTCATAGGCACAACAAGGATCATCTCCTAGGTGGTTCCAGGTCCTGTCAAGCTGACAATCCATATCAGCCACCACACCACTCCTTATCAACATGGCAACTGGACATATAACTTTCAACCTTGATTCCATATGCGCATGGTCATTTCATAATGAAAAATCCATTCAATCAAACATCAAAATATTCCATAGAATTTAGTAGCAGTGATAATGTTTTAAACTGTAAATTCTGGGTCTTTTTTTTTTTTTTTTTTTTTTTAGATCCAGAAAATCACTTATCTGTGAGCTTCAATAAAACGAGACAGATTGTATGTCTCTAATAAACAATGGCACAGAATCAACATTCCCATTCCAAGGTGCATAAGGAGGAATGATTGGTCTGAAGCAAGACTGCAAGTCAGTATGACAGACAGCATATCCAGAAGCTTCACAAGGCCTGTAGAACAGTCTTCTGGGCTCTCAAAGTCTGGAGAAACATCACCCTTTCAGCTCTCTAATCCAAAACTATAGACAATATTTCTCTCATTTTGAACCCATCCCATGTCTGCAGCTTTCCTCAGCAAATGTCCTTTGTTCTACAAATTTGCAATATTCTGTGACTTTTTAGGTGGATGGGGACTTTAGCTTTAACATCCCAGCTCATGAAGTGGTTTCTCTGGAGATCTCTCTCTCTCTCTCTCTCTCTCTCTCTCTCTCTCTCTCTCTCTCTCTCTCTCTCTCTCTCTCTCTGTTTGTTTTTGTTGTTTGTTTTTTGAGACAGGCTTTATCTGGGTAGCCTTGGCTATCCTGGACTCATTTTCTAGACCAGGCTGGCCTTGAACTCACAGCAATCCAGTGGCCTGCTGGGATTAAAAACATGCAGCACCACACCTGGCCATCTCTCAGGATCTCTTTACAAGAACTTTGATACTGCCACTAATTGCCTGGCCATGGCAACTGTATGGAATCAGGGATCAAGAATCCATTGCCCTTTATAGTCTTACATCCCTCTTGCCTGCAAGCTAGTACCATGTTGATGACACTGCCAATTTGTGCTGCCTAATTAGAATGAATCTTAGTACTAGCATTGTAGCAGCCTCTGTGTGCTGACCTTAGGAGAATTCTCCCATAAGCAGTTGCTTTTTCAGAAGCATGGAACTGCTTCAGTGCCCTTCTCAGGTTGGGCTCTCTCCTTCCAATATTTTTACATTTCACATAAGTATTGTAGATTACAGATGACTGTCTTTTTGTCTTCGGTTAATCTTTCTTATTTTCTCGGTACATATCTGGGGGTTTCGCTATACTAACTGCAACCTCTTTTAACATATATCTAGGTTTTAAGGCTAAACATGCTAAAGCTCTTATATTCAAAAAGCTACACGTGTTTTTATTGTCTCTTTGTGCTTCATTTGTTGCTCTTTTTCACTACACAGCTGGAAAGAACGGAGAACTATAATCATGCCACATCAAAAATTCTATCCTGCCATGAAACTTCCACCACCACGTGAGTTACCTCGTTACTTTTACATTCAGCCTCATGCAAGTTCTCAGAAGGGAAAAGCGCAATGAGATGCCTTACTAAGATCATATATAAATTGACTCTAGCCTCGCTCTCAATACAGTCCTTATTCTCACATGCTCATGAACCTCCATAGTTTGCATTATTCTCAGGTTTCTTGTCTTCTCAGGTCTTAACAGAAGGTCTCAGGATTTGATCACGACTTCCAACGAATTCTCGAGTCCAAAGTTTCAAACACTTCCATATTCTCATAAATCCAGTTCTAAAACCTTAAAAAAAAAAAAATCACATAGGCTTCACAAAATAACAACCCCACTCCTTGTGCCTTTTTTCATCAATTACTAATTTCATTGTTCTGATAAAATGTTGGAGAAAAGTTAATTAGAGAAGAAAGGGTTCAATTTTGCTCGCAGTGTGGGAGTACAGTCCACTGTGCAGAAGGACGTCATGGCAGCATTAATTTGAAGCAATTTACCTCATTTCACTCAGTGTTAAAAACAGAGAATAGTGAGTGTGAAGCATAGAAAGCAGCTCTTCTCCTCAGCTACAGTTTGTTAGATGTCCAACATCATTTTATGGAAACACTTGGCCTGACTCTTTATGTAAAAGTAACTTTTGCCTAAAAATATTTTCAAGTATCATTTGTAAAATAAGATGATGGCACAGGAGTTTCATGGCAGAGCACTGTTGAAACTCTCATGGATGTGTTTCTTTAAACCTGTTATTTTTAGGTCACTGTTATATTTTTTAAGTTCATTTTTAGTTTTGCATCTGACACAAGTGTACTGTTATTTTTACCTTTTATACACAAAAGAAGCTAACTTTAATAAAATAAATAAGATATAATGCTACTCAGAATAAATATTTTACTGCTCTTTCTTTTCTTAAGAATAATTTATTTAAGGTTCAGTGGACTGTTCCTTTTATTTCAGTACTAATAGCTTTCCTAAGGAAAGCAATAACAACTATGGAATGCTATCATTTAAACATATTCTAATGCAAATACAACACCACCATAATTTCAGGAAATATAGACATCGGTACTGGATATTATGTTTTTTTATTTAAATGGGAAAAATACTTCAAAGTTTTTATGAGATTTTCTTTGTTTTAATGTTATGAACAGTATGTATAATATTTTACAAATTAAGATATAATCCATTATAAGTACTTTGCTTTTATATTGTAAGAAATAAGTAATATCACATAATATTTATACTAGCATATATGTATTTCACATTAATTTTATATGATTTATAATGATTTTACATAGTTTGTGTGTGCATACATGTGTTTATGTGTGTAAAATATTTTAAAACTTTCTACAGACAATAATAACATCAAACGTATAGCCTTGTTACTATCCAAGATGATAGATAGGAGTCAAACAATTCAAAATATAATTTTTCTTTTATGCAAGTGAACAGTGCTTACCTTTGGAAATAGAATCTCCAGAATAGCTATTATAAAAAGAGCTCTGCTATGAGTAACTGGCCATATTCCTAACTCAACAAGGACTGTATTTTTCTCATAAATACTAAAAAAATTGTCTTAATATTGTCAATGAAAAATAAACCCCTAGCGACTCTTAATTAGCAATCTCAGCTACGCACTGAATATGGACAAGAATTCCACAATTTTATTCTCTCCTCCTCTTCCTCCTTCTTCTCTCTCTGTCTCTCTCTCTGTGTGTATCTGTCTCTGTCTCTGTCTGTCTGTCTGTCTGTCTGTCTGTCTGTCTCTCTCTCTCTCCCTCTCTCTCTGTATTTAACACATTACTGAAGTCAAAGTTGGCTTATAACACCATGCTTATCTCTCAAAGTTCTAAGAATTGGGAAGGGAAGATCAAGGTGCAGGCACCTTTGAGTTCTTGGGAGCATCTTCTCACAACACAATACATTCCTGATATGTTCTCAAATGGGAGCAAGAAAGAGAAGGAATAAGGGGGGAGGGAAGAAAGATACTCAGAGAAACACAAATAGAGAGAGGGGGAGGGAGAGAGAGTCAGAGCCAGAGAAATGACAGACAGACAGAGAAAGACTGAGAACATCTTCTCATTACAAAATAAAAATCCAGTGATTTCCTTCTGTTACAGGACTTCTGCCCTGTTGCACAGGACTTAGAGTCCATCCATTTCCTTCTTTCCTCCTAGAATCTTCAGCTATCAAAGCTGATCATTCTTTTATCCTCGCATCTCACTTTTTTCACTTCTTTTCATTGAATTCATTGAAGCTATACACATGTAGTCTCACCAACATGACTTCCTAATCATATCCTGAATAAAGACTAGACCAATACACATGCCAATACGGAAAGATCAAAGCTCAGAATGTATCACTCCTCCACAAAGGATTAGAGGCTACTAATGTACCCTGAGAGTGGGAGACATAGTCTTCCACAGGGAAGAGTACACCAATTGCTTTTCCCATACCAAGTGTTAAGCCTTACAAAAAGATATATACAAGTATCATTTTGCAGACTTAAAGGCTGCATTTATACATTTAAGAATGTATGTATATATGTATGCACATATGTATGCATGAATGTTTGTGTACATGAATGTACATATGTGTGTATCTCTGTGTGTTCATGTGTAAAACAATATTTAACAAAAATTAAAGGCAAAAAGCCATAAGAGAGAAAGGGGAATATCTAGGGTTTAGAGGACCAAAGGAAAAGGAAAAAGATGGAATTGTACACCCAGAGTTTCAACACCCATAAAACTATTTTTTATGGTTTAAGACTTTTCTTTTACCCAGTTAAATACACAATTACACATACCTCTATGTGCTCTTAAAAATGACGTCATATATTAGACACATCCCATGTAATAGTAGCCATTTGCCTGAGTTGGGTTTGTCATGGTGGATTTCTCCTTTCTCTCTACCTGTCCTTTAAGTGATGGAGTTCTCTGAAGTTACATTCCTGTTCAACTGCCTCACACCTGACATGATTTACGTAAAACCCCATAAACCTATTTTTAAAAAGAAATAAATCTTTTTAAAATTCTGAACTGTTCATGCAAAATAATTATATATAAATAACAATATGAAATAACTTATATATTACAATATACTACATTCTATTCTATTACATATTTGCAAGGTTTTCCTCTCACCTCATGTCTTTTAGATAATATCCAAGAACATACACATAATGCAAACATCTTGGGAAATGTGAGTTTACTCTTTTCTCTTAGGTCTCCACCTGTGTAGGAATAATTTGGCATACCAACCATTCTATGAGAAACAGGGTTAACAAAATGACCCATTGCCTCCCAGAACCATGGTGCCAAGGACAGCTTCATTGTGAATGATGTTTCTCCTCAGTACATTTGAACCTGCTGTGCCCTGCTTTCCTGTTCACTGCTTTCCAGATTCTCTGTCAGCACTGTACCTTACTTTATTCATTTCCACCCATGTCTCATTTTCATGCGCCGAATCCTCTAAACACCATTTAATATCAGATTTCTTCTGTTTTCTATTTTAAACCTCCTACTCTTTTGCTTTAAATATTCCATAGTCCATTTAGTATTTTCCATAGGCTTAACCGTTCATAAAATTTCCCTAAACAACTCTTTCAATTTCTAGACATGGCACATAAGCACTACATGATATTCTTAAAAGCACCTTGCCTGGTGGTGTCCTCATCCTCTATGCACCATCTAGATAAATGCAACCACCCAGCAACTTGTCCTGGTCAGACATTTGGGTGAAACTTCATTCTTCCTTATTCTTCCCCCACAAATGGATTCAAATATCTACTAATTTTTTCAGTGTCGAAAGCTCTCTAAAATTCCTTCATGTGCACCAATTTATCTTCAATTCTGACCTCACATTATTACCCATTGACTCCTTTTAGACTTCTATTTGAGCCTTCCCATCATCCATTTTGATCTAGGATTATTCTATATAGTTATTTTTTTTACAAAGTCTTATAATATCCAAATCTTTGAGAATTCTTAACACAATTTTTAGATTGTACCGTAACTACGTAAAATGCTTTATTGACTCTCCAGCCACACTATAATCCTTATCTATCCAGATTAGGCTGGCCTTGAACTCACAGTCCTCCTGTGTACTGACATTACAACTAAGCCCCACAATGCTCAGCTTTATCTTTTTTGTTGTGGTTGTTCATATTGTCAGATTATCATGTACTCCCTTGTATTTTGCTGTTCAAAAGAACCTTTAACAGACCTACGGTTCTGGAATATGATTGTGAATATCTGTGTTAACTTTCTCCTTTGCCAACTTCAAAACTCTCCTTTTAATATGACCCTCAGTTGTGGCTGTTTAAAGCCACATTAACTTACTTCTGCAGTGACACCCACCTTTCTACTTTGCTATTTTCCTGCTTAGCTATCTTCATTCAATAGCTTAAATACTGTAATCGTATTTCTTAGTTTCTTATCACTTACTAGAATGTACACCTAGAAAAATTAGGCTTTGTGTCTGCTTGCACTGATGTATTTTCTATAAACTATGTTTGAAAGCCAATATGTATTAAGTAAGTTACTGACTTAAAAATGCAACTCAATTACACAGAAATTACGCACTCATAGTTTTTTGTGTTTTCTGTAACAAAAGCAATTAGAGGGCAGGAAAATCTTGAATTGTTGCCAGATAAGGGATTCATACATTACAAAAGGAGATACATTTTAAGATTGCTGTAAAGAAAACTTAAAATAGGTATCCCTTCAAAATTTTAGAGTTTTAATCACAGTCCAAAAGGCCAACTTCCTTATTAATAGTAATAACAAAATGCAGGAGGAGATTTGTAGTTTAGAACCAAGACACTAAGATTCTCAGTGTTCATTCTAATTTTCTTTGTAAAGAACAAGAGCCAGGAGTTTGTTTGGTGTAAGACTTAGAGAATACCAACAACAGTTGCAGTAATAAGTGGGAGGGAGAAGAATATGATCAAGTTATACTGTATAAAAATATTTAAACAAACATAAAACTATGACCACAAAGAGAAGTTTAGAAAAGAGTAGTTATCCATAAGAGGAATAAGTGCAGGGAATTCCAATAATAGGCACTAGTTGGGTAGGTAAATACAGAGAAACTAAAGAAGTCATATGTGAAATAAAGAAATATTAGTATTATAGGGACTCTAACAAATCAGAAAACTAGAAGTTAAAATTACTTGGTGCCACACAGATAAGGGGTAAAATTAGAGATAGGCTTGACTTTTTATTTCATGTGTAGGTCAATTTCTGTCAGTGGTCCTTGGTCAGTGAACAAGAAAATCACTAAATATTTTTTGAGATAGAAGCAGTATGTAAGTTAGTGATTATTCAATAACAATTATTTAATATATAACACAGTAGGAACTATTTTAAAACATATTTCCAATGAAATAATTTCTAGATTTATTATATTTTATATATACATGCATTTACTTGGATTTTTGTGCACCATTTGTGAGGCCTAACACATCCCCCTCTTTAAAATTCATCCCCCAAATTTAAACAGTATGATACTTGCATATAAACAGATATATAAATCTGTGGACAGAAAAGAGAAGCCAGATAAATACTTGGATTCACGTATTGTTTCCACCAACCTCTGATCACGGTTTCAAGAACACAGTGTGAGGAGAAGTGAATCTCATTAGTAAATGTCTCTGGGAAGAGACATCATTTACATGCAGAAAAGTGAGATTGGCTTTATTGTCATTCACATATGAAATCCAACTCCATTCTCTGTGGCAGCACAGAGTGCATTAGAAAACAAATGAGGATGGAGCTTAACTCTTCTTTCTATTAACAGTGAGATGTATATGAGGTGATGGCCATGTTGATTCACTTGACTTGACTTTACCCTGCACAGGTGTAGCCAAGCAACACGTAGTATACCAAGAATATAAATAAACAGAGTCTGCCCACTAATAAACAGTAAGTAAATGAAGTTCAAATGCATACGTATTTTAGAGTATTCACATTTTACATAAAATATCAATATCCATAATATTGCACTATAGATCACAGCTAATAAGACAAATCTGCAAAATACTTTAATGCAAGATAAGAAAATGGCACCTAGAAATGGCTTGTGTTATTCTCATTCTCGATACACACTGCCAGCTTTCTTCTTGCACCAGCTGCTATGCAACATTGTCAACCACACGCTCTTGGAGTGGCAATATGTCTTTAGGCCAAAGAGTACTAGAGCCAATATTGTGTTTTAACACTGAAATTTAATAGTTATATCTTATTTCAGACTCTGAGAAAGACTAATGTTTTATTACATTATGGCTTTTATATCATTGACTATCTTATTGGAGTTAACAGGCTGTGGTAAGACATTAAAAGGCATGAGGTGTGTGTCTTTCATTTGATTTACCATGAGTCCCAAACTCATAACCCATGAAAGAGAATGCCCTCACCTATACGTGGCAGTGAGACGGGCAGAACACATAGCGCATAGATAATTCAACTCAATTGGTTTAATCTTGCATTTCTATCATGAAGCCAGAACTATTAAAAAGACACAGAACTAAAGTCGCTAGCTTCAAATATGTGGAACATTATCTTTCACTAATGCAGGTCTGTGAAACAATATTTTTCTCTGAATTCTCAAGCCAATATTGGTCAAATAGCTGTGAAAATGTTCCAAAAGCCTAAAAGATCATTTCATTTTAAAGGATTTTAGAAATGTATTAAAACTGTTATATTCAAACTGAGTCATCATCAGAATAATGTTAGTATCTATAACAACATACCTTAGCTACATTTTGCAAAGAAGAAAAGTCTATTTCAACTCACTGTGAGGTTGTGGTCAATAGCCATTTGGCCACAGTATTTCTGGTCCTGTGGTGAGAAAGAACACAATGATGATGGAAGGATGGTGAAACAATGTTGGCTGGGAAGCAGCAGAGTGAAAAAAAGAAGCCAGGGAGGGAAAGTACTGTGCAAGAGCACACCTTCAGGGAAGTCTGACTTAGACTACCTCTTCTCCATCACCTGCTGAGCCCAGTGAGTAATGAAGTCCACAGATGGAATGGCCTGAATCCTCATGAGCCAAACACTTCCTAAAAGCCCCGCTTGTAAACACTGCTTTATTGAGGACTAAGCCTTCAACACATGTATTTAGGGAAACACTTAAAATCTGAACCATAACGGTGGGTGTCAACTGCAATTTCAATGTAGAAACCTAATAAGAATCTAAATGAGTTTTTCTGAAGCCATAAACTAAAAATATACCATAATAGAGTGTCCAGATGACATTTATGAATGTGTTTCCCATGTAAATAATGGCAACCTTGGACTAAATTCCAACCTCAGAAAAAGGTGCTTATTTTAATATATATATATATATATATATAAAAGGAAAGAAGCAGTAACAGCAGCTAACCTGTTTTTCCAATTAGACGCGCCTTCTCATCTGGTTTCCTACACAAGGGAACATGATTTTGTTTATGTGCCACATCAACAGAAGTCCAACCAACTGAGTAAGACAACAAAAGTAAGCTCATTCAGCTATGCTTCACTAAAAACAAAACCGAGGAAAGTGGTTTATGTTAAGATTGAATAGGATTACCACCAAGCTGGATAGTTTCCCTGAAACCCTGGGCCATTTTCTCATCTGGCACTGTGTTCAGGGTACTGTTCCAAGTTCAGCACTCCACTCCACCCACCTAGCAGGATTGCACAAAAATTGCACTTTGGACACAGGTTCTCATAGATGCAAAGGACCAGATAGGTATCTTTTTTTTTTTTTTCATTTTGTTAATTAACTTATTTACCTTACATCCCAATAGCAGCTTCCTCTCCTCCCAGTTCCTCCCTCTTCCTTTTCCTCCCCTCCCTCCATACCCCCTTTTTCCTCAGAGAAGGGGAGGCCGCCCATGGATATCAACTCTCCTTGGCATATCAAGTTGCAGTAGGACTAGGTGCATCTTCTACAATTGAGGGTAGACTAGGCAGCCCAGCTACGGGAAAGGAATCCAACAGCCCCTACTCCTGCTGTTAGGTAATTTTGGCAGGGTAACTTTCCTTTTGTCCATTCTGATAAGCCTTTTCTCCCTGCCCGCTTTTCTATGTGTACTTCAACCTCTCTGCGAAAACGCCTTAGAAAATTCATTCAGGAATAGTTCTACCTTAATCGAAATGCTTTCAATGCTACCTTACGAAATGACCAGAGAATCTAGTTTCACTACTTAGCCCATAGAAGCTTTGTTTCATAGAAATCTTTGGTTATGAAATATGCATTTATTTGTAAATGTTATATTGCCGTACATCCAAATATTCTTTTGTTCAACATTTCTTTATATTAGTTAAAATAATACCTGATATATGCTCATTGAAAATTATTTGAAGAACAAAAAAGGTATGCAGATAAATTTTTATCAATAATATATGACCACACAGGTGTCACAGAATCACTCTCTACTGTGAAAGGCATTAATTTAGGTTTAAACAATATTCTCAATAAAAAATGAAGATGAAGGCTTTAAGACTCTGTTTTTCTTTGTTTTAAACAGCAATATACCCCACAATTTGGGAAAGAGACAAGAGGGAAGGATGAAAACATTTTATCCCTAACAGTTGTCTCTCATATTAAGAGCCTCCCACAAGTGCAGCTCTCTTTCCATTCAGAACCAATCAATATTCTGTGTGTGCAAACAGACTTACTTGGCCATTTAAGTATTAGCTTTTGAGTTCTGAGGAACAAAGCCACTAAATTAGAATAATTTTTTTCTTTTTCTTCCAGCCTCTCACCCAAACTACTGTTTTTACTCTACTTCCTCTTTTGGTAGGACTTTCCTAGTGGTTAAAGATAAACTTGTAAAAATCCAAATACCACACCAACCTTCTTCTAAACCTCTAGCAATCGGTAGTTCTTTATTCTATTTACATTACTCACTTGTAGCATAATCTTTCAACAGATTTGTTTCATAAACACTGTCCTCCCTGCTCTGCCAGCAGAGCCAGGTTAGGTTTCCAGCATGCACATGGCAGTTCACACTGCTCTGCAACTCCTGTGAGGCAGGACCAAGCCTCTGTGCAATCCATAAAAGCACTATCCTCAAAGTGAGCAGCCCAACCTGAGCAGTCAACAAAGAAGAAAATAGTAACAGCAGCAATGCCTCTTTTTTTAATTCTCCGCCAAGGTGGTTTGATTTTGTTTTGTTGCAGGGTCTCATTAAGTTGATGAGACTGCCTTGTCTGTAGTCTGTAGTCCACTCAGGCTTCACACTGATTTCCTTGCCTCAGGTTCCCTCCTTGGAAGGAGAATTCTGGCCTCACTGCACAATGAGCTAAGGTTTACGGTATTTTAAAAGAATGGTTGGTTTTATTTTTATGTGTTTATGTGCTTGAGTGTACATGAGAGGTCACCTGAGTCCCAAAAAACTGGAGTGTTCTGAGCCATCATGTGGGTACTGCAAATCCAAACTGGCTCCCCTGCCGGAGTGGCAAATGTTCTTTATCACAGAGCCATCTATTCACCCCTTTAAGTTCATTGTAAAGAAATTTGGACAAATCATTCCTCTAACATAAAGTTGTCAGTGCTATTTTAGAGAAGAAAATCTATAGCATCCCCTATTAACTGCTCATGTCCATGCCTTGAAAACATGTTAAACTCTACTACCCATATGTATATAGAGTCTGCTAAATGAGCTATGATTCTTGCTTCTGTTGGGCATAGGTGTAATAAATGTCAGTTCCAGTATTGTCCACCCCCAACAAATACTCACTTCATTTCAGGATTAAGAGAGTTCTTATATTTTCATGTATTTTGACAATTCACATATATTAAGACAAATTAAAATATGTCTTAATTTGTTATGGTTTTCAAAAGAAAGCACCTCAACTGGATATCTTAACAGAGTGTAATTATCGTTTTACAGTTCTGGGCGGGGGGGGGGGGGTCCATGCCCAAGATCAAAGATCTGTTTAGGACCTGTGACACAGAGCCTGTTCCATGCCTCCCCTAACTTCTGTTGGCCAACTGAACATCTGTGGTGTGTCTTGGCTGAGAAAGGCATCATCTTAATCTCTGACTTCACCTTCTCTTGATTCTTGTTGTGTGTATCAATCTGCCAATAAATTTAATCTGACTGTTCTACTGTTTGAGAGCTCACCAATTTTTTTTTTCCTTTTAACTTAATTACTTCTGAGACAATCTTACCTCCAAATAAAGACATATGCTATAGAAAATCAACACATGAGCTTTTTTGGGTACATTCAACCCACAGTGATCTGTATAGATGTATTTCAACACCTATGTCTCCATACAGTAAAATAAAAATTGATGAGGTAGATTAACCTCCTATAAGTTGTTCAGTTTTCTATTAGAGTTTAAATATCTGATGCAGGCTACATTGTAAAGTAAAAAAGAAAAAAAAAGGCTTGCTTTGGTTTATAGTTATTGAGCACAAATTCAGAGAAAGTTAACAGACTCTTGCAATGCCTTTATACTGCATCATATGATAACAGGGGTATATCTAGACCTGTCATGTTCTCTCTCTCCCTCTCTCCTTTTCCTTATGAAGCCTGCAGAATTTAACAGTGTGTGCTACATTGTAATGACCTACTAACGTTTGATCCATAACTTCCCATATGCCAAACTCTTTTTTTTTTTTTTTTTTTTTTTTTTTTTTTTTTGGTTTTTCGAGACAGGGTTTCTCTATGTAGCCTTGGCTATCCTGGACCCGCTTTGTAGGCCAGGCTGGCCTCGAACTCACAGCGATCCACCTGCCTCTGCCTCCCGAGTGCTGGGATTATAGGCGTGCGCCACCACGCCCGGCTATGCCAAACTCTTAAACACCATGCTTCCATCTCCATATCACTATCACTATTGCCTTAGTGTTTCCATTGTTGTGATAAAACATTATGACCAAAATCAGATTGCAGAGGAAAGGGCTCATTTCACTTCTACTTCTACATGTTAGTCTGTCACTGAAGACATTCAAGGCAGGAAGACAGGAACCTGGAAGTAGGGACTGAAGTAGAGAGCATGAATAAACACTGCTCATAGGCTTCCTCAGCCTGAGTTTCTATGCCATGTTGGAGCAGCTGCCCAGGGTGTCTACCACAACCTATAAGCTTGGCTCTTCTATACCAATCTTCTGCCAAGAAAATGTTCCACAAGCCAATCAGGGAGGGGTATTTCTTCACTTGAGTTTCTCTCTTCCCAAATGACTCTAGTTTGTCCCAAGTTGACATATAAATAGATGATTTATAGACAGACAGAAAGATGGATAGATATATAGATAGATACATAGATAGATAAACAACCAGAGGACAACATTGTAGATTAAAAATTAAATTACATGGTTTTGAAGGGCAAAGCATTTTCAATCTATAACAATGAACTTAAGATTGTAATATATCGTCAGTGTTTCCTTGGCTAGGGTCTACTTCCCCTCTCCATGTGGTGATGCATCTGGCTTTAGTTTGCATGAATTTTTTTTTTTTTTTTTTTTTTTTGCCTGCTGTCATAACTGCTGTGAGTTTATTTGTGCAGCTGGTCTATAATACACATAGACCCTGTTTTCTTGTTTTCATTCAACTTCTGGAAAAGTGAGCTTCAGTTTTCTTTAAACGTACAGCCACTGGTGGGTTGACCACAATCCAGTGGAAAGATATAGAACTTTGACCATATGAATAGCACAAATTGAGCTTGATGGATAAAATAAAAAAGAATGCACATTGCTAGGTGAGTGGGAAAGAGATGTAGATCTGAGAGAAGTTGGGGAGGAGAGGGAAATGCTGGAAACTTATTGTTTGAATGCTCAGCAAACTAAAAGAAAAATAATAAAATTTATGATTACAGGAAAATTGTATACTTATTTAGAAGAAGAAAGTTATGTAAGACTCAAATATATGTCCAATAGCACAAAACTGAAAAACATTAATTTCTTCCTGAATAATGCAAAAACATTAGATATGTTGCAAACTATTTGAAGTCTTCAAAATTATTTAAAATCCTCACTTCTCAATAGTATAAGCATGAGAAATAGCAATGAACAAAAGAAAAAGAAAGCAAGTAGATAAGAGACATCAAAGATAGACTGGCTGGCTAACACGGTCCCTATCTACAGTTTAGAAATATAATCATATTCTTATATTGATATGTATTTGACAAAATTAACTGATATACTCCTTTAAATGCATGTGTTATTCATATTTTTATTTTCTGTTAATTAGAAATTACTCCATTAAGTGAAATATCCCATCATTTAATTTCCTCTTTTCTCTCTGTTCTTTTTCTGCCATATTTCAAATCAGACTATTTGTATGAGTATACTATTATACAATATAATCATATAATATCATACATATTAGCATGGTTTCCTGATATATATGAAATAAAAAAATTTTTTTATTTCTGAGAAAATACTACATATAACTTGACAACCAACCGAAGTAGTTCTTTACAAGAAAGATAAAATGTATTAATTTTAATATATTCAAAGAATGTATCAAATAAGTTTTTGGGGCAGAGTGATGTCTCAATGGTTAAGAACTCCTGCTGCTCTCTGCAGGACTAGAATTTAGTGTCCCCACCCTCATGTGTACAATCACTTGTCCAATTCCAGGTCATCTGATATCTTCTTATGGCATCTATGACCCTTCCACACATACTACATACACTCAAACTAATTCACACCCATGCGTAAATAAAAATAAAAACGCACCCTTTAAAAGTTAAGTATTTTCTGTCTCTCAATATATTTCTCATTGTTCTATCAAGCTTACCAAGTGTTTAAGAATTTGTAGGGAAGCTGCTCATTACCATCTGCCATTTAATCACTTTATTAACAAGTAAGATCAAGTAATCATAACATATGTCATCCTGTGAGGCAATATGAACTAGACTCTCCCCTTTTAATACCTTAGCATGCTTTAAGACAGACAGTTAATTTGTTTAGAACATAAATTCTAAGGATTGTAGTCTGTACCTACAAAGTTCATGTGTTGACAAAAACAAATGGAATTAAAATGCTAAATTGAAGTTAGGCTCTTGAACTGAAAACTCTACTCTGAAGTATATAAGACTTAAAAAGCTACAAATACTTATAATTCCAAGTCAAGCCATACTCTTGTTGTTTTTAACAAAATGTCAGTCATTTAATTTTACCAATAAATATTGTTGAAGTGAAAACCTGCTAGCTCAGAGAGGAAGTGAAAAAACCTCAGCTGACGTTTCAGAAGAAAAAGGCTAGCTCTCAGTCTCCACAGCATATCAAAAACCCCTAAACTGAGTGTTCTCTTTTACTTCCTGTGTGTCTCCCTATCTATCCTCTTGAGTTTTCATCTTCTCTATGGTTTATTTCTATGTTCACTTTCTGTCAACTGGCTTGCTTGACCTAGGGTTAACTTTATTCAATCCTACTTTGGGGGGGGCAAAATTAAAGGTGGGTGCTAGACTTGAGCCACACCACAACTAGAAACAGCTTTTGTTTCCAGTAAATAATACAATCTCAGGAGTTCATAGTGTTATGAAATATCCTGCAGCAGACTGGAGAGCCTGAGGCTAAGGAAAAAATAAAAAATATTGATCCAGTCTTTATTTAATTTTTCTCAGATTTAATCATGCCAATAATTATGATTTTAATGTAACCTGGGAATTTATTTGTACCTCTGTTAAATTATGCGTCCAAGCTAACTACCTACTTCCTCAGTCCCAGAGCTAGATATTTATAGTAAATATCCTTTTCTCTGAATACTTCATGTAGGAATAAGGATTTGCTCATTAAAAATGCTAAAATTCTCTTTGTGTTTTCAGTTTGCATATGGAGCCAAGAACTTTATTTTTCTTTTTGTTTAATGAAGCACTATGTCATATCCAGCCTCAATAGATACTTACTGAATTTACTGACATAGTGGGGTTTGGACTACTGTTAACTTGATGATGGTATCTGAAGTTTATGTAGCTCACTGAGTGATGTGAAAGCTTTTAATAAAGTCACTAAGACATCTTAATATCTTCATCAGTGTTGATGTGAACTGTCTATATAGTGTGCTTTGGAAAGCATGACTGGAGTACAGATTGAGGAAAGGTAGAGCCTGTGAGCAGAAGGTGTATAAGTTTGTTTGCTGATAAGTTTATAGGTTGTATTAAATATATATCTGTGTACATATTTAATTTTGATGCACAGCTTTATTGCTGTAAGTACAATCAAGACAAACAGATCCACTTGCCTTACATGTGCGTTGAAACTACGCATATACCAGGTTGCATTAATATGTAGAAGGTTTCCATGCTTTGGCTGGGAGTCATTTACGGAAAAGAAAGGCTCAATTGATCAAATGTCCCTGTCTGAGAAGATATTCATCCTCATCAAATTGCTTGTGCTATTTTTCTCCTTGGCATTCCTGCCAAAGACGGCACTGGCGTTAAAAGGCAATTATTTCTCAGTGTTAGAATACTATAAGGTTTCTAAGCCACACCACAAAGAGGATCACAAGCCTCCTACTGGAACGGTGCTGACTGGGGCTTTTCACAGCACAGACTGGCTAATGGAGCAGCCTGCAGGAGCCCTGGCTCTTTTGCAAGAGGAAATTTCCAATATTTTACAGAGCAATGAGTAGAAATGGGAAACCTTCACACACAGCTACATGTTAAGGTAATTTCCCCCCCTAAAAATTTCCATTAAAATGCTGTCTTAGAAGTGGCGTTGCTCTGAAAGCACTTACTGATGCGCCGTTCCGCAGCTCCTTCATAGAAAGCGGTTTCGCAGACAATTTGGCCAGCCATTTGGAATTATACTCTCCATGTTTTATTTATACAATCAAAGCTTTAAACATGTAGGATTTCCTAAGACTCCTCCGTTTAGCAACCCTCAGTTTGTAAAGGAAGACTGGAACGAATTAAGACTGGAAATGACTTGCTCCATAGCTCTGATCACATGGTGACAGAACCGATGTTAGTTCAATCTTGAGATTTCTTTTCTGCCACTGGAAAGTGCAAGGATTAATTTTCCAAACTCATGCAGAGGGAATTTCTATCACATAAGATGAGGCACCTGCAGGGGGTCCTCTAATCCAGAAAAGTTTCTTTTCCCAGCTACAGCACAATTTTAAAATTTGTTGATTTATTGTAATTCATTCACCTTATATCCCGGTTGTTAACTCTCACTCCTACCTTCCTGAATCCCCTTCCTTTGTTTGCCCGCAGGGCCTCCCCACCCAGAAGTGATCAAATCAGGGGCACCAGAGTTCCTGTCAGAGGCAGTCCCGCTCCCCCCACAACCTTGGATAATAAGTTGTTCATTAGCTGTATCTGAATGGGGAGTCTAGGCTCTCTGCATGCACTGTCCTTGGTTAGTGCATCAATTTGTGCAGGCCCAGACCTGGGTCGAGATTCGCTGTCATTGATGGTATCACCGTGGGGCTCCTGAACACTCTGGGTCCTTGATTTCCCCTTCTTCCATACTACTCTCAACGCTCCTGCCAGAGTCTGGATATTCTATGAGCATATACAGGGGGAGGAGGTCCCCCTCAGTCATAGACATAGAGGAGGGGAGTAAGGGAGAAGCGGGAGGGAGGGAGAAATGGGAGGATATAAGGGATGGGCTAACAATTTAGATGTAATATGAAAAAATTAATAAAAAGTAAAATAAAAATAAAATTATTTTCCTTCCAAAAACAAAAACAAAAAAACAAAAAAGAAAGAAAGAAATGGGAGAAGTTAATTCTGTCACTTAAGTCATTGGGTCTGTTTTATTTTTTTTAAACAGCCCAAACTTGCTTTTTAAAAGTAGAGATAATATTTATTGGTAAATTCAAAAAGTGTGAGGGCCCTCTGAAGGGACTTGATCTCAACTCCTTTGAATGAGAGCTGAGTAGACATGTGGGAAAGAATGCATCTCTTAAAACCAGGTGTAGACCTTTAACAGGGAGAAAAGCTATTTCTTCATCTTCTACCATCACATCTCTGCTTACAGTCACAGCTAGGTAACCCTTTGATGCAATGCATGTGATGTAGCATCGAGGTACGTGTGAATATGCACACACAGGCACACACACATATACACATGCACAACCAATCATCTTTTTCACATCTTTATGAATAATACTTATCAGAGATGAGTTCAGCAAAATAAACATTTCAAAGTAAGAGAGAGAAAAATAATTGCATTCTAAAGGAATAATTGTTTCTTTCACTCTGCAAGAAATTAATTCTGCTAAGTAAGCATCAAATGTTAGTAACTAATTACTGACTCAATATGTCTTAAGTCCTAGTCACTAATTTAATTTAAGATTAATTGAGACTTCACAGTTTTCTCAATGGATTTAGAATGAGAAATTGCTTTCCATTCATGTAGGAAAGTTAGTCCAGGATTTCCCCAAGGCAAACTCCCAATGTTTGGTTGTTATATCCATTTTCAGACCCCACAAAAATTTCAAGTAAGTTTTACATATTTCAGCTAGGTTTCAAGTTATGTGAAAATGTGGATAACCTTAAATTTTTATTTGGTCTTTTTATAGTGTCCTAGATTTCTTGGATGTTTTGCATCAGGAACTTTTTAGTTTTAACATTTTATTTGACTGATGTATCAATAACTTCAAGTGTGTACTTGGTACTCTCTTGCATCTCTTACATTCTGCTAATGTTGCTTATGTCTGCAGTTCCTGTTCTCTTCTCTGTTTTCCAACTCCATTATTGTCTCAGATGACCATGTATGGTCAGAACCTAGACCAACAGCTCATATGAAGTAGATAAGCAGCATGGTCTCCTTATGGGTCCCATAATATGGGTAGAAGGGATTATTTCTGACATGGACTCTGGTCCTTACACACTGATCACTTAACCACTGGTAGGGCAGCCTTGTCAGGCCACAACAGAACACAGATACAGGCAGTGCAAATTACTTTATTGGTTGAGGTCAGATGTTAAGTGAGGAGGGCTCCCCCTTTCTGAGGAGTAGAGGAGGGAGGGAAGAGGCATGAGCATGGAGGGTGAGACTGGGAGGCACCAAGGGAGGGGACAATACTTGGGATGTAAATTGAACAGCAATAACAATAACAACAACAAAAGGAATGCTGATAGCAGTGGGCTGAGGTTGAGTTGAATGTGTTCACCCTGGGTAGGAACTATTTCAACTTATAATTATTTAATTAGTAAAAGGTCAGTGGCTGGAAGTAAAAGGATTTCACTAGGATCAGGTTTAGGCTATGGGATTTGGTTTGTAACTTCCATCTGAATAAGAAGTCTGTGCCTTCCAACAACTTCTGAGAAGCATCCAGAGAACAGGAGAAAATTAAAACCCTAGAGAGAAAAGAGAGTCTAAGAGCCCAAGAAAGAAAGTGGAGAAATGAGAACCCTGTGCCTAAGCTGTAGGTAAAGAAGAGAAGGCAATTAATCAAACATCAGGGCTATGTCAAGAGCATCTGTGAGGAAAACTGGTGTTAGCAAATTCACAGGCTTCTTCTCAGGACCCATAATCTCCAAATTAAGTTGCCACTATTGCTGGAATGCACTGAGACCTGGGGTGGGAGGAGCTAAGGTTCAGTGTACACCCTCGAATGGCTTTTCATCATCTGTAATTTATGTATAATCTTATCAAAATTCATCCTTTACTTCAAGCAGTACACACTTCACTCTTCCCCATCTTTTTTTGTTAATAGTAATTAAGGGGTTGCAAGTTGTGTTTGGTTTCTCTTAGGACTTTCACTATTTTCAATGTTGAGTCTACTTGCCATGCACACCCCCTCCATTCAAGAAGCTGCCAATCTCACTGACTGTTCTTATGCATTGTTCCTTTCCCTTGTGTGCTGGTATTATGTCTGTAACCAATAAAACTCCATTTCAGTTGGAAAATCTTTCCGCTTGGTCATAACAAACCTCCATCCTGTCCCATCATGCCTTTCATTGTTGGCAGCTTTCCCAACACTGCATCAACTTTTCATACCACTCGCTAAGGCTTTTATCATTTTTTAGTGTGCTGACAGAAGAAATCCTGTCTCTTATGTGAAATACAAACCTGTTTATTATTGGCCTAAAGCTACTTGTAACAACTTATGTCCAACTAATGCCAGGCAGATTGCAGGTGTCAACAAGAACAAACTCTAGCCTTTCTTTCTGAGTGACTTTGGCATTCGTCTTTTGCTATTTTTTTTTTTTTAATTAATTTATTCTTGTTACATCTCAATGTTTATCCCATCCCTTGTATCCTCCCATTCCTCCCCCCCCCCATTTTCCCATTATTCCCCTCCCCTATGACTGTTCCTGAGGGGGATTACGTCCCCCTATATATTCTCATAGGGTATCAAGTCTCTTCTTGGCTACTTGCTGTCCTTCCTCTGAGTGCCACCAGGTCTCCCCCTCCAGGGGACATGGTCAAATGTGAGGCACCAGAGTATGTGAGAAAGTCGTATCACACTCTCCACTCAACTGTGGAGAATATTCTGACCATTGGCTAGATCTGGGAAGGGGTTTAAAGTTTACCTCCTGTATTGTCCTTGGCTGGTGCCTTAGCTATGTTTTTATTCACTTTTAAATCCAGTCTCAAGACTGCTAAATTATATAAAAAAAATTGTCCATTACATAACAAAATCAGAGCCCACCTAGGTTGTCTTCAGTCTATCTCACTCCATTGATTTAATTATTATTTATGCTATTTCCCGTTGGCTTAATAGTATTGCAGCTCTTTTTATGTTCTTTGTTGTATGCTTCAGTTTAAGAAAGAGCTGTCAGCCATGTTTTTCAAATACAAAACTCCAATTAACCATTCTTTAAGTTGGTAACTTCGATGAATTCTAACCCTTCATGTCGGGTTGTCTCCTCTATAAATGGATTGTAGGAATGAACGCGGAGCATGTATATCAGTTCCTCAATGGATAGATACTTACAATGCATGAGAATTACTTGCTAGTCTCACCATTAATGTTATTACTTAATGCTAAACTCCATTCGCAAATGAAGTTTTGTAATTCTCTGTTGATTCATAGAGTTTAAAGTCAAGGCCAAGCCAGTATCAGTAATATAACTAATACACAGGGCTTACAGATACCATGAGGCCTACCTACACACAACTGCTTCAACCAGACTCACTGAATCTCATAATTTTCCACAAATTTCTCTCTTGTAGTATTCAACTTCTTACCTGCACATAGCCTACTGACCATGTGCACCAGTAGCCTCTAATTTATGTACCTGGACTTCCCTCTACTAAAAAGTTAGCACATAGGACAACACAGCAAACACCCATAAGAGATAGGATGACTCCACAAGTCAGAGCAACAATCATAGCAACAGCAACCTTGACCCAGCAGCAAGAGCTTACAACTTTTACACTAGCACCAGAGGATTCAGCATGCACAGTAGCAGCAGTCCAACAACTTCAAGGGAAGATTTTTCAATACCCTGCTAATAGGCAGCAGCCACAGTTTAGATGCCAGGAAGCCAGAAGGAAGTGTTTAGCTCTGGATGTTGCCACAGCCTTTCCTCTTATTTTTTTTTAATTAATTTATTCAGATTGCATCTTAATTGTTATCCCATCATTTGTATCTTCCCATTCCTCTTTCCCTCCTTCCTTAACCCTATTCCCCTCCCCTAGGTCTGTGACAGAAGGGTACCTCCTCCCCACCATATGGTCACAGCCTATCAAGTCTCTTCCAGATAGCCTGCTTATCCTTTCTCTGAGTGCCACCAGGCCTCCCCACCAAAGGGAAATGGTTAAATATGGGGCACCAGAGTTCATGTCAGAGTCAGCTCCTGCTCTCCAAACAACTGTGGAAAATGTCATGTCCATTGTCTGGATCTGAATAAGACTTCAATGTTTACTGCATGTGTTGTTCTTGTTGGTACAGTAGTTTGAGGAGACGCCCCTGGGTCCAGATCAACTCATCATGAAGTTCTTGTAGGTTTCTAGAACCCTCTGGATCCTACTATTTCTTAATTCTCTCATATTTCTCTGACCTAGAGTCTCAATAAGAAGTCCCCGAATCTATCCCAATCTCCTGGTAAGGGAACACATTCATGGAACATTCTTTTTGGGTTAGTGACCAATTATAAGTGAGTATAAACCATGTGAGTCTTTCTGTGTCTGGGTTACTTCACTCAGGATAATTATTTCTAGTTCCATTCATTAGCCTGAAAATTTGAAGATTTCCTTGTTTTTAATAGCTGAAGAGTATTCCATAGTGTAAATGTACCACAGTTTTCTTTATCCATTTTTCAACTAAGGGACATTTAGATTGTTTCCAGGTTCTGGCTATTATGAGTAAGGCTGTTATGAACATGGTTGAGCATATGTCCTTGTTGTGTGGTGTAGCATTTTTGGGGCATATTCCAGAGTGGGATAGCTGGGTCTTGAGGTAGCCCTATTCCCAGTTTTCGGAGAAAGTGCCAGAATGATTTCCAAAATGGTTGTACCAGTTTGCACTCCCACCAGCAATGAAGGAGTGTTCCCCTTTCTCTGCATCTTCACCAGCATGTGCTGTCATTTGAGTTTTTGACCTTAGCCATTCTGATGGGTGTAAGATGAAATCTCCAAGTCATTTCTCTGATGACTAAGGATGTTGAGCATTTTGTTAAGTTTTTCTCAGCCATTCAATATTCCTCTGTTTAGAATTCTCTGTTTAATTTTGAGCCCCATTTCTTATTGTGTTATTTGATTTGGTGGTGTTTAATTTCTTGAGCTCTTTATATATTTTGGATATTACACCTTTGTCAAATGTAGGGTTGGTGAAGATCTTTTCCCAGTCTGTAGGCTGTCATTTTATTCTGTTGACAGTGTCTTCTGCCTTATAGAAGCTCTCAGCCTCATAAGGTCCCATTTACTAATTGTTGACCTTAAGGCCTGGGCTGTTGGAGTTTTTTTTTTTCAGGAAGTTGTCTCCTGTGCCAATGTGTTCCAGGCTCTTCCCTACTCTTTCTTCTAAAAGATTTAGTGTCTCTGGTTTTATGTTGAGGTCTTTAATCCACTTGGATTTGAGTATTGTGCATTGTGCTAAATATAGACCTACTTGCATTTTTCTACATGTAGACATCCAGTTATACCAGCACCATTTGTTGAAGATGCTATTTTTTTTTCCATTGAATAGATTTGGCTTCTTTGTCAAAAATCAAGTGTCCATATGTGTGTGGATTTATTTCTGGGTCTTCATTTTCAATCCATTGATCAACCATTCTATTGCTACGCCAATACCATGCTGTTTTAATTACTGTTGGTCTATAGTACAGCTTGAGATCAGGAATGGAGATTCCTCTGTAGAATATTTTATTGTACAGGTTTGTTTTAGCTATTCTGTTGTTTTAGCTATTCTGGGTTTTTCTTCTTCACTCTTAATCCCCTTCTTGAGTTGACTATGGCCAATGATGGAGACTTTCCTTTAGGCTCCATTTTCCATGAGATTTTAGACTTCCTGTTAAAGTGAAATGTTGAGTGTTTTTGATTATCATTTCTATAATAATTCAGAACTGTTGCACTCAACATATAGAAACTCTTTTTTAAAAAATGAGAACAGAAAAACAACAAAAATTACAAACACCCAATTAGAAAATGCTCATAATGTCATATATTATGAAAAACATAATATTTAATAAATAAATTCAGGGGTGTCTATTAGATAGCTATTAGAAGAATGAGAATATTTAAGACTGAAAATAAGATTCTTTACACAAGAAACACATACGTATAAAATCTACTCACAATACATAAATTCTCATACAATATTTCTTAAAGTAAAATTTCATCTTTATTCATTAACCTATGCTTTCATGATTTTGGCATTTTCCTTCCAAATCATCCTAATACAGAAACAGGGTGCTGATAATCTTTTACATTTTTTCTTCAACTCCTGACTTCCTTTTATCTTGTACCAACCAATTGGAAAGTTGGATTATATGTAGCTCTAGGATGTGAGAGAGTCTGGTCCTCTTCTTTGTACCTGTTGTTATTCTCCTCTATTTCCCTTAGACTCTAAAGCCAACCGTTTATTTCCTATGCTCCGTGTACTCTGGATTTCATACACACCACTTACTAATTTATTTTCAGAGTCAAAGTAGATACTCAGTGTATTATTATAGAAGAATATGAGCATGAGTAATGTATTGTTATCAAAAACACACCTCATTCATATGGTAATTTTACAATGTAGTCAAACTCTATTCTTCAAATATAAACATTGATTCATTATGTTTTTTTAAATGCGATGAATAAAATCTTAATATTATTACATAACAATAATTTGCTGCTGGAGATAATCCCAGAAGCCTACAATCCATACCAGTCCCTACAAGTCTCCTAACAGTGAATCTCACTGTTTCCACAGGAGCATGAAAGTTAATGGAAAGGACAAATCATTCAATGCAGCTATAAGGAAGTCATCATTCACACAGAGATGGGAGTGTTTTGTTGTATAGTTGCTTAGGGGTCACCCACAGTCCTATAAGGAACCATTTTCTTAATTTTTGTATGTAATCTCAATAAAAACATTTGTTTTCCAGACTGGACTTGTGTTCTAATCCAACTTTGATTTGTTGTTGGTACCTTCTAAGCATAGTGTAGATGTTTGTTCCCCTAGGCATGTGGATACACACACACACACACACACACACACACACACACACACACACATATACACACAGGCATACACTCTTGCAGGCACACAGGCATGAGCACATACACATACACACCCCTTTTTATTTTAATTTTTTATAATTTATTAAGATTACATACAGATTGGTATCCCCTCATTTGCATCTTCCCATTCTTATGACCACAGCTTCTTGGGTCTCATTTGATAGCCTGCTTTCCCTTCCTTTGTGTGCTGCCGTGCCTCCCCACTGATAAGAAGCAATAAAATCTAGGACACCAGAGTTCATATCAGAGGCAGTCCCCTCTCTCAAACTTGTACAACCTCTTTGGAAGTCAATCTGGCATGTTCTCAAAAAATTGAGAATAATGTTACCTCAAGACCCAGCTATACCAATCCCGGCCATATACCTGAAAATTCTCCACCATACAACAAGAACATTTGCTCAACTATGTTCATAGTAGGCTTATTTGTAATAGCCAGAATCTGAATACATCCTAGATGTCCCTCAACTGAAGAATAGATAAAGAAACTGGGGTACATTTACACGATGGGATACTACTCAGCTATTAAAAACAAGTTAATCTCAAAAATTTCAAGCAAATGGATGGAACTAAAAATGATCATCCTGAAGTGACCCAGAAAGACATTCATCATATATACTCACTTATAAGTGGATATTAGCCCAACACCGATGTCCTCTGAGAGACTTTACCCAGGGAGCGAAGGATCAGGACAGATGCTGGGACTCGCTGCTGGACTCCAGGTGAGAGTGGTACCGAAGAATGGGGAGATACAAGAACACATACATCTCTTGCCCTTTTCTCCCCAATTCTTCAGTCCCCTATAGGGGACAGAGCCATTTATGCTGTGAGTTCTCGCTGCATGGGTGACTTCATATATATATCTCACCTACCTTCCATATCTTTATGAAGTTTTAGTGGAGCACTTTCTTGTTCTCCATGTCACATTCTAATGCACTGGGATGAGTACAAACTTACAGTGTGTGTTTACATATTCCCTCTAGAATGTCAGGCCCATGATAACACGGTTTCTGTGTTATCTTTGTACCATTCTTTAATATGCCCCAGCAAGCATTCTCATTAGAAGTCTGAGATTAATAAACATTTGTTGAATTAATAAAGTAGTTTATATGTATCATGTGGATAACTTTGCAATACTATTGAAAACTGCATCTTTGTGAAATATTTTATTTTCCATATACACAGTTCAGCATGCTGCTTGTTTAAGTAAGACATGAAGTTGTGGTGAGATTATCATTAAATATATAATCGGCTTTCTACTCTAAAATCTTCCCATTTGTAAACTGTTGTAATCCTGATGTTCTATCAGTCAATATAGTGAAAAATCACAAGATCATCAATAAAATAAAACCATACTAAAAGATACGTATTCAGTAGTTACTGTGTGCCATTTGGAATTGATGAATTAAGCTGTGGAAAGAAAAAGAGGCAAGGGAGTTATATTTATGCCAAGTTGAATCCTAGGACAAGCAAGCAATAGGTGAATAAAAGACCATGATCATGGCAGGGAAAGGGAGAAAAATCTCTACTGAAAGCGTGAAAGTGTAAGGTAATGAGAAGCACACCAACATTAGCACAGCTAGCTGGATGGTGTGATCAAGGAACAAAATCTGACTGTATTCTAAGACAGCAAAGCTGTAGCCAGTACTCAGAGCACTGCAGCAGAAAGAGAGGAAGGTACACAGCATCTGAGGACAGCTTAGCCTCTATGAGGTACCAGAAGGGAACTCCAGTGGCTACTGTGAGGAGCATGGAGGGGGGTTGAGCAGGTCTCTGCATCTTCTTTTATTCAGATAATTGTTTGGAAATTTTTGTTTTGCATGAAGGAGAAAAAAAGCAATGCAAAAAAATACTTTATTTGGGTGACTATATATTTTAAAACTGCACTTGTAGTCACTATAAAGGCAAGGCATAATGATTTCTATTTAAGACTTTTATTTTAACATATGTTTTTATTCATTTCTGACATAAAATGGACTCTTTCAACTTTTTTTTTTCTAATCTTAAGCTAGATTTACTTTCCTGGGGCTAAAATGTTCTCCCTTATTTGATATTTTTTAGTCAAATGTGGTGAGAAAGCCAATCCTCTACTGTATGTAACTATTTTTTCTGAGCTTTCCAAAGAAGACATTATTCTTGTATGCCTTGAATATTTATTTGTAAAAGTTCTACAAGGAAGGAAGGAAAACCACAGAAATTTTTGAAGCAAGAGATGAAAGGTAAACACAGTAGCTTGTTGAAACATGGTTAACAAATGATGAGGCCAACTGCAGAAAGAGCACTGAGAATTCTCTTTGGACATGGAAAGTTGTTGAAGTTGAGACCCACAAACTGATAAATCAGGGAGGGAATGTTTAAGTTTAAGTAAAATAAATAGGTTTCAAGAGAAAAGAGAAATTGTGAATCTATTCCGTCTTTGAATATCAGAACCAGACGGAATTCTTAGCTCTTTTAAAGTATAACTCAAATTAAACATTTAGAAGTAAGTTTACAAATGCCCTTTAGCCTTCAATAATATTAAATTTTACAAGATAATCAAATGTTTAAAATATTTTC
Organism: Acomys russatus; assembly: GCF_903995435.1. Lineage (NCBI taxonomy): Eukaryota > Metazoa > Chordata > Mammalia > Rodentia > Muridae > Acomys > Acomys russatus. The sequence goes on along the minus strand of NC_067146.1, from coordinate 46,104,196 downwards.
TTGATATTCATTTATTTTCTAGGAATAGTGTCTTGGCCTATAAAACAGTAATTTCAAAAGAATAACATGAATGGGAAATTTAAAAGAGAGAGACATATGCTACTGTCAAAATATTTCAAATCAATAATTTTGTTAAAAGTAAAGATGGTACAATTAAAAATTTGCTAATAACAATAAACATATAAAAGCTTCTATTCTTAAACTCTAATAAATTTAGTGGTTTGTGTAGGTATAACTTGGAAATTATAATAGACAAGCTACTTATATTAAGACCATACATCTCAGCACTCCACACATTTGTCTAAATACAAACTGATATAAAATAGAACAGGGTACTTTTATTTTCATTCAGTCTAGGAATGTTTAAGTTTCCTTCCTGATTTCTTCCTTCTCTCAAGCTTGATTGAGTAATGAGTTGTTTAGTATCCATGAGCTTGTATACTTTCTGCCACTCTCTTGTTTTTTTGATATCCAGATTGAATCCATAATGGTCAGATGGAAATCAGCATGTGATTGCTATTCTCTTGTTGAAACTTGCTTTATCTCCTAAAACGTGGTCTGTTTTAGGTAACAGTCCATGGGCTGTTGAAAAGAATGGGTATTCCTTAGTGTTTGGGTAGAATGTCTACAGAAGCCTGTTAGGCCCATTAGATTTATGATGTCATTTAATTCCAGAGTTTCCTAATTACTTTATTTCTTCCCAGATGACCTGTCTATTGATGAGAGTGCAGGATTGAAAGCACTCACTGTCTTTTAGAGTTGATCTATGACCTTAAGTCTGTTAGTGCTTTTTTGCATTGTTTTTTTTCCCCCTTTGGGTTTTTCATTTGTTTGTTTCTTTTGTTTTTTGGATGGTCCTGTGTCCAGTGCATATATGTTTGGAATTGTTATATCCTGTTGCTGGATTTTTTTATTTAATGAGTATAAAGTGTTCCTCTTTGGAACACACTACCTAATTCTGAATTGATTTGTCATATTTTTGAAAATACAAATACATTATAAACAATGAAAATGCCAAGGAACAGAACCTTACTCTGGATGTTTGTCACATCTTTATATTAACTACAAAAACTTGAAAGTAACCATGATAGCCTTCAGAAAGTGACTGTCTGAATAAACTATAATAGATCCAAACCCCAAAAAAAAAAAAAATGTCATTTCATCTAAACAGTTATTAGCAATTACCATGGAAAAACATGAAAGAATCTTAAATCCATGTTGTTATGTGACATAGGATATATATGATTTCAGCTCTAGGATGTATGAAAAATATTACTCCTCAATAGGGTCTATTAAAAAACTTTGGGTGTTAAGAAGAAAAGGGGGGATTTTAGTACATAAAAGTGTGCTGTATGACATTCTAACGATACATGTCATTTTATATTTCTTTAAACCTACAAAATGTGTAAAATTGAAAGTTATTATGGACTTTGTATGATAAAGAACTGTTAAAGCAGCCTCATCAATTGTCACAAATATTACCATTAGGATGGGAACGCTGATAATGGGGAAGGTCAGTCATGTGTGTCCCTAACTTTGTTATGAAAAGGTATAGATAAAAAAAAAATACTTGTGGGGAAGAGCCTGGAACATATTGTCACAGGAGACAACTTCCTGAACAGAACACCAATGGCCCAGGCCTTAATGTCAACCATTAATAAATGGGACCCCATGAGGCTGAGAAGCTTCTGTAAGGCAGGAGACACTGTCAAGAGAACAAAGCGACAGCCTACAGACTGGGAAAAGATCTTCACCAACCCTACATCTGACAAAGGTCTAATATCCAAAATATATAAAGAACTCAAGAAATTAAACACCACCAAACCAAATAACCCAATTGAGAAATGGGGCTTGGAACTAAACAGAATTCTCAACAGAGAAATATCAAATGGCTGAGAAACACTTAAAGAAATGCTCAACCTCCTTAGTCATCAGGGAAATGCAAATCAAAACAACTCTGAGATTCCATCTTACACCCATCAGAATGGCTAAGATCAAAAATTCAAGTGACACCACATGCTGGCGAGGATGTGGGGAGAGAGGAACAGTCCTTCATTGCTGGTGGGAATGCAAACTAGTACAGCCATTTTGGAAATCTATCTGGTGCTATCTCAGAAAACTGGGAATAGGGCTTCCTCAAGACCCAGCTATTCCAGTCCTTGGAATATACCCAGAAGATGCTCCAGCACACAACAAGACCATTTCCTCAACCATGTTCATAGCAGCCTTATTCATAATAGCCAGAATATGGAAACAGCCCAAGTGTCCATCAGTAGAAGAATGGATAAAGAAACTGTGGTACATATACACTATGGAATACTACTCAGCTATTAAAAACAAGGAATTCCTGAAATTTGTGGATAAATGGATTGAGCTAGAAATGATCATAATGAGTGAGTTAACGCAGAAACAGAAAGACTCAAATGGTATATACTTACTTATATCTGCACACTAGCCCAAGGGGCATGTCCCACGAAAGCCTTCACTTACGAGGAAACTGGGACAGAGGGGAGGACATCCTATTGGGACTCTAAATGAGAGAAGCATGGGAGAATAGCAAAGTCGAAGGATCCAGAGGGTCCTAGAAACTTACAAGTAGAACATTATGATAGGCAGATTTGGGCCCACGGGTTCCACTCAAACTAAGGCACCAGCCAAGGACAATACAGGCGGCAAACTTTAAGCCCCTACCCAGATCTAGCCAAAGGTCAGAACATTCTCCACAGTTGAGTGGAAAGTGGGATATGACTTTCTCACATACTCTGGTGCCTCATATTTGATCATGTTCCCCGGAGGGGGAGACCTGGTGACACTCAGAGGAAGGACAGCAGGTTGCCAAGAAGAGACTTGATACCCTATGAGTATATACAGGGGGAGGTAATCCCCCTCAGGAACAGTCATAGGGGAGGGGAATAATGGGAAAATGGGGGGAGGGAAGAATGAGAAGATACAAGGGATGGGATAAACATTGAGATGTAACAAGAATAAATTAATAAAAAAATTTAAAAAAAAACACTTACCTTTCTACCCACATATAAGTGGTGTTCTCATCCCTCATCAAAGATGTTTTTTCCATTTATTTCTTTATTTATAGAGCCACTTTGCAATCTAATCCTAGCCCCACCTTCCTCTCCAACCAGTCCCAACTGCATGTCCTCTACCCCTATTTCTCCCTCATTCTCAGAGAATGGAAGGCCCACCCTAGCATCTAACATCACAGCAAGACTAAGCATCCTCTCCAACTGAGGCCTGACAAGACAGCCCATCTAGGGGAAAGGAATTTAAAAACAGGTGACAGAGTCAGAGACAGCCTCTACTCCCATCATTAGGGGACCCACATGTTGACTACAGTGCAAGGCGTCTAGGTCCAACTCATACATGCTCTTTGGTTGTTGGTTCAGTCTCTGTGAGTCCCCATGGGGCCAGGTAGTTTACTCTGTGGGTCTTCTTGTGGTGTCTTTGACACCTCCGGCTCCATATTTCCTCTCACCATTTCACAAGACTTCCCAAGCTCAGCCTGTTCTTTGGCTTGGGGATGGCATCTCTACAGTTAAAACATGACTTTTTTTGCAGCAAATAGAGACTACTGCAGATACCCACAGCTAGCTTAAATGCTGAGATTGACTATGGTCAGCCTGACACAATTGTTACAACTGCCACACAATCCCTTCTCTCAAGGCTCAAGGAAAATTGCAGAATAGAAAGCAAAAAAAAAAAAAAAAAAAAAAAAGATTAAAAGACAGAAGATCAGTCTTCCTGCTGCTAGCTAGTGTCATCTATGTGTGATTGGGAAGTTACATCCATAAAATCTCAACTATATGGTTGCCTGAACAAGACCTACGTAATGGCATCAGTTGACATGCCAATATTTACAGAAAAAAACATCCATATGGTCCTACCCCTTGATGAATAGCTACAATTGGCAAATGTCTGCTGCGAGCAGGGCAATCAATTTTCTCCAAGGATGTCTCTCCCCTATAGGTTGTCACGTCATTTCTATATACCTATACATATGAGCAATGCCAAGGAATATCAACACTACACACACACAACACCAACACCAACAACGAAAATTAAAGAAGAGCTCCTGAATTTGGAAGGGATGTCCGAGGTATCAGGGTTGGGAAAGAAAGACCAGGAGTGATGTCAATAGTGGATGAAACTCTCAAAAAATACTTTTAAAAATATTCTTTTAAAGGGACATAAAATCATTTTTAATATTTTACTTAACATAATAAAGGCCTTTATCTATTTGTTAATTTAATGATATTTTAAAATACAATCTAACAAGAGGGCAGATTCAGAATGTAGTGGTTCGTGGAACAGTGACAATCATTTTTTTAAATAAATCCACTTCATGACTAAGTCCCCAAAGAAGAGAAACCTCCCTACCAACATTAATTCCCTCTGGAATGTGTGAAAGTGCATTATGAAGACTTCATGGAGATAGTGTGACATTAATGATGGGTAATCAAATGAAACTCAAAATTGTTCCAATAAAAAATGCAGTAGATCTGGCTTCTGTTAAAACAATAAGTCTCTCAGGCCTTTACAACTCCAAAGCTTTAATTTTTTTTAAGATATAGAATTAGACCTTGACATCCAACCATGACTGATAAGATAAACTGTAAATGCAATTCTATTTTAAAGTCATGGAAATAACTTGTGAATTTCTGAAACTCATAACTGATTTAGAACGCTTCTTATATATTTATGTAGTGAGTTTAAAATGGCTTATTACTGTTCTGTGCTTAAACTCTCAATTCGGAGTAATCATTCTGAAAGCTGTCATTCTGCTTTCCACTTTGTTTTACAAACTATGAGGGGAGACTAAAGATTCTTTACTGCTGTTAACACCTAATCTGCCTTCTTTAAATACATGGGGGTTAGTTCAACTCCGTCCTTCTAATTCTCAGCCAGCCCCCATTCTATACAATGCTCAGCTTCTTGTCTTTTGGGGAGGGGAAATAGAGAAGCAGGCAGCATATAGGAAAGCTCTCTGTGAGCCAGCATGAGACCGCCTCATCTCATTGGAGTCTTCCTGGATCAATTGGGGAAACCTTAGAAAACCCGAATCTAATCGAATCAATCAGAACTGACTAGAAAGGCTTGAATCCATATGCATGCAAATGTGCCAACCTGTGTTTTCCCTATGTTTGAAGACATAGTAGGTTGAGGGAAAGGAATAAATGTTTAAGACACCGTTCTGAAGAAGAGAAAACCAAGCCAATTTTGAAAAACTATCTTGAAATATTACCTAGCTTTTGAGTGCTATCAGTTGAAAGACTGAAATTGTACAAATATTACTTCAGAGCTGAGCAAGGAAGAGAAAATGTGCTTTGCCATTTTGCAGTTATGAAGATTTAAAACCACAGAAGCATGCACCCTTGTCAAGAATCACTGGATGAAGCAAGCCCTGTGCAGCACACAAGAAATTAGAGTTAGGAGAGGAGGTTACTCAACTTAGCCGTGATCTATTCTGTTTGTATTTTTGAACATACATTCATTTGATATATATTCATTAAGTAGGCTGAACACTGAGAGTAAAATAAGCAGGACAACTGTGGCTCTTGCCTACAATGTTTAGACTATAGGACTGTTGTAGACTAGATTGATAATATCATCTTATGAAAATTATTGCTCACATTTAAGATGTTCGTTTCTAAGATTCTGGGTTAAGTTCTGCTCATTAGCAAATGGATAATTTGTTAGGAAATAATATGCAAGACAGAAGATGTTGTGAGAAAATCTGAATAGAAGGTTTTTCATCTCCACCTGCATGCATCTCCTAGAACATGTTCTGAGGTCATGATAAGGGTAGTGTCTGGCCATGCTGAGCTCACCACATAGGAAAGTGTCCTCTTTATCCATGGAAAGAGACAATGGTATTTAAAATATAAGCTAATGTCATACTCCAGATTTTCCTAACAATGTGACAATCGAGTTTATCTAAATTAAGTTTTCCTGGGGAAACAAGCTGCCATGAAAAGAAAATTTCAATTTTTTAAAGTCCAACTTCTGTCTAGTTTCTAAGCTGAGATTCACTGTTGAGCCTCTCCAGGAGGGGAGAGTATTTGTCACACGCCTTGCACTGGTGGAAGGAAGCATCTTGGTGCATCTTGGTGACATCATGGAAATTACTGTGGTCCTGTTAGTTCATGACTCTAACATCCATTGAAAATAGAAGCTTTGGATATTTGTTTTCTTATTCTAGTGTCCCAAAACATGCTTGGCTTTTCACATATGGTTGTTAGACTCCATTTATACCTTTAGTAAATGAGATTAGAAACCAGTTGTTAATTTTGGCAAGAACTCCAAATGTCATTGAAAGGGGTCTACTTTCTCATATCAAAGACATGGGTGCCCCACTCAAAGTCAAAAGGGATAAGAACAGCATGAGCGTCCTGCAGCTTACTTTGTAGTAGCTCTTTGTATTATTTACTTTCAATCTGATCTTTTCATAAGCAACCAAGATTCTTACCTAAAATCTAGAAACCTCCTGGGACAGTGAATGTTAATGTTATCTTACAGGTAGCTGGTCTCTTAAGGGTTTTAAGTAAATAAGCCAAAACAAACCTGCTAACACTTCTTGTGTTTCCATCAAGGCCAAAGTGTTATGCATTCCCACCAGCCTACTTCTAGGTTGCCTAGCAACCTCTGACATCATCACTGTTGCTGCCAGGTGCCAGATGCAATAAGAGACCCGCCAGCCTCAATCTCTGATGGGTTGAAGCCCAGATAGTTTAGTTTTACAATTAAGCTTAGTTGTTTAGGGGTTAAGATGTTTTTTACGTCTAGATAGATTTTTTTAAATTGATAGAGATGAGATATGATAGATATTGGTTTACAGTCAGAATTTTAGACTCACCAAGATAGGAAATATGTTTTCTTCAATTCCTTCATGGTTCTTGTTGCTGTGTGTAGTTTATTTTATATATGTGTAATAATATAAATATATGTAAAAAATTAAAAATAATTTTTAAAAAGACCCACTAGCCATCTTGTACACTCTCTTCTGGTCTCTTCTACTCTTTCTCTCTCCTTCTGTCTCTCTCTCCATCTTTGTCACCCTCCCCTTTCTCTCCACTTCTGCCTTCCCTAACAATAAATATCCTTTAATACCAGATTTGTTGCATGGCATCTTTATATATTATAACACCAAGTATAAGATTAGCTAAATTTTGATTACTTATTTTTGTGTTTTTATTTACATTCTACTATCTACACGTTCAAAATAGAATGACCATCCAAGGCGTTCTTTTCTTTAGACTTATTGTTATATTGAAATGTAAAACTAACAACTATATGGAACCAAAAATAATTACTACTTGGTTATCTATTTGCAAAAACCCTTTCAAAGGGGTACAATAAATGGATGCCATTTTGTTAGGTATTTAGTGTATCTTCTAAGGGAATTAAACAGAATATTAGAAACATTCCCAACAAGAATAAATAAAGCATTTTATTTGCTGAACTAGACACACATAAGTCAGTAATAAGTAGCTCAAAGTTATTTTAATGTCTGAAAGTAATTTGATATGAAGTAGACTTCAATATAGCAATACAGTTTTTCATAGCATCTCATTCAGGTGGTTTAAATCTTTGAGTTTTTACCCTTAATTATGGCTCACTCCTTTAATTCCAACACTCAAGAGGTAGGAGCAGGCAAACCTCTGTGCATTAGAGACCAGCCTATATATACAGGAAGTTCCAGGCCAGCAAGACCTACATAGTAGTTCATGTATAATGACAATAATGATAATGATGATGATGATGAACAAAATACATTGGATACAAGCAATATGTGTTTACTCTGTCTCATATATCCTGGCTCAAAAAACAAGATAGATGTGCAGTTCTTTAAGACCACTAAGAGGTCTTGAGTTTTAGGAAGTCTGAGGTTATGCTTCGAGCTCTTATGTTTTCTTGAGACACGAGTGTTCTGAAATCTGACAATAGCATTTTCTTCCCTGTTCACACAAAGTTCAGATTATCTGGTTAGAAAAACAGAGGCAACATGCATCTGGTTCCTTATTGCCAGGCAATACACGTCTAATAATCACCTGACATGCAATTGTTTTCCATGGGGTAGAGTTATCATCTGTTCCCACATCAATGAAGAAATATAACACTCAAAAGCACTTTAATGTTTCTAAATTAAATCAACTACTGTGGAAAACAGCTTGGAAATGAGGTAAACAACTTTTCAGTGAACACAGCAGCCTCAGAAATTTAGTTTACAGAAGTGATTTGAAATTCAGGATCGTACTGATGTTCTCAGGGGGCCATGACAGCAGAGACCTTGTAGTTAACATATGCCTTGCTCTATCATTCTGTGTTAGCTTTTGTAGTCTTCAGATTAATGGACATTCAGAATGTATTTACTAACAGTTTAAGAATGATGACTTTCTAACGACTACCGATGTTGATAACTAATCTAAACTCAAATGATAACTGCTCCAACGGGAGCTCACATCTAGGTTTTCCTGCACACCTACCATTCCCACTCAGCAGCTACCTTGAAAGTCCAATAAAACTGGTTTAATTAAACACCTAATATCTCTTAAGTGGACTCTAAGAAAGAAATCTATTTGGTTTACTAAGATGCCTCAGCACTATGGAAATTATTTCATATGAATTTAATATATGAATACACACTTGAAATATTTTGTGCAAAGAATTTTGTATGAGCCAAATACTGATATAAATACTGGTTTGGGTTTTATTACTCTGTCTTGTCACTATTCTACACTAAATCTTTTAATAAAGATTGTTATTTTTTGAGTTTAAAAATGAAATGCCTTTATTTGGGTGAGGAAGCACACACATAGATCAAACACATGCAGAGAAAGACATTCTGCAAAGCAGAGGAAGAGGAGAAGACTCAGAAAGATGCTCTCAGGCCTCTCCTTAGGGGGTGAGGGATTTTTAGAGTCTCAGAAGGGTCTTGCTACCCTAATTTTGTATTGATCATTTTGAAGAAAGACAGGATGGTTGATTGGCCCAGCACTCTTGAGCAAATCTGCTCTGACCACCTTGAACTTGTTAAGCCGGTCCATCAGCAAGGGGCCCTGTTAGGAGGAGAAAAGTCCCAAGACAGCTTTTTAAAACTGTCAGCAGTTTGTCTCGGGTCAGGAAGGTGAAGACGTTGGAAGCTCTCCATCTTGATGACATTGTCACACACTGTCCCTTGCTACCTGTCTGCCTACGAGGGAATCTAACTCCTAGTCACTCATTCCCTCTCTCAGAGGTCACTCTGTTTTTAGGGGCTTGGGGACACAGGCCTGTCCACTCCAGTTTCTTTCTTTCTTTCTTTGTCTCTTCCTTCCTTCCTTTCTCTCTCTCTCTCTCTCTCTCTGTCTCTCTCTCTCTCTCTGTCTCTCTCTGTCTCTCTCTGTCTCTCTCTCTGTCTCTCTCTCTGTCTCTGTCTTCTCTATCTTCTCTCTCTCTCTCTCTCTCTCTCTCTCTCTCTCTCTCTCTCTCTCTCTCTCTCTCTCTCTCTCTCTCTCTCTCTCTCTCTCTCTCTCCTTCTCTGTCAAAAAGTCCAATGAAGAAGTGCGTTCTTCAGAAGAGGAATGATCAGGGGGCTAAAAAAAAAGCTGGTGGCAAAGATCCAGAGCATGAGACACCCTCTTGGTTATAGTGTGTACCCTTACATGTTATGTCAGTGTGGCAGGATCTGTATGCAAAAGGTGAGACTGCTAATACAATTAAAACTCCTACTGAGAGTTAAGGAAATTCCTCACCTTTCAACGAAGGCAAAAAGAAGGCAGGCTCTTCAATACGAAAGCTTAATGCGCCCCCTAGTGGCCCGTTTGTTTAGTGTTCCAATGAGGGTATAAATTGCCTGATCTCTTGTGACTTTAAAATGTTAGGGTCAACTGGCCCTACTTAGAATTTCAATTTAGGAGAACACATTACATGTACTTTTCTTGAGTGGAGTTTTCGAGTCATGTCAAGAATATCTTTTTCTATGATATTCAGCCACATTTTAAAATTGTCTTATTTTCTGTTTACTTGCCTGGTTATATAATTAAAGGTTATTAATTAGGTAATTAAATCAAATTCATAGCTTTGCTTAGTGACACTTTCCTACCGTCCTGACCTCTTCTTAAGCTGAAGGAGAAGGTTTGGCTGAGTTCAAGAATTCCAGACCAAGCTGGACAACTTAGTGAGACAGCACTTCAAGGATACCAATGCAACTTATTAATTGTAGTTATGTCTAAGGGTCCTAGGGTATAATGAGAATGTCTTTGGATATTCAAGGGACATGTGCACATGTTGTGACTATACAGTATATTTGTTAAGTAAATGAGATGTAGCAATGAACTAACAAAGTAAAATTTTAAGTGTGGTTTTAAAATGTGTGGTCTAAATCCAACTAGGAAGAGAGCGAAAGGTGAAATAAGAGGACAGAAAAAATTTCATAGATCAAACAAATAACTGAACTCAAATATTGCATAACTAAAGCTACAATAAATGTACATCTTAATTTATACAAATGAAGGAATATGAGTTACTGATTCCTACCTTTTCTAGTAGTTTCTGGAAACCACTGGAGTCTCTCCACCATAGCTGTAATTGATCCTTCTGAGTCAAGGAGAAACAATCTTGTTGTCTTTAGGGTGTTTCCAATGTACACACACACACACACACACACACAATTTCTTTAAACTATATAATGTTTCATGTTTGAAACTACCTACTAATTCATTATTGTGAGATTTATTGTTTTGGCTTCCCTCACATAATTAGGAGCTTTAGAATATGGAGTCTACATTTCTGCATGGAATTAGCTCTATCTAGGAAATGGATAGATGTCATTTCCTCTAGCCTGGCCATGCTCTCGGTGTGCTGTACTTCTTCAGCACTGCTTCAGCCATTTAAGTTGACAGCCTGACTATTGATATTGATACATTTCTTTAAAGTGTTATGATGACCTCTGAAATGGTCTGGACCCACTCCAGTCCTTCAATCCTATTCATATGAACAAACCACAGTCAAGTCACTCCTAGACATTAGTGAGCCAGCAACACTGCCTCTCTTCCTCTCTCAACATTGTTCTCTTGGATGGTCTGTGCTTTATCTAAAGTTCTTTCTTCCATTGCTCTTCTCTAGACTCTGGATGAATACCTCCTGTCACGTAGACCTATGCCAATACGTTTACCAGGATCTGTGGATCTCTGCATATAGTCCAACACAGAGAAAATTAAATTACTAATTACAAGGCAATTGGTATTATTACTGGGAATATGTTAGTTAGGAAACCCAAAGAACTTTGCTTGAAGAGACTAATCCAAAAGGGGGGATACAAAATAATTTGAGTTATCAACAATAAGCTGGAATGTGAACTCACTATGTTCATAATATGTGCACTGGCCACTTGAATGATAACTACTCAAATAAATATTAAGTGTGGCTTACAAATAAAACTGTGAAGATGAAGCCAAATTGGACATATTTTTCAATGTGCTTCATTACAGATATATAGAACACAACATCCTGACATTAATATTCTTTCAACAAACAGCCAGACTCTTGAGTCTTTAATTCACGTAGTCTTTCCATGCCATTTCTTGTAAAGGTACCTTTAGTGGGAACTCCCTACATTAGCTCACTGAGAATCCTCTTCTTATTTCATATCCAGTTGTCATCACTGCCTTATCAGATTACTCATCATTGAGGCAATGTGAAAATGTTCTAGTTTGGGTTCATCAAGAACCTGTGAAAATTGTTTAGTAAAATTGCTCTTTCTCTTGATGTCTCCTTGTAGCAGTTTCCATCCACCCTACATTCCTCCCTTGTCTGTGCATCCCTGGCCATACTATATTTGTAATTGTGCCCAATCTCTCTCTCTCTCTCTCTCTCTCTCTCTCTCTCTCTCTCTCTCTCTCTCTCTCTCTCTCTCTCTCTCTCTCTCTCTCCACAAGTCTTATTGCTGTAATCTTCATATCTGTTAGAATAGTCCTGAATAAAATGGTACTTCCTTTGTTTAAATAATTGCCATTTAATGTTTTCCAAAAAATATAACTACTTAACAAGCTGCATTACTATACATAGCACTTGAAAGGCTGGATTTGTATCTATCCATTTTGGAAATTTCAGAATCCCATAGTGAATGCATAAAGACAGCTATATAGAGAACAGCAGAAACAGCCTCTGTCTGAAATCTAGACAGTCATTTCAGACAGCAGAAAGGACTGGAGATGAATAAGTAGTAATAAGTTCTTCAGCGCCACCTGCCGCTTTATTGTATTATTGCACAATGTTTTAGTAAACACTGATTTTAATAAAATGCCAGTATTTCAAAACTTAATTTTGTAAACACTTCATGGTAAGTTTAATTGCATTACTGTCAAATTAACATTGTCAAATGCATATAGACTTTCTCTTTATTTTTTAAAATACTTTTTAATCTCAAGTAAAGATTAGTCATAATAACTCAAAGAATAAACAGTCTTGTGCAGACAGAATTCTGCCTAAAATTGGGCAAGCTTGGATGCAGGCAGAGTCGATGGCCAAACTCTGAAAGTCAGGGTAAGCAGTCCTCATAAGCCCTATCTTACAAATATTCCTGTCATATTTTTAAACCAAAAGGCTAAAGATGATGCTCCAATGCTTTGGGCAGCTGTCTCTGTCATTTTCTCATTTAGGAAGCTCCTAACCTGTGCTTCTTGTCTATTCGGATAAGTAATTTTATTCCTTATTACGTCTCTGATGGGGCTGAAGACTAGATATTTTAGTTTTATAATTAAGCTTAGTTGTTTAGGGTTTAAGATGTCTTTAGGTCTAGATAGATGTTTTAGGTTGATAAAGATGAGACTTGATAGATATTGATTTACATTCAGAATTTTAGATGCACCAAGAGAGAAAGAATGTGTTCCTCAAGGTTGCCAAATACAAATAGCCAAAACACTATGAATGTTCCATTTATATAATTCCTGATTGTTTTCTGGTTATTCTTGCTGTAGGTAGCTCATTGAATATATGTGCACTGATATCAATGTATATGTATAAAAGGAGAAATAATAAAAAAGGAAAAAAACTTTAAAAAAAGAACAGGTATGTTCAAGGCACAATGTAGGTGAAATAGTATTAGGTCAAAACTGATAAGAGTGTTCTAGAAGATATCTCAGCAAGTAGTTTAGAAAGCTACATCAAAGCAAGAGCATGTTGCCACAAGAAAGGGGCATGAGAGACAGACAACATGAGAGGAGCCGTGTTTCTAACCATATGCACAACATTGTCTTCAGCTGGGGCATGCTACACTATTGAAAGCGGGGTCTCTGGGAAGAGTACATCAGGCTTTATAGGCTATTGATGGAATAAAAGTAAATTTTAAGATATGAATGGGTACAGGTGACAATGGTCCAAAAAGGATGATGTCAATGTAAAGACTGTTCCTGAATTTGGGATGCTTCCTGTGACATTTGGCACAATAACTTTGCTTTCTCAAGCAGTCTGTTACTTATTCTTTCTTCTTCCCACAAGAGACTTACTTTCCAATGTGGTTGTTGCAGTGAGTACAGCAATGTAATTGAGGCACTGATTAGGCCATGAGTGTGAAGTGTGATGTCTCTCACCTTCATGAGCATCTAAGCAGAAGTGAGAGGCTCATGGGGATGGAGAAGACCTGAATTTCAGCCCTCACCTAACACACCTGGTCAAGTATTTTCCTGAGAGTTAGTGCCTTATGCCCAGAAGAGTTGCCATTCCATGTCCGTATACATCACTCCCCTGACCAGGGCGGCTGGACCCAGCCTGTCACTACCCGCTCCCCAGCCGCACCTTCACTGCGATTTGTAACAAGGCTATAATCTGCATTCTTCATGGAAATTGCTTTCAGAAGTATGTCCCTTGGCCTATTCCAATGCTTTCCTTGTGCACATACATTTTACTCTTACTTATATTTGTGAACTTATGATTAGAATAAATACAGTTTCTCATAATATGAATATCCAACTTGTATTACAAATGGCCTGAGCACTATGTTATAATAGGTACAAATGTCATATAAAATTCAAATCCTATATCATAAGAAGCTTTTCATGATGCATACATTTGCCTGTGAGCCTTTCCTTAACTCATTTCCCCTTTTTCTCTTCATCACTTTTCTTTCTTTCTTTTTTCCCTTTCTTTCTTTTGTCTTTGGTACTAGGGGTTATACTGAGGCTAGGTACTTTTATATCCATATCTGTAATGTTTTCCAATTTTTCTTTTCAAATAAGGTCTCTCTATGGTGTACAGATTGTCTTGAACTCATTTTATAGCCCTGATCATCTTGGCGCTTATGTCTTCTGCTTCAATCAGCAGAGGAGTTGCGATTACAGGCTTCTTCTCCACAGGCTCAGACAACTCTCCATGGTGCTTAGATTCTTTTCAAGATATACAACCATATGTAAGTCTATCCTGCCTGAGTCATTTCTAACACCAAATGGACCCACTTTACTGCAAATCAGCTCACCAGCTTTAGCTTTCCCTCCTGTTTTCTATGCATCCTTTTAAGGTAGCAACCTCACCTTGGTTTTATTCGTCCTTTAAAAGCAGCAGTCTCAGGTTCCTCTCTTTATTTCCTCTTCCATTTCTGTTTACAAATGATACAGTCACTCCTTTGGCCTTTACCAAGGACTTGGATGTTCTAATGAGGAAGATGCCATTCTATTGTCAACTTTCTAAGTCTTCCAGCTTAGGTCTCCTGTCTGGTCTGCCACATTTCTGTTTCTTATTATTGCAAGTTTGACAGATAAATTAAGCTAATCATGATACAATATTTTACAAATTTCCATCAGATATAAGGAATGCACCGATATTTTGATTGTTGAGCTTTCATTACCTGACTATTGAATGTATCATTTCTAGTAATTACCACATTTGAAGAATTTTTGTCTCAAGAAATCTCCAAGTGAGATTAATGTGACTAAAATTCTTTCTTTTAAAGTGGTCTCACATATTGACAAGAACTGTAGTCGGCTTCTACGTGAACCAGCCCCCTTCTGGTTTTGATGCCAAGAGAAGACAAAATGTGAAGTTGTTATACACAGGTTTTCATTGGCTTTATATCTTTCAATGAAAACTGACCTATATAACTGAACCTAAGACAATGCCTGAAATAAAACTTTTCATATTAAAGTAATGCTTTGCTACCACAGGATACCCATATTTAGCCATCTGGAGCTGGAATGCCCCTCCTTCTTTTTCCCCTTATTGGTCATAACTACATGTTTAACCTCTCAGAAAATATAATCACTGCCCTTGGTGGCTGCCATCCCACTAGAATCCACTGTCCAATCCTCAGGACAAAAATAAATCAGAATTGAAAGAAAGATTCAAGCATCAATGTGCCCATTATGATGTTTCCTTTTATGGCAAAGCATTTAAATTTTATGTGGTATGTGTTGTTGCATAAAGGATAGGAAGTTAATTAGTTAACTGACTAATTAAAATAATATCTCATTTACTAATGTATTATCTCACCATAACAAAATACACAACAATTTACCATAATTCTAAAAGCCACCTAAACCAAGCATAGGGTGTTGTACTGTTTTCTTCCACCTTTTGCCTGCTTCACTCATCTCTGCTTCTCTGGCCTGTGAAATCTAACCATTTGACTCTCTCAGATCTCAGCTTTGTCCCTTCTGTGACTCAGTCATTTGACAGGATGATTTGGATTCCACCTCTCTGGAATGAATACTGGATCAGTACACAAAGAACTGTGGCAATCACAGGGCTGACCACAGTTAAAGGTCATTAGATGAGAGCCAAGACATCTTCCTTGCATAGGCTGGGTGTTTCCAGGAATCCCCAGGTGCTTGATGAAGGGGTTTCTTATCAGAAAAGAGTTGGGCTTATAATCCCCCTGAGAGCTATGTGAATTTCCCCAGATGAGGCAAAGAGGGAACTCTACTGAGAGTTCAGAGGCTATGTAGAAATGCCAGAGTTCAACCTTAATACCAGGGTTCCACACTCACTCATTTCTTCTCAATTGCTCTACTTCCTTTTCCATTCCCTACCCCAATATCTTCTTGTCTATAGTTCATGCATTATGTACTTTATTTCTTCAACTTCTTCTTTCAATGCTTCCTGTTCTCCTCATAGCCACCTTTCTAGTTTCAATATCTGTATGCCTAGTTTATATGCATACGGACATTAAAACTGGGTGGTCCAAGATGGCAGGACCAATCATACACCATATGAATCAGTGGAACAACAGTGACTACAGTTACTTAAGGACAAAACTGAGAGCTACAAAACACAAGTGCTGGTATTTCCCAGGTGAGAGGGGTTCATCTGTGAGAAGCACCTGTGCACTGTGTTCCATACTGAACTGTAAGCTATAAAACACCAGGGTCTGGGTCTTCTATCTCAGAGGAGGCCTTATGAACTGGAACAGAATTGGATCTGACTTCAGGTCACCCAGCTGGTCCCTGGAAAGTTCCCTGATCCCAACATGTGAGGGGTCTCAACCTATATCCACTCACCTATGAGCTGCTTTCAATGAAACAGAAGCTAAACCAAGAAATAATGACACTAACAGATGTTGTGAATCAAGTGGATCTAACAGATATCTACAGAACTTTCCACCCAAACAGAAAAGATTATACCTTCTTCTCAGCAACTCACAGAACTTTCTCCAAAATTGACCATGTAGTATGTCACAAAGAAAGCCTCAATAGATACAAGAATATTGAAATAGTACCTTGTGTCATATCAGATCACCATGGATTAAAGCTGGACTTCAACAACAACAGAAGTAACAAAAAGCCTAGACACACAGGGAAACTAAACAACTTTTTACTTAAAGACAACTGGGTCAGGGAAGAAAAAAAATTAGTGACGTCCTAAAATTCAATGAAAATTAAGGTACAATATACCCAAACATAGAACACAATTAGAGCCATGCTAATAGAAAAGTTCATAACACTAAGCCCCTTCATATAGAGATTGGAAAATCTCATACAAGCAACTTAGTGGAAGACTGGAATCCCTAAGGGAGAAAATATCAGACACACCAAAGAGGAGTAGATAGCTGGAAATAATCAAAATCAGGGTTGAAATCAATAAATTAGAAACAAAGAGAAAAGTTCAAAGAATCCACAGACCTGAGAGCTGGTTCTTTAAGAAAATCAACAAGATAGACAAACCCTTAGCCAAACTAACTAAAAGGCAGAGAAATACTATAAATCTACAAAATCAGAAATGAAAAGGGAGATATAACAACAGACACTGAGGAAATACAAAGAATCATCAAGTCTTACTTCAAAGGCCTATATGGCACAAAATTTGCAAATCTAAATGAAATGGACAATTTTATTGATAGATTCCACTTACCAAAGTTGAATCAAGATTAGGTAAACAAATTAAATAGTCCTATGTCTCCTAAGGAAATAGAATCAGTCATCAAAAGTCTCCCATCAAAAAAAAAAAAAAAATTCCTAGGTCCAAATGGTGTCAGTGCAGAATTCAACCAGATCTTCAAAGAAGCTAATACCAATACTCTTCAAAACTACTCCACTAAGTACAAATGGAAGGAATATTACCAAACTCATTCTATGAGGCAAAAATCACCTTGATACCTAAAACACACAAAGACCCAACAAAGAGAATTTCAGACCAATTTCCTTATGAACATTGATGCAAAAACTCTCAAAAAGACATTCAAAAACTGAATCCAAGAACACAACAAAAATATAATTTGCCATTAATCTTACTTAACCTTCATCCAAGACATGCAGGGATGGTTCAATATATGGAAATTCATCAATGTAATCAACCATATAAACAAACTGAAAGAAAAAAATACACATGGTCATCTCTTTAGATGCAGAAAAGCATTTTACAAAATCCAAAACCGTTCATGTTTAAAGTCTTGGAATGATCAGGAATACAAGGCACATACCTAAGCATAATAAAGGCTATATATTGAAAGCCAATAGCTAACACCAAATTAAATGGAGAGATACTCCAAGAAATTTCACTAAAATCGGGGACTACACAAAGCTGGTCAATCTCTCCATGTCACTTCAAAATAGTAGTTGAAGTTCTAGCTAGAGCAATAAGACAAAAAAGGGAGATCCAGGGGATCTACATCTGAAAGGAAGAAGTCAAAGTATAATCATTCTTATATGATATGATAGTGTACATAAATGACCCCCAAAATTCTACCAGAGAACTCCTACATCTGAAAAACACCTTCAGCAAAGTGGCCAGATACAAGCTTAAGTCAGAAAAATATCAATGGCCCTCCTATACCCAAATGACAGACAAGTGGGTGAAGAAATTAGTGAAACTACATTCTTCACAATAGCTGTGAATAATATTTAGTATCTTGGTGTAATTCTAACCAAGCAGGAGAAAGACTTATACAAAAAAACTTAAATTTTCTGAACAATGAAAAAAATTAAGATGATATCAGAAGATTGAAAGATCTCCTATGTTCCTGCATTAGGAGGATCAACATAGTAAAAATGGCCATCTTACCAGAAGCAATGTACAGATTTAATGAAATTCCTGTTAAAATCCCTACACAATTCTTTACAGACCTTGAAAGATCAATTCTCAATGTCATATGGGAAAAAAAAAAAAAAACAGAATAGCAAAAACAATCCTGTACAATAAAATATCATCCAGAGGAAACTCTATCCTGGATCTCAAACTGTACTATAGAGCAACAGCAATAAAAACAAGATGGTACTGGCCTAGAAATAGGCTGATTGATTAATGGGATCAAATTGAAGATCCAGAGATGAACCCACGTACCTATGGACACTTGATTTTTTAAAAAGAAGCCAAAACCATACAATGGAAAAAGTGATAGCATCTTCAGCAAATGGTGCCATTCTAACTGCATGCCTACATTTAGAAAAATGTGAATAGACTCTTATTTATCAATCTGCACAAAACTAAAGTCCAGGTGGATTAAAGACCTCAACACAAAACTAGATAATAAATCTGTTAGAAGACAAAGTAGAGGAAAGCCATGAGCTCACTGGCATAGGAGACAACTTCCTGAACAGAACCCCAACAGTTCAGACTCTAAGATTAACAACTAATATATGGGACCTCATCTAACTGAAAAGCTTCTGTAAGGCAAGGGACACTATCAACAGAACAAAATGACAGCCTACAGACAGGGACAAGATCTTCACCAACCCTATATCTGAAGGAGGGCTAATATCCTAAATATAGAAAGAATTCAAGAAATAATATGCCACCAAACCAAATTATCCAATTAAAAAATGGGGTACAGAGCTAAACAGAGAAGTCTTAAGAGAGGAATTTCAAATGGCAAGAAACACTTAAAGAAATTCTCAAAGTCTTTAGTCATCAAGGAAATGCAAATCGAAACGACTCTGAGGTTCCATCTTACACATTTCAGAATGCTAAGATCAAAAACTGAAAGTGACAGCACATGCTAGTGAGGATGTGGGAAAAGGGAAATACTCCTTCATTGCTGTTGGGAGTGCAAACTTGTCCATCCACTTTGGAAATCAATCTGGCGCTTCCTCTGAAAAGTGGGAATAGAACTACTGCAAAATTCAGCTATACCAGTACTGATCATATACTTGAAAGATGTTCCACATACAACAAGGACATTTGCTCATCTATTTTCATAAGGGTTTTATTTGTAATAGCCAGAAACTGGAAACAATCTAGATGTCCCTCAACTGAAGAATGGATAAAGAAACTTCAGTGCATTGACACAATGGATTACTTACACAAACATTACAAACAAGGAATTTTTTAAAATTATTTTTTTTCTTTAAATATTTTTTTATTATTTTTTTATTAATTTATTCTTGTTACATCTCAATGTTTATCCCATCCCTTGTATCCTCCCATTCTTCCGTCCCTCCCATTTTCCCATTTATTCCCCTCCCCTATGACTGTTCCTGAGAGGGATTCCCTCCCCCTGTATATGCTCATAGGGTATCAAGTCTCTTCTTGGCAACCTGCTGTCCTTCCTCTGAGTGCCACCAGGTCTCCCCCTCCAGGGGACATGGTCAAATGTGAGTCACCAGAGTACATGAGAAAGTCATATCCCACTCTCCACTCAACTGTGGAGAATGTTCTGACCATTGGCTGATGGAACTAGAAATGATCATCCTGAGTGAGGTAAGGCAGACCAGAAAGACACTCATGGCATGTACTCAATTATAAATGGAACTTAGCCCAGCAGATGTCTTCTGAGAGACTCCACCCCATGGGGAATAGGGACAGATGCTGGGGCTTGCTGCTGGACTATGGGCAGAGTGCTGATACAGGAATAGAAGAATGGGTGGATGGAAGGCCCCAGGAAATTCAGGAACCTCAAAAGAGGCAGATCTGGACACCGCAGGGTACAGGGGGTGCTGCACAATCTGTTGCACCAACCAAGGACAATGCATTCAGTAAACCTAGACCTACTGTTCAGATCTAGCCAGTGGACAGCTCATTCTCCATTGTTGTGGGAGGACCAGGACTGCATCTGACATGAACTCTGGTGTTTCTGATTTGATCACCTCTCCTTTGCAGGGAGACCATGCCGGCACACAGAAGAAGGGGATGCAGGCTGTCCTGATGAGACCTGATAGGCTGAGGTCACATGATAGGGGAGGAGGATGCCCTTGTCAGGGGTTTAGGGGAGGGAAATTGGTCAGAAGAGAGAGGAAAGATGGGAGTGGGATGATACAAGGGAAGGGATAACAAATGGGATGTAATATTAATAAATTATAATAAATAAATTATTAAAAATGAAGATCTACACTCAAGAGGACATAGTATTTTTGGTCTTCCTAAGATGTCATCGCCTTACTTGACATAATTCTTTAAATTACATTCACTTTCTTACGATTTCATAATTTCATTTTCTCTACACTGGAGTATGATTCTTTTGCGTACATATACTCTGTATTAAATATTCCCATCTTCTTCATCAGTTTTTCAGGATAATTTTCCTGGGCTACAACATCTTTAGTTTGTTGTCATTTGCTTGGGAATATGAAATATGCAATTCCTTTTTGTCCTGTTACTTTGAATTGCTGGGAAAAGATCTGAAGTCATTCAGCAACCTCTACCTTTGTATATCAGTCAGCATTTTCCCTTGCAGAATTCTTATCTTCTATTATTGACACTTTGACTATGATGTGGGTTTTGATGTTCATCTTAGATTTTTGTGTAGTTGGTATCCTAAATGCCTCTTGTATTTCAATTTCAATTGATTTCTTTCAGTTTAGAAGTAAATTATTAAAATTTTATTAATTTGTCTATATTTAAGTATTTCTTAGCTCTTTCTTTTACTACATAGACTATAAGGCTTCTTAAATATTCAAGATTTCTTGAAATATTGGTTATCTTCTTGAATTTGTTTAGTTACATATGTCTGAGTATATTTTGTCTAAGCCTTTGCTTCCCATCCATAAAATTTATTCTTTCATATAACTTTGCGTCAAGGTGTTGCTTTCTGAAAAATATTATATCACTTTGAAAAATACTGTATTAAACCTAATTTTTATAAGCTAGTGATTTTTTATTTCATACATAACATGTAAATTTAATATATATCAAAGCAAAGATACATATGCACTAAATATATATCTAAGATAATATATATGATATTATATAAGCAATATACATATATAAAGGCAAAGATAAATATATATTTAAGATATGCATATATGTGCATATATATAAAGCAGAAAAACCCCTATAGGGTAATAACACTTATTTTCTACATCATTTTCTTGAAGAAGGATAAATCATCAGCATTTTATAAAAGGTAAAAAGTGTTTCAATCAACTGTTGTGTGTATCCAGGGTTTAGATGTGTCTTATAAAAACAGAATTTGAAGTCAAATTATTAGTTCATAATATTCCATCTATCATCTATTTATCTATAATCTATCTACTTATTGTCTATCTATTATTTCTCTATCTATATGCTATCTTATCTATTATTTATTTTTATTTCCATAAAATCTATCATAATTCTATCATCTTTCAGTCATCTATTCATAATCTCTCAGCACCTATCTTCTATATTAATCTATTCATAATCATATCTATCATCTATCAATTTCTATCTATCTTGTCTTTATCACCATGTGTTTATTATCATCTATGTAATATCTATCAGTATCTATCATTTATCTTTGTATCTATCTCTCATTTATAAATCTCCCATCTCTGATTTATTTATTATCAAATTACTTTTTAAGTGGTTTTTAACAATATATTCTCTTAATCTGCAGCAAAATTTTATTTTCTAGAACTGAAAAGAATGAGTTCTGTGTTTACTTCTTTGTTTCATTTTTACATTGTTATTAAATGGAGGTAACAGCAATTTTAATCCAAAATGATAATCTGGATCATTTGTAGAAATAAACTTTTTAAAACACGGTCTTTCATTTTCTGGTAAATTGTTTTTCTGGTATAATTTCAAACCTAGGAAACAGCTACTATAAAATGCAAGAAAATCCTGAAGAATCTTTATTTAAAAGCTATTTTCATTTTTTCATTAGCTGTGTCTCTTTTATTATGTCTTACACCCATTCCCTGTATTTGCCTCTCTTTCTATGCAAGAGAATTTCAAATACTGGGAATTCAATAATTTGACAATAATACTGCAGTTGTTATGACTGCATCCTACTTTACTTCTCTCTCTTCTCTTTGGGTGAGGTTTCATCATGCATTTCACTGCTGTAATCACTACTTTCACAGAGTTTTCTCTTTCTCTTGTCCATTGCAAGAACTCTTTTTCTCTCTTTTGACTACATTTGATTCCACAAATCAGAGATATATGGATTAAAAATCTCTCTGTGTCATCAAACATAATTCCATCAAGATATACTCAATTCATTCTGGACTACATGGCAGAAATTTCTTCACTTGTAAGGATAATATTCCATTGTATGTGCACACTACAGTGTTTATTTTATCCCCTAAATTGCTAATAGACATTTGTTTCATCTCAGCTCTTTTGAATGCTTCTGTAATGAAAGAAATGCTGAGTTAGGGTATTCATATTTAAAGTACTGAAAAAACATTAAGTTATTTTACTGAGGTATGGCTAACACACAAAGTTGTATACTGAAAGCATACATTTCCCCCTGAGTTTTGTGGTAAGTATGCACACCTATGAACTATCTCCATCATAAAGCCACAAATGATTTCAAGGGAATTGAAATCATCTTAATTATATCTGACAATAACTGACAGTATGTCAATAGAGGAGTAATCAGACAGAGCAAAATCTTTCCAAGTGCCTCTGACTTAGATGAGATCACGCAGAGTCATTCTGCATTGGCTCATGGTACACAGAGATGTTTTTAGCCTCAGTGTCTTCAAGATTTCTCAATTTCCATTACTCCATGGTGTAGTGAAACCACATTGAAAGTAGAGATGTATGATACCTGAAAGAAAAATCTTGATCCATTTATTCATATTTAGCAAGGCTTTTTATGTAAAATGACATATAAGCACATATTCAGTGAATATTAACTGGAAAAAAACAATAAACACTGACACATAAACTTTAATAGTATGTAACATCAGAGTCACATTAGCCAATTTTGAATTTACTTTAGCAATTCATTAAATTGATCCAAAGTTAAACATTATAACATTCACTATATGATTCAGATATTGCTTTACAGATACCTAAACATCTAGTGAAATAATATTATTAGAATTTTCTAACCTTTATGATATCTCATGGAAACAGACTGTGCCATAATTCTGCCCTAATCTTGAGCCTTTTAGAAATTATTTATGTCTCTCTTTTCAATTATTTTTATGTTAAGGTGATAAGTAGCTTCATTCACAGAACTTACAATAATTAAATTCTGTTGTTGGAAGAAGATGATAATGAATATCCCATGAGTGGGAGAGAAGTCAAGATAAGTAAAATTCATGTTTGATTCCTTGTTCACATGAAAAGCCAATCTTAGGAGCTTCAAATACTAAAGGTGAGTTTGTGGATAATAGAAGAGTCCCTATAGAAACTATTATTAGGGAGTATACATCCTTTGGCTTCTGAACAGTTCCACTGCTCCAGATAAAATATTTTTTAGCTACTAGATTCTTTCTGTTTTTGTAATATTGCTTCTATGCTTGTACATAAAAAAACTACATAGGTGTGATTGCTTTTGAACTAAAAACGATAAAGCAACAGTTTGAATCCTTTGAAGTTTCCTTTATTTGACAAAATTTAACCTACAAAAAGATAAGTTTCAGAGCCATTCAACAAATAATTTATATCTACTGCATAATTGAAAAAAATATATAAGCAAAAAGTATTTTAATTATTATCTAAACATATTTAAGCATGCATTTGAAATTTACCTTGATGTTTTCATCCTACAGACATTAAATTATGTTGTTCATGATGTAACCCCATAAACTATTTACATTCCACAAAATGTTGAGGCTTCATGCTGCTTTTAGATGGCATGGAAGCATTCTCTAGACTGGTGTTAGACTGTATGCTTACATTGCGTCCAATATTTTTGCCATTTTTTGTCAGTGATATTTCCTTAATTTACTTTTGTAAATACTGCAAAACTCTACTGAATGGTCATCTGGATTCTTTAGTAAATTGTCTTTTCAGAAATATTGTTCTATTACAACATAAAATACTACTTATTATTTTGGTAAAAAATTGCATTGTAGCAGCGGCATCCAAGATGGCTGCACTATTCTCAAACTGTGTCTGATTAGCAGGAAAACCAGGACTTCAAAGCAATCTAAAGTCTAAACTGATATCTACAAAACACCAGTGCCGCTGATTCCCAGGTGAGAGGAATCCACATTGTGTGGAGCAATGGTGGGTCCTACCCCTGGCCACCCAGCTAACCCACAGAAATATGCCGTGGGATAGCCAACATTAGCCGCCATCTTGGGAAGGACTGCAGGATATCCCTGCAGCTTCGGACTCTCACTGCCCTCCTATTGCTTGCTGGATTCAGGACAGGGAGTGGTGGGCAGGTAGTGCTGAGTTCCGGCACAGGGCACAATCCACATTAGCTGCCTCCCAAGAAGGAGTGCAGTGCACTCAAGCACCTTTGAGCTCTGATCTCTCTCAGACCCCCAGCTGCTTGCCAGCCTAGCCTAGCTGGATTACAAAGCAGATAAGCATAGCCCTGCTATCTTAAGAAGACCTGTGGAGGGCAGAGATAAATCCAGGTACTGGCCGCAATCCGCATTAACCACCTACAAACAACTTCGGGACATAGTCTGTGTTTGTCCACCTGCTTGAAGCATACAGCTCAGACACAGCTAAGACACAAGGGAAACAGGCTGAGCAGAGACCTGCAATGGGCCACAGCCAGAATTGGGTGCTATCCTGTGAGCAATTTCAGGCCTAGGTCGATCTCTGCCCTCCCACCTGAAGCATATTGCTCTGATACAGCTAAGACACAAAGCAAACAGCTTGAGAAGAGACCTGCTCAGGCCACAACCCTCATCAGCTGCTATCCTGCTCATCTCACCCCACCCATCTACAGCCTATTGGCCTGATCCACCTAGGTCACAGAGCAGAGACCTATGCAGGCCACACCCCACGTTAGCTGCTATTTCATGAGCAGCTTTGAGCTCCAATCTCTCTCCACATGCTTGAGGCTTACCAGCCTACCCAAACTAGGGCACAGAGAAGATAAGTAAAGCTCTATCATATCAAGAAGGCCTGTAGAACACACCAGCAGCTTTGGGTTCTGGTTCCCCTCAGCTCCTCTATTGCTTAACATACTGACCCATCTGGAATACAGATCAGATAGACTGAGTTGAGTCTGGCACAGACCAAGATTCATATTGGCTGCCATTTCAAAAAAGGTCTGTGGGGCACACGAGCAGTTTCAAGCTTGAATCTCTCACAGTCTCCCCTAGGCCATCTGGAACACAGCAGGTAGACAGAGCCCTGCCATCTCAAAAAGGACTGTAGGGCACCTGATCAACTTTGGGCTTTGAAATCTACCAGCCCACTCCTCTTCTGCCTGACTCAACTTGGATACAGTCAGGGGACGCAGCTGACCTGAGCTGGGTGTAGGTTCTAACTCCACTGTCCAACCTCCTGAGGAGGCCTATGGGGAGCCCTAGAAAACAACCTTAGGATTGGAGCTCTCTTTATTTGCTCCCAACCTGCTAGGACAACGTAGGACACAGACAGCGACCTCATTGGAGGAACCTCTATGCCTGCTACCACCAGAGACAACCAGATGCCTAGAGGACAGTGCAAAAAGACTATAAACAAAGCTCAGATCCATATAACAACACCAGAAACCAGTGTCTAACACAGCAAGCCCTGGAGATATGAACACCCATGAAGTACAAGGAGAAGACTTTAAATCTGAGGTGATGAAAATGATAGAAACTTTGAAAGAGGAAAATAAATCACTCACAGAAACACATGACAATACATTCAAACAGATGAAGAAATTGAATAAATTCTATAAAGAACTACAGGAAAAATATATCCAAAGAGATGAAGGAATTGAATGAATCCTGTAAAGAATTAGAGGAAAATTCAATCAAACAGGAGAAAGAAATGAATAAGACTATTCAAGACCTAAAGAGGGAAGTAGAAGCAACAACGAAAACACAAGCTGAGGCAATCTTAGATTTGGAGAACGTAAGGAAGAGAACAGGAATGAAGGACACAAGCCATGCCAACTGAATACAAGAGATGGAAGAGCGTATCTCAAGTGTAAAAGATATGATCGAAGTTATCGATAGATCAATCAAAGAAAATGTTAAAACTAAACAGTTTCTGACACATAACACCCAAGAAATCTGAGACACTGTAAAAAGAACAAATCTAAGAATAATAGGAAGAGAAGAAGGTGAAAACTCCAAGCTCCAAGGCCCAGAAAACATTTTCAACAAAATCATAGAAGAAAACTTCCTCAATCTAAAGAAAGAAGTGCTCATAAACATACAAAAGGCCTACAGAACTCCAAATAGATTTGACCAGAAAAGAAAATCCTCCTGTCATATAATAATTAAAACATTAAATGTATGGAACAAAGAAAGAATATTAAAAGCTGCAAGAAAAAAGAGTCAAGTCACATATAAAGGCAAACCCATCATAATTACATCTGACTTCTCAAAAGAAACTATGAAAGCTGGAAGGGCCTGGCCAGAAGTCATGCAAGCATAAAGAGACCACAGATGCCAGCCCAGACTACTACACCCAACATAGATGGAGAAAACAAGATATTCCATGACAAAACCAAGTTTAATCAGCATCTAACCACAAATCCAGCCTTACAGAAGGGACTTTCTAGCTGGAAAGCTCCAACTCAAGAAGGCTAACTACACCCAGGAAACACAGGAAATAAAAACTCCACATCCAATAATCCAAAACACAGAAACATACACACTCTACCACCACCAACATCAAAACAAAAGGAACTAACAACCACTGGTCATTAATATCTGTAAACATCAATGGCCTCAACTCCCCAGTAAAATGACACAGGGTGACAGAATGGATGCCAAAACAGGATCATTCATTCCGCTGTAGACAAGAAGCACACCTCAGTAGTAAAGATAGGCACTACCTTAGAGTAAAGGGTTGGAAAACTGTATTCGAAGCAAACAGACTCAAGAAGCAAGCTGGAGTAGCCATTCTAGTATCTAACAGAATTGGGCCTTAAAAAGAGCAAGCTTGGATGCAGGCAGAGTGTGCAGGAGTCTGGATGCAAGAGACAGCCAAACTCTGCCACGACAGGGTAAGCAAGTTCTTAAGATTAATCATTTTTGCCTCACAAATATGTCTGTCAGATATATTGCACCCGAAAGCTGAAGAAGATGCTCCAACATTATAGAGAATTTTGGGTGACTATTCAGGTAGCTAACTGTCTCTGTGATCTTTTTATTTGGAAAGTTACTAACCTGTACTACTAGCATACTCAGGTAATCAAATTTATTCCTTCTCAAGTTCCTGATTTAGGTCAAGACCAGGTAACTTAATTCTACAAGAAAGCTTAATTGTTTAGGGGTTAAGATATTTTTAGGTCTAGATAGGTGTTCTAAGTAATGACATAATAACGACAATATGTTATGTAAATTGATTTACATTCAAAATTTTAGATGCACCAAGGTAGGAAAGATGTCAGCAGCCAGCACACAGATACACTAGGTGTTTTGGATCCCTGTGTTGCACTGAGCCTTTATCAGGGTGACCTTTTAAGCACAAAAATGATTATCTGGGTCAACACACTTCAGTTAACAAGAACAGTCATCCAGAAGTGGAACTACAGAAGCTAAAAAGCAAAGTTAGTACATTTTAAAACTTTCCCAGAACTATATAGACTTTGATGGACTAGGCCTTTGTTTTAGTTTTGACAGGTGGTACTGTCTATGAGCTGAGTTTTACAGCATGAATGGTACTTCCATTGTGGAGTCAGTTGTGCTAAGGTCTGGGGGCCTATTAATATGTGGGGCCCTGTTACAATTTCCAGTGGTGTTTCATTGATGCTATTGGTTGTAGACACTATTAAAGCTACAGAGAATATGGTCTAATTTGCTCCAGATGTAGAGCTCTCTGGTGCTGTTGTTTCTGTCTGGTACCACAGCTGAAATGTGTGCTTTCTGAATTCACAGGTAGTCTATGACTGGCTTCTCAGGCAGGATTTTAAAGGGCATCATAGCTCCAACTGGATGAGGTAATAATTAGTAATACTTTTCAGCAAAAAAAAGAGTAACATACTTTTAAATATTCATTCAAAAATATTTCATAATTTTTTTAGTAATAGATTTTACTACTGGCTATAAGAATTAAAACACAATTTGAAATGGCATTTCTCTCTAACTTTACTTTTGAAGTACAGCTATATATTTTTATTTTGGTTATATATATATTTATAGACAGTTTTATCTCCTAGATTCCCCTACATTAGAGCAGATACTAAAATCAGTAATCTAGGGCAAAGTCCCCTAATGTTGGAGTGAGGCAGATTATATTGTAATTTGATAACAACTATTAATATTCTTACATTTCTTTCAAAACAAGGAAAAAATGTAGTTATGAGATTTCTAAAGAAGACAAACTGGCTGAGCTGCCTAACCAGTGAGACATGTGACAGCTTCATTTGGATATTAGTAAAATGGGCTGGTTTAGTACAAGAAGTACAAGGTGGCTCTGCATTAAAAACACTGCTCTTCTAGAGGACCCAGGTTTGATAGCATTTAACTAGTGAGTCACAATCATCTGAAACTCCAATTCCAAGGCATCCAACACATTTTTTCTGGCCTCTGCTGGCTGAGGTCTACAGATAAAAATGCAGGCAAAATACCCTTTATACTATGAATGCATCTCTATCTTTACTTTAACACTGGTGCTCAGAGCCTATGCTAACAGAAGGAGGAGGAGGAGGAGGAGGAGGAGGAGGAGGAGGAGGAGGAGGAGGAGGAGAAGAAGAAGAAGAAGAAGAAGAAGAAGAAGAAGAAGAAGAAGAAGAAGAAGAAGAAGAAGAAGGGAGGAGGAGAGAAGACGATGACAATGACAAATCATGTATCTTCATTTAGATAAAACATCCTAAACCCCAGGAATGAGCATTATGAAGAGCCACAAGAATAAACTGGTACATGTCATACTACAAGGGAGAATGTACGTTCAGAACTTGATGCATTAGCCTGTCTATTGGTATTGTTCTTGTTCAGCTCATGTTTAGGGACTCATGTTGGTGAGGCTTTCTGGGTATAACTACTGACATTCCTAGGAGACACAGTAAAGTCCCTGATCCTCTGGTTCTTATCATTTCTCAGACATCTCTTTTTCACTGATCACTGAGCCTTGGGTGCAGGTATGTTTTGCAGATGTGTCCACTGGGACTGACATTACTATGCATTTTGATTAGTTGTGGTTTCCTGTAATGGTCTTTGTTGGAAATGTTCTTGGTGAGGACTACATGCATATGTAGATATAATGGTAAATATTTGGGATGTAATAAGTGATTATATGTGTTGGAACAGCATAGGGCGAGTCCAGAAGGCTTTAATGCTACACAACTACAGGCTCTAAGGAATGCTGAGAGGAGTAAAAAATAGTCTATTATAGGGAAAAGCACACAGATTAGTGTCCAATTACCAATTACCTTGACATATATACGTATGTAACATACAGATTGAGCAGGTTGTACTTATGTATGTATATATACAAGTGTGTGTTTGGATATGTATACATACATGATTGTTTATATACATATAAACTGATAAGTAGCATACTGCAAGGGAGGATGTACATTTGGAACTTATACATTAGAATGTCTATTGGTATTATCCCCATTAGGTTCATATTTAGGTAGTCATGTTGGTGAGACTTTGGGAATATGTATGTATATGTATGTGTATATATATATGTATATATGTGCGTATGTATATGTGTGTGTATGTATATGTATGTATATATACATATATGTGTGAATACATATATATATATATATCACAACAATTCTTGATAAAACATAAAATGAACATTAAAGAGATAAAGTGTATGTATGAGAGGCTTTGGATTAAATAAAGGGAGAAATTGTTTAATTATAGTGTAAGTATAAAATACACACATATTTTAAATTTGTACAAGAAGCATCATACCCTGCCACTAGGTGATAGACATGAGCTGATGATCTCATTGACCAATGTTCTTTGTTCAAAAACTCCATTTCAAAAATCTCAAAATTATGCTAATTAAAATGGTACACACGTATTTATAACTTAAAAATAAACATTTTAAACTGAGAAAATAAAAAAGGCAAAATAATTTAATACTGTGACCTGATTCTCTCTATAATATTATTTCTTTTATATTCAGTGGCTTCCCAACATGGTGCTTAATAAACCTGTAGTAATAAATGAGAGGAAAAGATGCACCGTTCTCCTACATTTATTTCCTCATGGGCTTACATTTCTTCATAGTTGTGCCTTTGTTTTAAATATTAATGGAATTTAAATAGTTTCTAAAAGATGGCAGATTAGGCTACAGTTATTTTTTAAATGAAATAAAATTATGTAATAATAATATAGATTATTTCTATATTGACTTAAAATAAGGAGGATTTGTTTTATTCAAAAATAGATACTCTTTCATCCTCTCTTTTAATTTGGGCTCATTTATATGGTTTTCTTATCTGATTTCTCTGGATATCATTTCCAGCTCTACAATGGATAGAAGCATTAATATCAGATGTGCTTGTTTTGCTCCAAATCTTAGAAGAAAAACTTTGGATTTCAACCTTCAAATACTATGCTATCTACACTCTTTATTATATTGAGGCCAATTTCTTGTGCATTTACTCTGTAAAATACTGTTTATTTCCAAATATAGATTACCTTCTTTTTCTGATTCTCTTCAGATGAACCTTCAGTTTTCACCCCCACTTTTGTTAGTGTGTTTCATTCCTATGTTGAACATTCCTTGCATCATGGTAAACTCCAATTAGTCATTTTTATATGCTACTGATGTGTGTGTGTGAGAATGACTGTGTGTGTGTGTGTGTGTGTGTGTGTGTGAGAGAGAGAGAGAGAGAGAGAGAGAGAGAGAGAGAGAGAGACTTGTATGTATATGTATATGCAGGTTTCGGGGACAGAAGGGGGAATTTGGTATCCTCTTTCATCATTTTCCCTTTATTCCTTTGAGATAAGGTCTCTCACTGAAATAAGGGCTCAAATTTACTAGGCTAAGCTGGGAACCAGTAAGCCTCAGCTTATATTCCTGCCTCTGTCTCTCTTAGAACAAGAAACACTGTGTACTGGGTACCAGGCTTGTTATACAAGTGCAGGGCTGTTAATTCCAATCCTCATGAATATACATTAACTTCTCTTAATCATGGAAACATCAATCTAGGACATACTGAGAAATTCTGCATAAATGTATTCGTGGATTGGCCTGGGGTTTGCACATCTCACCTTGTCTTTGTGTAGCTTCAAAATCAATGCAATGCTCCCGTCAAAACTCTGAGAAGCATTATTTCCTCATCAAACTTTTGTAGAATTCAGCAGTAGGCCATTGATCCCCAGCTGTTCTTTGATAAGAAAACCTTTTTCTCTTTTAATCCAATCTTCTACTTATTGCTGAACAGGTTTTCTCTTTGTAATTAAATATCTTTTTTTTTTTCTTTCTAGGAACTTACCCATTACTTCTAAATTATATAATCAGTGATAATAGTTTCTTATGATATTAATTTTTATCAGTTACAATATTTCCCTTTCATTTTTGAGTTTACATGAGCTTTTTACCTCCAATTTTCTTTATCAGACTAAAAATTTGACAATTTTATTTATCTTTTTATTTTATTTTATTTTATTTATTATGTATACAATATTCTGCCCACATGTACACCTCCAGGCCAGATGAGGGCATCATATCACATTCATGTGGTTGCTGGGAATTGAACTCAGGACCTCTAGAAGAGCAGTCAGTGCTCTTAACCTCAGAGCCATCTCTCCAGCCCTTGTTTATCAGTGTTATTTGTGTATTGATTTTAAATGGCGTGATTGCTAATAACATGTCCTAAAGACAACAAAACTCCACAATACTGTTGTTAAAAGTATATCAGTTTAATGAAATTGCAGGATAAAAATTAAGACAAAAATCAGTGACGTTTCTGAACATACACAACTACCAAATAAGAAAATAAGGACACTAATAATAATACAAAGAGTGAATTTTAAATCTTTTCTTCATTTAACATATTTTCTTCCACTCTGATTATTATATCTTTTTTCTTTTTTACATTATTTCTCTGGGTAGGATTGCAGCACAGTTACAGTAAAGAATGGAATCTATCTGCGTGGAAAGATGCCCCTGCTTAGACCTCTGGGTAAGCCAGTCTGGCTGATCAAGGACCCAGCTTAAGTACTCTCCCACAAGAAGGTGGAGCCATCCCTAGGAATGCAAGTTCATCATTGAGGTAATGGACTTTTTCTCCCTAGAATTACTGGCCCTCCTTGTGCACTGTTCTGGAAAGCCACCCTGAGGGTCAGCTATCTTTGACTGCCTTCCTGAGTCCTGACTCAAAAAGATATACCTACTCTTTATTTTCTCCCTGTCCTCTTCTTTCAGAAGGTGACTAGAGCTTGTGTGTGATTTCCCTAGTCTCTAGGCTTCTTTCCTGTTTCTCTGCATGTGACTGACTCCATGCTGACTTAACTCAAACAGCTAATTTTTCTTTTTTTTTCTCCACTCTCCTCCAGGTGGCTGCTAAGACATACAATTTATCTTCCCTAAGATGTTTCTTTTGAACACTAATGAAATTGCCTTTGAGTTTCTGAGTCCATTCTTAAATTCTTTTACACTTTTTTTTATTTACTTTTATTTTATGTAGATGGGTGTGTTTTGCTGTGTATGTCTGGTGTGCAGAGGAGAGAGGCCAGATGAGGATGTTGGATCCCCTGGAACTGGAGTTACAAAAGAATGTTAGCCACTGTGTAGGGGTTGAGAATTGAACCTGGGTTCTTTGGAAGATCAGCAAGTGTTCTTAATCACTGAGCTGCCTCTCTAGCTCCTTACATTCTTTTTCTTAATGAGACTAATACCACAGTTTCTTTATCCAATCTTCTACTGAGGGGCAGTTAAGCTGTTTCCAAGTTTTGGCTATTATGAGTAGGGCCGCTATGAACATGATGGAACATATGAGACTAATAACATGAGTGGATTCCACTTTTTCTGGAATTGTATGGCAACTCTGCTCAAACTCCCCAAAATATGTACCAAAAGTATATGTGTTTACATCAAGAAATAGGACCAGACTTTTGGACACACACCTTTAATTCCAACACTTTGAAGTAAGATTCAGGTGGAACTCTGTAAGTTGAAAGCCAGCCTGATCTACATAACTATTTCCAAGCCAGCCAGTGATATACAGTGAGTTTCTGTCAATGACAACAACAACAATAATGCAAACACACACACACACACACACACATACATACACACACACATACACACACACATACATACACACACACATACACACACACATACACACATACACACACACATACACACACACACATACACACACACACACACACACACATACACACACACATACACAGACACACATACACACACACACAGACACACACACACACACATATATATATATATATATATATATATATATGTTTAAAAAGTTCTATACAGCAATGAACAGAGTAAAAAGTCAATTTACAGATTGGGAATGGGGGGAGTAAATTGCTAATCCCTAAAACAATCAAGAAGTACCTAGAGTCCAGGATAAAAAACAATGAATAGCCCAACTAAAACATGGGCTAATGACTTTCATAAAATTTTCTCCAAAAGATAATTGTATTACTATTTGGAACTACATGAAGAGAGACAGTCATGTGGGTAATAATCAACGAATAATCTTCATGAATATTGACTTTCAGTGAACTTATTTTCTGTAGGACAGTACAATTGAAAAATCAGTTATCCCAGGGGAGACTTTCTCTCTAATGAATACTAGCACACATGCATGGAGCAAGAAGGCATTCTCCTTTACACTGAGAGCCTGAGACGTGTACCAAGAGAAAGAAGAAAACATAAGCATGTAAGTCAGGGAAATACATTTCTAAGTGACTTGAGCTCTCATCTCTAGCCTCCAATGGTCAGAAAACAAAGCAAAACAACAGGCTCAAGACCAGGACATAACTCCGTGGGGTGTAGACTTCCAGTAAAACCTCAGTTCTTGGGGCTGGAGAGATGGCTCAGTGGTTAAGAGCACTGACTGCTCTTCCAGAGGTCATGAGTTCAATTCCCAGCAACCACATAGTGGCTCACAACCATCTATAATGCGATCTGGTGCCCTCCTCTGGCCTGCAGGTGTAGATGCAGGCAGAGCACTGTATACATAATAGTAAATAAATAAATCTTTAAAACAAACAAACAAACAAACAAAAAACCCTCAGTTCTCAGCTTAGGCAAATCTCTTCTACCAAGGTCAAGACCTTGATGGAAGAGAAATGAAACTTAAAATCAAATAATCTACAAGAAGAAACTCAGCTTTAAATCACTCTTTTCTGATTTTCTGAGCTCCTTGGCCCCATAGAAGTGGCTCATCTCACCCTGCAACTGAATACCCTTGAAACTTATTTTACAAGAAAGTCATGACTGACTTTAACTTTCCATCCTGACTACCAGATTATTAACTAAGCTCAAGTCAACATATATTCTAAAGGGGTAAATTTGTTTTGCTTTGGAAAAAGGACTGGATTATAACTAAGAGGACACATGGCATTAACTCCTAAGAATGCTGAATGTGAACTTGACAGATCAAGAGTTCTGTGACCTAAAACTGATGACAGAATTCATCTATATAATAGTAGAAACTAAGAATCTAGTACAAATCCCAGCGAACAGTGATTTACTAATAGATGTAGCTGGTGTTTGCTGCTTTGTAGGTTCCTTTCTCTTTTACCCTTCTCGACCCTTTACTTCATCCCTTTAGACTTTCTAACACTAGACAGGAGAGAAAATCAGGATTGAGGGGAAAGGAGAAATAGTTATCATTAGACTATGTTGTGCTACAATTGCAGTGAGGATAAGAGCAGACTAATAAAAAAGAAAATATCCACTTAAAGGGTCAAGATTTAGAAACACCACCGTAAGTAGCTCAGTCATAGTGACACTTGGAAGTATCTGTCCCAATGCACGATGGGATGTATCGTTACACACAAAACTTTTTTACTTCTCCAGTGGGAGTATTTCTACAACTAAGTAAATTATGGATCGCTCAACCTAAAGTTTAAGGCATATACTCCAATAAGGAGTCATCCTTTTGGAGCCTTGTGTGGAGGTAAATGCTTTTAATCCCAGCACTTGGGAGGCAGAAGCAGGTGGATCACTAACAAATCAGCCAGGCTAGTGTTGGAGGACCAAAGTTATCTCAGTTTTATGATGATGCAAGCCTGTATACTATGCACTCATCGTCTGTCTTCAGTTACACGATATGTCCCCATTATTAGAAGAGAGAAAATCTTGTGTGTTTATCCACTGAACTTTTGTGGCATGTGGATGCCTGCAGAAAATTGACCACTGCTGGCACAGCTGGTTAGAGAGCCACAACTACCATTTGGTATTTCTCTTTCTTGTTATCCATTTTACATTATTTTTCCTCTGGGATAGAAGCTCTATTGCACATTTTTGAAAGTTCTGTTTCCACTCAACCATGGTATCACTCACTGCCCTTGATATTTATCTCCAAAGCACCACAGAGTAAACAGATGGATGTGTGCTAAAAAAAATTGCAGTTCCCCATTTGCAAGCAAAGGAAGCTTCTCTGATGATGGCTGAGCCAAACACTAAATTATTGGTACAGCAGAACAATAGTATTTGCTTTTCTCCTAGCCCATGGCCTATCTAGTCTAAGGTTCATGGACATCTGAGCAGTGTTCAGTATGGGTTCCTATTTGTGAAGAGAGAGAGAGAGAGAGAGAGAGAGAGAGAGAGAGAGAGAGAGAGAGAGAGAGAGAGAGAGAGAATATAACGTTCAGAGAATTGAAAGGTATGAAGAATGTGGATATGGAGAAATTATGATCAGAATGTAATATTTAATTTTTTTTATTTTTACATTTAAAAAGCTTTAAATTTTGCATTTGTTTGTACCAAATCCAAGTAAATGAAGTGAGCTCTCTCTCTTTCAATTGCATCTGATAAAATACCACTAATTTTCAGAATACCAAATATTTTGAGGTTTGTTGGTGTGCAAGGTTAAATAGGATCCATGGAAGAGTTCCAAAGAGTGGGAAAGATGGCTAAGAGTGATGAATGTTTGGTGATTTTGTAGAAGACCCAGATTTTTTTTCCAGCACCCAAATGAGGTGTCTCACAACTGCCTGTAACTTCTATTCCAGGGGATATAACATTTTCTTTAGTCCTTTGAAAAGACTTAAACACACAAGGTGGACATACAGACAAGTGGAAACACCCATACACACAAATAAAAGCAAATTAGTCAAAAAAACTCATTGTTTCTAGGATATGAAATTGTCATACACAATGAACATTATCTTTAAAAAATAAAGTTCTTTCATAACCTAATTAATAAGTTAATCTTTTAGCATGTATTGTATGTTCTAAGTTAATTTATATAATGACAACAAATCTTAAATACAACTACTTATTGAGATATCAGCACAATCTCATCTCAATTTAGATCTGTTTACTTTTGATTCGTGATTGGTATGTCACAGTAGATCCTTAATTGTCCACATGCAGATCTTTATGGCATATAAATCTGTGGACAAATGCAGCAGTAGAATTCAGGCACATCAAAATTTTGACATGTCACACAAGATTACAAGGCTATGTTGCAGAACTTTGAATCTCTTTTATTGTTAAAAAAATGTGTTTTCAAAGACCTTTTCAAATAGAGCAAATGACATCAAGATATAGTGACCTTACTTCTGGTTAAAGTCAAAATGTCTTCCTTTAAAATATTGTTCTTTTCTTAATAGTTCAACATCTTGACACCCCCTGTCTAGATGTTAAATAGATATTGTGTTTTTGTCATTGAGAAAAGAAAAAATACTGCATTAAAATCTTTAAAATTTCAATACTAGTACTAAAATGTTATTTGATTAATAAATATACCAATGCAACTATTGTACACTGTTAAGGTAATTATTATTGCTTCTGTTGCCACATATGTTTCCAAACTTGCTGATTTTGGTGAAAACAATAATGTACCCCATGATAACAAGTTTCCCCAATATTAACCAAAAATCTCAAGTGTACATTCATTAGATTATGTATAATGAATGAGAAAAGTATAGAGATCAGAGATTTAGGTTAAGTTTAGTTGCTTTATGAACTTACAATAAGCATATATTGGTTCCTCCTTATTGCATCCTGCCAATGAAATCTCTTCACTTTCTTAGGAAGCTGCATGGAGTCACTTGTGCTCTTGAAGGGATCAACTCCATTGTCACTAACATCTGCTGACTCGACTTTCCTAGGCCCTAGGGAGCATTCTCATTGAGAGATTAGTAATGAGAATTGTGACAATGTGATATTCTGAAAACCTCTCTCCCGTTCTAAGAGACCAGAACTTTTGCTGGAGCTGGTTGCCAGAATTAAAATACAACTTGAGGTCACTTGAGACTTAAGACTGCCAGGTTAATGCATACTCAAACTGTCTGTTTGAGATGCCTTTTAGAGAACATTGTAGCAACCAACCTTACTTGCTTTGGACATGCATGTAATCAACTTCACAACCTGAGCTAATTTAGAGCTGCAATCTTAAATCATATAATCGCGTGTGATACAGAAATTTGAAACAACTTCCCTAAAACAATTATAAAAGTTGAAAGCAACCATTTATGAGCTGTTGGTTGATATTTATTATCTGGGTCAGTTGGGATTGGGTTTTATATTTGTTAGCTAGGAATACAGGTTTCTTACTTTCCTCTGTATCGTCTCTTCCAGGTGGAGCAAGTGAAACAGGACTTAGCTCCTAGGGTAGCTGTAAACCTTAAATGAATGTATGTGTGTATACCTTTTATAAAAAATTACTGAAACATTTAGGGATTTTTTTCATTCCTCATAGAAGAGAAGTTCTCTCTTTGTGTATGGGATATAGTATGGGAGATGCAGTCCTGGAATCAAAGATATTTATGTAGTTATTGAATAATCACTATATGAACTGAGACTGAGGTGACTCAGTTAGCATAAGGAATATTCTTTGGGATTCATTATTAGGCTTTTCTTTCATTCCTTTCCTTGAAATAAGAGCTTGTGATACATTTTGGTAGCAAAATCAGCTGTCTAATATTACTTTGCTTCATATCATTGTATTTTCAAGATAAATATCCTAATCATATAAAAAATCATGAAAAAATGAAAGAAAGACAATAGTGCATAAATATTTATGAGTAAGTTGTTTTGTAATTATGGAAAAGACACCATGTACTTGACTCCAACTGGCTAAGAAAACTCAACAATGGATATAAAAGAAACAAACTCAATGTAAACATTTTGGTCAGGTTTTAATGTGTAACCACATGCATGTATGTGCAAACACACATAAAATAAATCACTGATATTTAATGGGACAGTAACACTCCATAGGGAATGTATGGTAAAGAAGACATTGTTGTAGCTCTTTTACCAAGTTGCATGGAGTGATAGGGAAGAGCTTTGGAAGGAAAATCTTTGATGAAAAAAAATGGAAATGTCGTGGAATTTGGATTCTATGCAACAGAAACATACAGAAAGAAAATTAATTTGAGAAATTGACAAATTTATATTCTTTTAGTCCATAAGGAAATTAGCTAAACTAATACTATATTTCAAATATAAAGCATATCAAATCATTCCTTGAATATAAAAATGAGTAAAGTGCATGAGATAAGTAATTTGATGCAGATAATCCCCATTTTCTCCATCTTGAGGTCTATTACACTGGATCTCTAGAATAGTGGCTCCAAAGCTGAACACACATGACAGGTCAGCAGCTACAGGAAGTTTGTTAGGAACTTTTTTTCTCTCGCAATTTTAAAGTTCGTATCTTGTCTTATTTTTTGATGTTCAAGTTAAAATATCATAGTAGTTCACACATAAACATTCATGTGTAATGCAAAGAGGCACTAGATTTCTTCCTGGAAATGTATATATTTCATGATAAAATGGGAAATGTGTGGGACATAACAAGATAGCAAACAAAATGTCATGCTTGTATGTCATTCAGTAAAGTGTATTCATGTCACATGCTTCATGGCTTGGTCCCGGAAACCTGACTAGGGTGATATAGGAATGAGGAAATGACATGCACACAAGCATGCATACAGAAAAACTGGGCTGTTTTCAGACAGATGGGCCATCTGATTCTTGAAGGAGCAACACCAACCATGTAACAAACTGATAGGGTAGCATATTTCTTACGTACAACCCAGAGAAGAAGAGTTAGCTAGTCTCCATGGGGCACAGGCTCACGTTTCAGTCACCAGGGAGGAAGAAGCTGTGCTTCTAGTGTTTGTAACAGTGGTCAATCATTGGTAAACCTTTGTATTTCGAGCAGAGCATACCTTTGACAAGTCCTGATACTGGGCCCTGGAAAGGCTTTACAATTTCCCATGCTGTACAGAATTCAGGTCCTTGTCAAAAATACACATTCACTCGGGATTTCATCTGATTTCATCTGTTCCTTATCGATTTTCTCGGGGCTTCTTTCTCTCATAGCATACTTATATAATCATAACGAGATATTTGTATGTTAATTTATTAACTTGTAGGATAAAATCATGGTTGCCTCTGGAGACAGAGTATAAGGCTTATGTGCACATTTGAGTTTTGAGGCACAAACTGGTGGTTCCTGTATTCTATCCCTACTCATCCTTATTTTTGGTACAGATGTCAGTAAGTCCTAACAATGACAGTAACAGAGTATAGAGAAAGGAACAGGCTAGAAGTATATGGAAAATAAACAATGAAATCATAACTCCAAAATATTCCCAAGCTTCAATTTGTCTTCTTATACTTTTCACATCTGAATCTATGATCTATATTGTTTACCTCATTTATACTTTCAGTAAAATATCCCCATAGCCTATCTTTATATACCCAAGACAGAAACAGGTAATGTCCAGATACAGAGCTTTATAGTATATTTGCACAAAGCTAAGTTATCACATGAAGTCTTCTATGTTGTGCTACTATCCTCTTTCCTCAGTTCTGCTAAAAACAAAACAAAACAAAACAAACCTCTAGAAAAAAAACAGGTCATGCTTGATTGCACATATTATGGTTATTAATCCACTGACCTATGATATTTGTCTTCTTAATGATTACTTGCAATATCTTGAATACAAAATCCCCCTTTAGTCAAACATAGCTTGAATGTCTGGTATTTACTTAGCTGGAGGCGTATAATTTAAGTGGCATATCTTACTGTCTTCTAAGGATATCCGAGATCAGCATTATTCTATATGTTGTTAGTTTCTAAGCACAATAGAGATATTGACATTCAGCTGACTTTATGCAGAGGATATGAATTCTATCCTCTTTTCAAACAAGGGTTAGCTAGTTGAGAAAGAGTTAAATGTGTCAGAAGTCGCCTAAAATTTAAAAATCAACATAACCAGCATATATATAAAGATGTCCTTTACAAAAGGACAAAGACCTGGCATATTGTGCCAGAGTTACAAACTATAAGTAGGAATACAGTACCAGAAACAATAAAATATATTTGGAGATACATTTAAGGAGAGTAAAAATATGTTCATTTTGGTCAGCTAATGACTGCAAGTCTTGGCTATTTGATATCCCCCCCCCCCAACAATTATTTTCTGTGGGAAAATTGCAATGTAATTATTTCTGTCTTTATAAAGTCATGAGGAATACATTTTATTCATATTGGCTTGGACTTGGAACAGATTCCTGCAATGTCATTCATAAATAGTTTGTGTCATTATACAACAGCAAGGAATACAGTACTTGAGTTTCTGAGAAATACAGAAAACAAAGAGTAAGGCAAAATAGGAAGCAATTTCCTGGCCTGAGAAAACAAACTATTACTTAAAGCTGCTCAGGAAACAGTTGAGATTAATGGGATGTAATAGAAGTACTTGAAACTACTTAAATGAAGAATAAGGTCTATGAGTTTTTGTAATATACATTTCAAATATATTATCCCCAAAGTTTGTGAATCAATCATTTGATCAGGAAAAGAAACAATAGTTATTCTAAGAGTACAATAATGTATAATGTAGATGTATCTTTAAGCATATGTATCTTTAATGTGATAAAACCTTTACAGTGTAATATAAATTATATCACAATGTGTCTCTTCAGTGTTATGCAAGCTTTCCCTGTGTTAGAAGCAGGAGAGTTGACAAGATATACTTCTTACCACGATCAATTGCACGTCCATCTTAAACTACTGATGGCTGAAAAAACAAATTTACATTTATTATTTTATTACCAGTTTTCATCACTATATGCAGATGCTGGCATTATTAATTATCTTATAAATATTAATAAGAATAATGTTTTACAATTATGTCCTATTATCCTAGAGTCCTTTATACACAAGAAATCTGACAACAGAGTAACCATCTTGTTTGATACCAACAGGGAACATTTAGTGTGACTTTCCTTTTGGATTTATAAAAATAGGTTTAGTGAAATCACAATTCTCTCCTAAATTGTACATCATAGTGACCTGGGAAGGGGATATTTGAATATTGGTTTTCTGAGGACCCTCTTTTGAGTTGACTGTAGATTTGGAGGTTAGCAGCTATATACAGCTAGTCAATTTTCCTAAGAAAAGTTGAGGTGGTCCTAATGGGTGAATGGCATTACTAAAAATACTTTTAAAACAGAATAGTGAGAATTTGAGAAAATCAAAATAACAGTGACTCCCTATCTCGGGCCATGAAATTAGACAGCAGAAACAGAACAGACAAATATTTTTGATGAAACTATCAGAGAGGGTTACTTTATACATAACAAACATTGAGACATCATGGTACCTGGCAGATTCAATAGAAGAGGATTTCTGATTTGCTATGTAAAGAACCAAGAAAGCTGTTAAAAGATTTATTTATTTAAAATCGTGTGTGTATGTGTATGCATGTAGGTGTATGTATTTTTATGTGGGGTTTTCATAAAGACCAGAGCACCTGATTCCCTATGGCTGGAGTTACAGTCAGTTGTAAGCCAATGGTTTTAGGCATTGGGAGCCAAACATTGGGAGCAGCATATGCTGCGAACTACTGAGGCATCTCTCAAGCATGTCTGACAGAATTTTAAATCTAATCTTGTCTTTTTGTTTGTGAAGTGTGCAGAGATATCACAGTTCAAACTGAAAAGACAGAAATGTGTTAGAAATTAGGGGGAAATGGAAGAGCTGTCAAGTATCCTCATTCAAAGTGGGAAAGCTAATTGATTATAATTGATTGTAAAACATATGATAGTACCAGCATCAAATTGTAGTAATTTGGAATATGAAAGAAATGTACACAGAGAGATGAAAAGGGATTTAAAAGTAAGTTTCTTATTGCCGCCACAACCTTTGAGATGATGGGACTTGTGTTCAAACATAACTTCAATGATGACATTCTTCGTGTGAAACAAACAAAAAATTGTATCAATGAGGAGCATAAAAGATACCGTCTTGTGGAAAATGCATGCATGCCCCTTCGTACTACACGATAGAGCAAGGATGAAGTACGTGCAAGCTTCTGTGGATGCATTTAACTTCGATTAGTAAGGAAAATTAGAGAAGGTGGCACCAAGGCACTGTGACCAGGCAAGCAGAGTCCTAGACATGAGAAAGGCAAAAGAGAGAGGAATACTGTTCCAAATGGAAGGAAAGGTTGTGAAATATCATGGAGTTTGTAAACCATGCTCAGTGCCAAGATAAACATATATGATCTTTCTAAATTTCCCATCATAAAACAATGCAACTTCTTCACGTGCCATCCCACATTCATCCCTCTGCAGTTTCCCTGGTTGTTCTACTGCCCAGGGACAGTAGGATTCTGAAATCATGTGGCACTTACATGCATGCAATGCGCATTTTAACAATCTATCAATTACTATCATTATTTCTTACAATGCTTTATTTGTATTTCTCCAAGATGAAATATGGGCATATGAAGAGTGAAATTCATGTTAATATCTCCTTAAATACTTTCAAGTACTCTGCAAAACAATCTTTATAGTTGGGTATTGAATAAATAATTTTTGGGCTAATAGTATTGGTTAACATTATATAAACGCTAGTTGCCACGGTGTTGACTCAAAAATATTTTACTTGTCAAAGATGCCAAGTCACGTGTAGTTTTAGAAAAACAATCTGTTTCTGTTGTTCAAAAGCATCATGGTTTGAAGTCATTGTTTTATTTGCAATCCTCCAAAGGGGATCATTGCAGAAGAAGGGTGGAAAGTTTGTAAGAGCCAGAGGATGACAAGAACAAGATGGTTTTTATGGGAGCACAGCTTCACATATAAAAATCACAGCAATTGAGAAAAGCACTCACAAGACCTGCATAAAATAAAGCCAGACAAAATTCCAGCATGGCAAGGGAAGGTGGTCACACAGTCCCACCACTAGCTGAGGAGCCATTGGCAATCAACAGTTTCTGGAATAGAAAAAAAAAATCTGTTCTTCTGAAAATGCTCATATTTCAGATATGTTCTGTCATAGATATGAAAGTTCGCTGAGTGCTGGCAACAAACAAAATAAAATTCATTAGGAAGAAAGTTAGTGTTCCTTAAAGTTGTAGCTCTTGTGGCAGATAATCAGGCTTCGGTAGATGGTCCTTCACCCATACACATACTGGCAGCATTATGTGAAAGCAGTAAGGGGGGAAATCGCCTTTTCACCTTAGACTGAGAGGAAATAATCAGGC
Organism: Acomys russatus; assembly: GCF_903995435.1. NCBI lineage: Eukaryota > Metazoa > Chordata > Mammalia > Rodentia > Muridae > Acomys > Acomys russatus. The sequence continues at coordinate 46,059,866 of NC_067146.1, read as the reverse complement.
TCAGGAATAAAGTAACTATAGGAGGATTTATAGCAGAGGACGTGGAAAGGATGGACTTGACAAAACCACATTGCATGTGTGTATAAAATTATCTTTCTTTCTTTCTTTCTTTCTTTCTTTTTGTTTTTGATTTTGAGTTATTGTTGTTGTTGTTGTTGTTTGAGACATGGTTTCTCTGTATAAACTTGGTTGTCTTGAACTCACGTTGTAGAGCAGGCTGGCCTCAAACTCACAGAGATCTGCCTGTCTCTTTGAGTGCTGGGATTACAGGTGTGTGCCACCACAACCCGCTGTGTATAAAATTCTTAAACAGTAACAAATGCATTAAAGAACAACATATACTCAATGAATGCACCAATTGAAACCATCTCTTGAGACAGTTTGACACACGGCAAGTTTTCACTGAGTAACTGAGTTGATAAAAGATAAACAGACATCAAAATTACCCTTAGCAATGGCCCCACCAAATTTCCATGTAGTTTTATGTCACCTAAAGACTGAATAAAGGATACTTGAAAGCTATGTCTGCAATATCCACTACCAATTTGACCTCTACAAATATAACAGCACTGTCTCTTGCCTCCTTAGTGATCTGAGCATCAAATCCTGAAAATGTGGGTGGGACCTCTACCTGCTTCAAGTTTGCCTCCACTTTGAATTAAATTGAATAAACTCTCATTTACATTTATGAGGTACTATTAACTATCACATATTCCCACATGCTTTTTGTTGTCTAGATTCTGTGAAATGGCGAAAAAAAAAAAATAGGCATTCTGGACTCTACAGCTTGTTTTCTTCTCTTTGTCCTTACTTTATCATTTCCAGGCAGCAAGTTCGGTCTTGTGCTTTGTTTGGTGCCAACACTCAGTGAATTTTCATACCTATTATAGAACATATTTGACATATTTATTTTAATTTTAACACAAAAAATATATTTCCGTGCTAATATAAGCAAATGATAAATGATATAAGTTAACTTTTATTAATCAATATGTCTACCTCTCCTATACAATGCCATAGTTAAGACAGTGCTCAAAGTAGTTTGAATAACTTTGAACTTGTTATAACATATAGCTAGTTACATATTAAGTTTAGATTAATAGTGTATATTACTAGTGTTTAATATTAAATCTTCTAGAAATAAGTAATGTGTTTCGATGCAATGCTAAGTAAAATTTCTGCAGAGTATTCTATTGGTTCTTGTTCTTCTGTATGTCCCTTCTCATTAAATAAACAGCTTGAGTTTAACAGTGCCTTGATGTTAAGAGTATCAAAACACCAGTTATAGATTACAATTCTAACTTCAAGTCTGACTTTGCTCTCTGTTATGTCAGGCCTAGAAATGTATTGTGTGGTCAATAAGCATTGATGAATAAGGCTACTTTTAAAACTGATGTAGAATTTAAAGGTAAGGTTTAACCCTTCAAATGCTAACTGACATTACATATTACTAAATTTTCAATACACTGAATCACTTGTAGAGTCTCAGACTTCTCTCTTGAAAGCATCACATCTTCTTTACCTGGGTGCCTGTACAGCATCCTTTTCCGTGAGACTTGCTTGACTCTGTTGCCTGTGACAGGGAGGAAATAGTCTTGAGCAGGCAGGAACCCTGGAAGGAATCAAATACAGGGGTGTGTTTGCAAAGGAAACGGTGACTACAATTCTTCCCTCTATCCTACTGCTTTCCTTCCTAACTCCAAGTGCTCTTGGTGTTAGGCACATTCAGTACACTTAGTGTCAGTTGTCTGTTTATGAATGAAGGAAAATCTACTGAAAGCTGAGTAGCCTTTCAATGGCTGCCTCCCTGAAGGCATAGACACCCTGCTTCAACCCCAGCAGCAGTCAATGTCAATATCTCTCCTGCTAGGAGTAAGAAATCATGATCCCCTTGCCCCTTGTCCCTGCTGGAATTTTGGCTGCCTTGACCTTGTGCAGATCCTGTGCGTGCAGCCTCTGATGCTGTGAGCCCACGTGTAAAATGGTCATGCCATGCCCAGCAAATGGCTCTTACAATCCTTTCAGCTCTGTGCTTTTTTTTTTTTTTTTTTTTAACTTTCTTGCTAGCTTTTCCTTTGCCCTTGGATCACATTATTTTACCTTTCAGAATCTGAAGTCCATCTTTCAGGATAAGAGCCAAGGTTAGAAGGATAACAGCTTCATTTGAGCCCACTTTCATTGTTAGGCATATAAAAAGGAGAATGAATCGCCCTTGATATAAATAAAGTATTTGCGACATCTTTCCTTTATTTTTGCTCCCATTTACTCTTCCAAAGCCCACTGCAGTGTCACTTTCTCATTAAAACTTTCTCTTGCCAGTGTCTTTGGACAAGAAAGAGTTCTATACGGCATAGAAAGATGCTGGCGTTTCAGTCAGCCCCTTATCACCCTGCTCTGTGATATAATTCCTTTTCTGCTGAAGGATGTGTTCCTGAAGAACACACTGTCCATTACCATCCCTGGTCTCAGGCCCTCACCTGTCACAATAGCCCAACCATGAAGATAATTACCGGATTGTTTCAGCCCTCCTCTGATTATTCCTGAGGCTCTTTGGTCTCTTACTTTGTGACTTCTGCCTCCCTTTTAATAAGCAAATATAATCATGGATCCAGATCTTGATTACACATATGGATAGTTTAAAATATTATTTGTGGTCATTAAAAAAAAAAAAAATCAGTGTCTTCCAATCAACCATACCAGTAAGTGACTCAAAGTCCCCGTGTAAAACAGTAATCATGATAAAGCATGAAAAATAACAGGGAGATTTTCTCAATGTCCTTGTTTCCACTGTCATCTCATTTGAAGGTGTCTCTGATTGATTTCCTTATGAACAAGTTCAAAAGGAAGGAGCAACTAAAATCTTACTCTCTGAAGAGGCACCATGCAACTGCGTAGAGACACGTCAAACAGAGAGCTCCTGTTAGAGTGAGGACTGCTGGGAACCAGCTGTCAGGCCTCCAGTAGTATGAGATCTTCCTTAAGACAGAGGTGGTAATCTGAGAAAAAAAAGTAATAAATAGTCTTAAGCATTACGAGAGCAAATGACAAAAAATATAAAATACAGTATACTGAGAGAATTTCTTCATATTTATTTTCTTTGTGACTGTTCCTGATAGAAAATAAACTATTATTGAACAAGGACTATTTCTGATGTATCATTGTGGATTCTGTGAAGATCTTTCTGGACACAAATTAATTAATACTGTCTAAATGGCATAAAAAGTGAGCCAGCAAGTTCTTTAAAGGACAAAGTATTATTCGAAAATGAATCACAGCATTACTGGACTTTTCTGTTTCCTACCAAGAAACACAACATTCCCTTCTTCCCCCTGAATATAAATTTCAACTACTATCCCAACTGTGACCGTTAAGAAACTACTAAGCAAATAAGGTTTTCAGCCGATTGTGACCAAAGTCCTTGCTCAGGTACCAGTGACATCCAGCAGATGGCAGCATAAGACAGGATAAGTTTGTAAATGCATGCATCTGGTGTGACATTTAAGGTAATGTACTCTATAAAGCTAGTTTCACAGAAATGGCATGGGAGAGGGGAGCACCGAAAATGGCTGCAAAGGGAGACATTTGCGAAAAGGATCAGTCAGCAGGGGAGGTGGATGTAATCTCACTACGTATGCAATTCAGCGAAAGGGAATCTAGCAGTGTTGAACCTGGGTGGCTGTTAAGATTAAGCATTGTTATGACTACCATTCGGAATGGTACACGAGTGTGGACATGTCCGAACAAAGAAAGAGGAGGAAATCAGATTAAGCTTAGACAATGCCTGTTTAAATGCTGTGATCTAATTCTCATAAATAAATATTGTTGTACTGTATTTCTAAATAATAGATAGACCCACAGGTTGACAATGTGTCACTTTTAAGCGCAGCATTATGTTCAGATCATTAAGACATAGCTGGGTGTGGTGGAACACCCTTAGAGTCCCAGCTACTGTGGAGGATGAGGCTGGAGGATTTTCAAAGCTAAGGAGCTGGAGTTCAGTCTGTGCAATATCATAAGACTCCCTCTCAAAAACTAAACTACTACTATAATACTAAAATGCCCTTTCGAGTACATTTGCCACAATATACAAAGAGAAAGGCTAAACTGAGCTTGTTTATCTTCCTTTCTCTCTTCCTTCTATCAAGTGTTTATTGAATATTTATAGTACTCTGGGGCTCAACATATAAAGATAATACAGAATCTCGAATCTCAGGCACAAGATTTATTTACTAACCACTGGGGACCCTAATGTCAAGCTACCTTAGTCATTTATGGCTCCTGATTCCCATCTCAGGGGAGAGGGCCTCACCATGGTCAAGGAAGAAGTGGAGGTGGGTGGTACCTCAGAGCCTCCTATATGGTGCCAAGTCCAAATGGCAGAAAAGGAGTTCACAGGCATATCTGTGTGTCTTCAAAGACTGAACTCCTTTCAGTGTCCTGTGCTACCTACTGTCAGACTTCGAGCATTGTGACAATTTTAAGTTTAAAAAGTGAGGCACAGTCTTGCAAACAGCCACTGTCACTCCCACACACAACTATTCCACTCTAGGACGCTGACTGACAGCGCTTGATGCTCACCTGTGGTTTGTGCTTCTCTCCCTGACAACAGGAAAAGACTTGTTTTCGAGGCTCTTCCTCTTTTGTTTTCTCATGTGCTCACCTAAAATTTATCTAACACTATTCATTTCTTATAAACCCAAACTTAATTGTCAATTATGTCAGCTTCCTTTGAGAAGTGACATAAAAAGAGCAAAATCTTTCTCCAGGTATTAATACAATATAAATGGCTTGTATTTGTACAGGGTGTTTAGTACAAGACCTTTTCTGTCTCTTGTTTCATTTTATCCTAATAAAAACTTTTGTTCAGCACATTGAATTATTCTAGTCCATCTAGTAATCCTGTACCCTGAGTAAATATTTAAATGTGGATTTAGTGTAGGTTGGACTCTCTCAAGCTACACAACCCTCACTTGTGATTCAAAACAACTTGTAAGTCCTAGATGTGGGATTTTATAGTCTCACTGCTCACAAAGCTTGTTAAAGTTTATGTTTGTCTTCAAGTCTGTTGGAGACCCCTGCCTGACCGTTTGTTATAGCACCGGTCTGTCTAACTTACTTGCCTCTGGGTTTGTTTTTGTTGTTGTTGTTGTTTTGTTTTGTTTTTGTTTTTGTTTTTCTACTTTCCAAGTTTTGTCAATCTGCCTAATTTAGTCACTATCCCTACCTCAGGCCAACCTCCCTTTCTGTCTAAGGACACATTGATCTTAGAGGGGAAAAAAAAAAGCCATGTGCTCTCGAATCTACATTTTCTCAACTGTGGCCGTTGCTTAATGTCCGTACTCCTCATTCTGGCCATCAGGACCCACCTAAAATTCCACCAACTCTTCTGGGATTTTCTCACATGCTTCATGCCAGAATTTGATATGACATCTGCCCCACATTTGTTTATTCTTTACAGCACTTGTCAAAATGACTTGTAACTTAATTTGCTGGAAACCAACCTCTGTGCTTACGGGGACGTCTCAGGCTTTGTGTGCTATGGACCTTTTCTTCTATTTTATGTTTCAGTTGCTACACTACTCACATGATTCCTCAAGTTTCCAGCCTTGCTGACTTTTTATGATCTTAATGACTATATCATTTAGTAAGTCTGTGGCCTTGAGATAATAATTTAAACTTGAGAAAAGAACTTGGACGTTCAGTATTTCAGTTTTTAACTTTGTAATGTGACAAATACAGTCAAACCTTTGAATTTGATTAGATTACATCACTTTTTAAATGTGAAAGCTCAAGTATCGATGCATTTAAAGACAAAAATTCCACTTCTAGGTAAGAAATCTTGCTCAAATGTTAATTGTACAATGTTCCCAAGGAAATTGACTTTAATTATTAAGTTCTAAACGTCACAAAATTCATTTTAAATTGTGCACTGACTGTCATGCAAAATGTATAATTTTAATGTTTGCTTTGAAATATAGCGTGATACATTTTTCAAATGCTTTCACATTTACCGAAGCAGACTAGCGAACTCAGACACTGAAGTGGTATCTCCTACCATGAAGAACATGAGGAGCGATGAGACAAACTGCCCTGGACTGGCCAACTCTGTATGTCATCAGACACTTATCTCACCCTTAGGTAAATCACTGGTGAAAACAGAAGAATTTCCCATCTGTCATTTGGTCCTGCACTAAACTTTTTATTGCTATGTGCAGCTAATTAATTTTGATTCATAACCTTGATTACTTAACTTGTTATACTTCACGGAAAAGACAATAATACTATTTCTTGTCATGGAATATTTCACCAGTGTTTGTAATCAGACGTACACAGGTGTCCCAGGCTATGTAGTTGTACAGCTCAATTTAGATGAGTTCTACTACCTTTTGTATTATTCCATTTCCCTGTCACTGAGAAAGACTTTTTAAAAAAAGGTTGTCAATGAGAATCTTCATCTTACTCTTATTCTCAAATATTTTATTAAATACAGAAAAGAGGTCTAATGAAAGTGTCAAATAACTTTAATTTCTGACTTAAGCAGAAATGATGTTTTTTTCCCACTTCCATAGAAACTTACTATAGATAGTAAAAGCTACAAAACTAACATTTAGAAAACCTTAATGTTATAAAGAAAACATAGAAAATTTTCTCCTATCTTCATGAGAACTATAAATGAGAACTAAGTTGTTTGTGCTGAAAACTTCATAACAAGAAACATCTATTTCTATGTTTTCAGTCAATAAGAAAACATTTATGAAGCATGTTATATATTAATTACATCTTGTGTTCTGGTCACTGTGCTAGGAAGTGTTGATGAAACCTCTGTTAGTAATCCTTATTGACAGACTGGAAGGTGAGGCTCAGTGTAGTAAATTACTCAGCACAGATTTACCTACTGATGGAGAGGAAAGACAAAGAGTCAAGCCAGGACCTGCCTCATCTCTAAGGCTGGACTCTGCCACTCCATCTGGACCTAAGATTGTTTTCTACCAGTATGAAAACTGTGTTAGCAGACTCTACATGACCTGACATCATTTTAGGTCTGATTACAGTTTCAGAGGCTTAGTCCACTATCACCATGGTGGGGAGTGAGACAGGTATGACACAGGAGAAGTAATTGTGAGCTATATCCTGATCTTCAAGAAGAGGGGGCAGGCTGGGCCTGGTATGGGGCTTTTGAAACCTCAAAGCCCACTTCACTTCTGGAGACACAGTTTGTCCAACAAAGGAATACTTTCTAATCCTCAAATAGTGCCACTTTTTTTGATGAGTAAGTATTCAAATATAGGAGCCATTCTTATTCAAACCACCATAGTTACATTATCATCACTGAAACAATTGGACTTTGCTCTATGCATTTTGTACAAGATTACAAACTACTGACCTCAGTGAGTGCAACCAGATACAATCTTACTCAGTGAGGATGCTATTGTTTCTTTTACTTTCTATGATAAATTATTTTACTTTTAATTATTTTTTGAGATTATAATATAATTGAATCATTTCATCCTTTCCCTTTCTCTTGCACAACTTTCCCCATGGATCCCAATCCCACCTTCTTTCACACTCAAGACTATTTCCTAAAGTGTAAAAGGCAACAAATAAAAGACTAACATAATGAATGCTTCTTTCTGTCTCTCTCTCTCTCTCTCTCCTAAGGATTCTCCTTTTCTTGAAAAAAACAAAAACAAAAACACACACGTATTTTAATGAGGTGCCCAGTGAGGCTTAATTTGTACTTTAGGCAGATGAGTAACCAAGTGCCATTTAAAAAAAGGAATTGTATTTCTCCTGCCTAGGATGTATTTCACTTACGAAACAACTGTCAGATACAAACCTGGTGATTTTTCCTCAGGGGTGCCCATACCTTTCTAAACAGTACCTTCCATGTGTCTATTCAGTTATTCTGTATTAATTTCCTAAGAAAGTTCAATGAGTACTGAAATCAAGAAAAGCTGACTAAAAATGAACTAGATATGCATGTAGCTTACTTTTAAAGGAGTGGTTATTGTGACATAATACACATAGGGATAAGTTCTCAAGCACTTGTCTAACATTGTCTAACATGTAACACACAATAGAGCAGAAAGTGAAATGTGTTCAGGATCACCTATTGATGACCTTTAGGTCCTGGGCACACCTGAGAAAGAAAGGTGATTTAAAGACAGTTCCTTTGCCTGCAACTTAAGAGCAATATATAGTCTTACAAATAGAGCTTGACCACTGGAAAGCCCAAACTATGTAATAGTATTTACACCCCCTGTGTCTTCCAGGGTCCTGTTATTATGAGTTCATACACAGAAGATATGACCATCATGCCTTTTATGCACGTGTCCTACATCCTGTTACAGCCAGTAAGACAGACACAATTCACTTCAAAGTTACACTTCACAGGCTCTTTAATTTCTACCCAACGATGAAGGTTCTATATTTATTGTTATCAGTTCACTGATTCAACATTTAATGGTCTGTTTTAGAAGTAATTTGATATGCTACGAAATTCTTTCACTTTACTAACAAGTTATATGTTTCCATGTCTCTTGGTTGTAGCCCATTAGTCCCAGATACTCAGAAGGCTAGGCAGGAAGACCACAAGTTCAAGGCCAGCTTTAGCATGTTAGTGAGACCCTGCCACAAAAAACAAACAAACAAACAAACAAACAAACAAAAAAAACACTTTGTAAAAGGAAATCTATGGGTGTTGCTTATTGGCAGAGTGATTGCCTGGTATGTGTGATGCCCAAGGTTAATTTTCTATGCCACAAAAATAAATTATTTAATATATTTTTCTTTATTCTTCATAAGAATGATAGTCAATCATTGGTGTCTAGAAAGAGTTAAGTGTGCATGAACATGTTTCAAAATGCAAAATTGGCAGAAAAAGTGGACAGAAAAGGACTCTGGCACTAGCTAGAAACTGTAGTTATGACTGTCTCTTTATTTGGGTAAACAGTCTCTGTTTGAGTCCAGGATGCATAGTTAGAAAGATTATAGTAAAGACTATAAGAATGTTGCATGAATTCATAGCATTCCCTGGCTAACCAGTGTATGATCATTTATTATTACTATGGCTCTTTTTCTCAGAATTCAGCCTTCATAACAGGAAAATAGAAATATCAAAGAAAATTCAGTTCAACAGATAAAGATAGGCAATGATCAAATAAATTCCAGAGAGCTCTACTTTCTAAGCTAATGCAGAGTGTGTTTAGACATAGCTCACAGCAATGCATACATTTATCTTATCTCTGCCCTTGCTTTATAAAAGCAAAGATTACATTTATCCTTGAGCACACACTTGTAATCTCAGTAGTTCATCTTCTAAAGCAAAGCCATCATCAATTTGAAACTATCTTGCAACATACAGTAAGACCCAGTTTCAAAATAAAAGCAAAAAGGCCAGACACAGTGGCACATTTCTCTAATTCCAGCATTTATGAAAGTAAATGCCGGAAGATGATAAGTGTCAGGCAAGCTTTAGCTACATATGGAGGTCAAGCCAAGTATTTACATGAGGTCCTGTATTAAAAATCAGACTAAACCAAACCAAAAACCATAAAAGGAAAATGATTAGAGTCAGGTTACCAGTTGCTTTTATGGGTACTCTCTCTTTCAAAAAATGGCTTCGGTGATGCGTTATTTTTTAAAAGGACTAAGTTTGTAAAAAATACATGCTTTCATCCATTTTGGTCACTTAATAGTATTTTGTTATTATATGTAAGAATGAATCCCACTCGCATTGAAATGTTTTCTATGCTTGAAGTTCCATAAGGAATAAGATAAACAGGTCTGAGAGCATGCTGATGTAACAACTCTAAAAAGACAAAACAAAGCAGAATCCTGGGATGGGGCCTTTGTGTACCTCTATGGAATCGTCCCCACGGTGATCAACTTCAAATCTATGGGAGGCTTATCAGAAAAAAAAAAAAAAGGACTTACTGAAAACTATAGTGGGCTTTAGTTAGTTACATTATTAATTGTAAATTATTTCATTGGATACATATTAACAAGTATATGGTTTTTTTTGTTTTGTTTTGTTTTGTTTGTTTTGTTTTGTTTTTTTGCATGACTGAAGCAGGCTTGGGAAAGTATTATGTCCTTGAGTACAGTAGGGGAGCAAGCAAACAGAGCTGGAAGTATCCAAGACAGCCTTAGAATTCACTTCTAAAGTTTAGATTCAGTACAGGCGACAAAGAATTACAAGTTCTGCCACACCGTGCACTAATGTCTTCTCAGTTCCTCACTGACAGGATAAAAGCCTTTTCACTGTACTGATATGCATCATGAAGTATGGATGTGTTACCCAGAAGACCTGATGAAAAGGGTGAGCAGAGTTATTTACAGACTCTCTCCTTTCTATGTTCTATGTTGAAATAAGAATAAAAACCATAGTTACAAATTAAGATGATTTAAAGTTTCTACCATCTTCCCTTCTGTCAAAATAGACATTAGGCCTGGAATTTTTATTATGGGCTCAATTTGCTGCACACAGTCTCTGGAATTTTGATTCATGATTCCTTTGGGGAATTGTATTTGCAGGAAACGGTGTCTAGCCAGTTACCTCATTGTCTCTTTAGACAACATACATTTAAGCTGAAGAATTTAATTCAGCTCATGAAAGATGACTTAGTGTCTCTCTTCCCTACCTGTCCTGAAGAAAAAGGCTCTGAATGAGGAGGTATGAGGTGACCAGGAGACACTTTACAATGCTTCTGTTTTTTTTCATCAGTCCATGGTTGGGCTTACTTATTGCTAGCCTTTTAACTAAGTCATTCTGTAGTTAAGTGATTCCATCTTGTTTCTGCCCTGTAGGCATTATGCTATTTATTTTAATGACTATCTTGCCAAGTGTCACCATGTTTTATAGTGCTCTCAGTGGCTAGGTAGTCTGACTTCTTTGTTTACTTTGTACCAAGGGGAACATATTTATTCATGGAAGCATTTTTTTTTTTTTACAAATTCAGAGGCAGTTATATACTATTGTTTTAATCAAGGTTTTGTAATTTCAGTTCCTTGTTTTTTTTTCTTACTAGTCTCTGAAGTGGAATATAAAATTATGCATATGCATGTATTGTTCTGGATTGAGGGAAGATAGACTTCCTCAGATTCTACAATAGCTCATGAACTCCCACGTTCTCCAATTAAAAAGTGTCACATAACTTTTTTATGGCATGTGATATTTTTCCTCTGATCATACTTGCGTTATAATTGCCATTATAAAATATGCAGAAATTTGTGGAATATTTTATATAGATTATAATTTCTGAGATAGCCTATATATTTTTCCCAAAACTACAAGAAACTTATGTTGATATCTCTCTCTCCTCTATCTGTATATATGTGTGTGTGTGTGTGCGTGTGCGTGTGTGTGTGTGTATACATATATATAAACATGTATATATATGTACATTATATAATCTTTCTCTCTTTGAATTTATAATGAATTTCAGAATGACGATGTATCCTATAGAATTTATGCCATAATTGAATAAAAACTTAACTTATTAAGCTTTTTATCATTAAGACTTCATTTCTGTAAAACTCACAGGGAAATATTGTGAGCAATCTGCTTTTAAGAATGTTCTATTTTTATAATGGGATTCGTAATTGTATTTTAGAATCAGATAAAATTCTGGCAGTGTACTTTGACCATTTAAAAATATTTTTAAGTTTTGATATTTAGTTTGACATTCTAAGTAGAAGATTGTTTTATAATAACAATAAATAGTTTATAATAATAACTGCTAAGGCTCAAGAAAAAATTTTATTCCAATGATGTATTATATTCATTTCCTTTTGAGCAAAATGCACAGAAATTTTTATATCATAGTATATATATGAACTATTTCATATATATATAATTTTTATGCAGCCATATATTTCTATACAAAGTCCTTATTTTCTGGCCTCCTTCATCTCAATCATTAATATAAATGGCTAATTTCAACTGTGCGCGTTTATTCCACAATGTTCACTTAGTATTCTTTTGGCTGTTATTAACGGCTATGAAACTTAGAAACATTGTGTCTGATACAAGTATCTCATGACCCCTCTGTAGAGCCTCCACAATGAAAAACAAAGCCTCTATTCCTTAAGTAGGCCATTAGACCTTTTAAAATCTTTCAGTAGGAGTCTGCGAGAATTCTCAAAACAACTTTTTGTCATGGAAGCCATTTTCAATCAATTTCTTCATTATCTATTTTTCCTTAACTTTCTTAAATATTGTATGCCAACAGCTAGCCGAAAGCTTTCTCAGGAGGTTTGTGAAGAGACACATAAAGGCATGGATGAATTTTATCTGACATTTTTTATAGTATCCTTAAATTAAATAGCATCTGCTCAGTGATTCTTTTAACAAATTTTTTTTTAATTCTATTTTTTAGGAACTATTTTATAACATGTAGTTGCTTTTGTATATATGACTACTAACTCTCAAGCAAGCACATTGAAGTTAGAAATGTTTGAGTGAAATGCAGAGATTGTAAGATGATTTACAGTTTGGTAACATTTTTCTGTAAGAAGGATACATATGTACCTCCCTGTAGGAGTCTATGTGTTATGTAAGTATGGAAACAAACAGTAACGTTGATATGGCTTCTAAGGGAAAAATCACTTGTTTCATGGAAATAATTTTGTAAAGCACAAGTTCGTAATCATTTCCAGACAGTTTTAATTGTCCTGCCTCTGTTAGAAAGCCTAATGTGCATCGCCAAGGGAACTGTATGGATTACAATACCACTTAGCTCTACTACAATTAAAAAAAAAAATCTGTGTATGTTTTGCTATAGAACTTGTTTATTTTCCCTACCATTTTAGTGTAATGGCTTCTGCTTTGCTAGACCTTCTTAATCAGCCTTTTGTTTGGCAGAAATTTGGATGTAAGCATAAGTTGTGAGGGACGTAGTTACCACCTCTCAATGCCAATGTAGGCTAAAATAATCTCTCACAGAAGAACAGGATCCAGGAGAGTAGAATGACTGAGAACAGGATGGTGAGGTACACATTGTCCCAGGAAGGAGGGACGATGCATTTTAACTCTTTGGAATACTACTCTAACTTAATCTGAGAACATTTCCAAAAATATAAGCCCATTGCAATGTTTACCTGACTTACGAAATAGTTCAATACATGCCCATGGAATGTGAAAGTTTGATGAGTATATACCCTGCAGTGAGGAGAGAGGCCTAAAACGAATTGCTGATGACCAGAATATTCCTATGTAAAATTGTAAATGATGGAGTTTGACTGAATAAAATGTATGACTAGAATCTCCTAAGCAGAAGACAAAGTGTCAATCAGAGAGTGAAACTATTTTATTTATGAAGGCTGTATGAGAAGGAAAATCCAAGTTGGTACATTCTAATGGTTTGATAAAGTGCATCGCTTCATTAAGCAGTACTGTGTCATCATAAGTCAGTGTATTTTCTTTAGCTTTAGAACTATTAAATTTGGCATTATGTTTTTGATTGCTAAAACAAAACTTAACCATAAAGTCAAGAAATGGGATGTTTTCTGTAACTTATTCAAAAAGTGACTATTTGGCTCCAAGTGTGCCTCTTCGGGTTAGAACTGTTACACAAAGAGCATCAAAGACAGATCAGTGAGCTCACGGATACGCTGCGAGACCTGGCTGTTTAAACTTTCCTTGTCTGAAGTCGTCTACAAATCGATTGTCTACCACACCAGAATTTGCTCTTTATTTGAATATTAGTAATGTCTTCCAAACACTATGGGTTATCGTCTCTGCTGTGAAATGACTGTAATTTCAGGTCTTTCCTAATACCCAAACCTTCAGCTTCAAGACATCCCATGCTCCCACAGCTTACTTATCTACCAGGCATGTTCTTCTTCATCAGTAAGCTACACCGTCAACACTCTGTTCCAAAAGGAAAAATAGCTTATGGCATCACTTTCTTGGCATGTATTATATTCTTCCTTGGATAACTGAGGCCTATTCCTTGAAATATTTTCCTCTGTTGGCATGAAAATATTAATATCTTTAAAAAAAAACCAACATTCTTGTTTTCCTCTACAATGGAGAACTAAAGACTTCCCGCCCAAACATACCTTATTTTCAACCTCAAATATTGAAATAATAATTTTGACACTGTGTAGTATTTGTAAACTATCCTAAACTTATTAAGTTCAGTGTGTTAAGGGCTGAACACCTGTGCTTCTTCAAAATACATAAGTTCCAATCCTAAACAACAACAGAATGGTGCTAAGAGGCAGGGCCTTCTTAGTGGGTGATTAAGTCTTGAATGGAGAGCCTCCATGAGTGGGATTGGTGCCCTCCCTGAAAACTGGAGAGAGCTCCTTCTACCATATGGGGACATGGTACTAAGGAGGAAATCTTTTTACTTTGTTCTGTTTATGACAGGGCCTCACAGTGAAGATCTGGCTAGCCTGGAACTTCCTTTGTAGTTCCAGCTGGCTTCCAACTCACAGAGGAGCATGAGCCACCAAGTCCTCCTACATGGGAATCTTGGATCTAGAAATAAGAGTGTATCCATCTAACTCAGCTACTGCATTAACCTTCTACTACTCAATGCTTACACGTGTCAAGTCTAAGTGCTTGTACTGTCAGTTACTAGTTATGTGGAATTGTTACTTGAATTGACCAACACAACACACAGCCTAACTTCTTGTGAGGCTGTATGCTTCTTAAAAGAGAAAGATACTAAATATTATTTCTAAGCATAAAATGATGCTTTTACCATAATAAATTATTCTTGACTACTAACTTAAACAGGGAAAAACATACTTTGACAAGAATCAACAGAACTATTAGACATTCTGAATAGCTAAGAATGTGAAAATGGCTATGTGTGATATATTCACCTCACTTTAGAACTGACAGCTAACCAACGCAATAGCTTCTCCTTATTGGAAGATGAGAATTCTACTACATTGAAGCAATTGCTCCCTCTAATGTCTTTCAATCCCAAAACAATAGAAAAACTGCCATGAGAGTTCTCAAGAGCTTTCTACAAGACCAATTCAAACTACTTCAAAACCCCAGGCCAGCGCTGTTACTCACCGTAGTTGTAGCTGTTCTTGTGGAAGAAGTTGGCCGTGATGTGGTCCAGGGGAGCACATGAATAATGACTGTAGTAGTGCCTGTCAGCTGACTAGCTTCATTCCCACCCAATTCATCAGTGACTTCAATAAGTAACTGGAAAGTCACCATATCTTGAGTTCCTTGAAATAGATCGCGCTGGAAATCCTGCCTGGTGGCCAGGAATGGTGACTCAGCACCTTCTCTCCAAAGTGTGAAGTGATTGTTTGTGTTTCCTAAGAATGATGAAGTAATGCAACAATGGAAACTGTATTATGAATGGTTATTTTCATTTCCGTGCTTGAGTTTTCATTTAAGATATATTTTATGATACAAAATGCCTGACATGAGAATCATGTAAAACGGCGTGGACAAGGCCAGTGTGAATTCACATGCTTTACCTTCCGTGATTGAATAGCTTAGTTGATCCTGTGGAGAATCCTGGTCTGCACAATTGAGGCGAATGAAAGGACCCCGAAATGTGGCATAAATCTGAGTTTCTAAATGTGGTGGTGTGCATACAGGAGGCCTGTCATTCACATTCTATAACAAAAGGAGATAGTCCTAGGTTAAATCCCCTTCCAAGATATCTCGCCATAGACAATTAATTGCTTTTCAACTTTCATTGCCTATATTGTTGGCCTAGATAATTTCAAGTAAACTATAGAAATACATCACACACACACACACACACACACACACACACACACACACACACACACACAACCAGAGTGGGGGAGAGAAATTCCTCACTTTTACAATGTGTCCCAATATACTCCTTCATGAAAAACTTATTTCATCACATATATTTTTTCTACTGACTTATGCAGTCACCTTTTTCTTTTTCCTCAAGTTACTAACTTGTGAACTCAAACAGGTATAGTAGACAGATGATACAATTGGTTTGAGCCTGGAATAGCTTCTTCATGAACCACACATAGGAAACATTATGATTTAATTTTCACGAGCCCTATTGTAGGTTTTGTTTTTTAACAATTAAACTTTATTATACAGCCCAACTAGCTTACACAAGAGAGAAAAAATGTTAAAGGGGAAAAAAGAGTGAACCTTCTGGTATCCATTCCATGGGACAGGTCCCTAGGTGTCTCTGGCCTGCGCGCTGGTCCGGCCTGTTCTCTGATCCTCCTTCTGATTCACATGTGCTCAAGCCCGGTATGAACCTGTTGCTGCTCTCTCCTCTCTGCCTCCCTGTCTCACGTGCGAAGGGCAGTCTCCTTCTCCCATTGAGGGTTGATTAGAAAAACAATAGTCCAGGGGGAGTCCCCAGGTCCACTTCCTGAATTCCAGGCCTAGGATGGCTCCACCCGGTCTATCTCAAGGTATCCATGGTATGTCCAAAGGTAAAGCCCGCCAAGACTGCTTTCACCTGTGACAAAGATTACAGTTTTTCCCACACCCCATGCTAAGGATTCCTAGAACCATGCAGAGGAGCTCTGCTGACTTTTCAAAGGAGGCTTCTAATGTCAAGTTATGAACTGATAAACAGAATCATCAAAGTTATAAGGGAAAGACTGACATGATAAGGACAGGAATCAATTAATCAGTTTAAACTGACAAATTCTGAAGGATTGTGGTTACCTTTAAAAATTAATCTATGTTCATAATGCAGATTAACAGGTATAAAAAAGTAAACACATCATCTTAGAAAATAAGGAAAGAGCCAAGAAAAACATTCTCAGAAAGAAATTCTCTAAACACTTTTAACAATTGTTCTTATGATCATATGTGGTTGACATTTGTTGGTGGACTCCAAGCGCACCCCTCTAAATAAACTCCCAGGACTGATCTTCTCCACAATGGTTTTGATATTCCTATTACATCTTGAAGCTCTGGGAACATTTTGGAAGAAGGAATTCTTAGTTCTCCAACATTATTATGGCCAGCTTTTAAGCTTGTTCTTAAATTAAACAGAGGGGACACTGCCAACCTTGAATCATCAGTTTCTTATTTTGAGGTGCTGTTTCTATGGCTTGGAATTTAATATATCATTCCAATCTTGCTTGCCAGAATTAATTTTGGCAAAAGACCCTCATTTTCTTAAATAACTGGATCTCCGATTACATTAGAACATAGCATATTCACGTTAGTAAATTATTATTCTTTATGGAAAATTGACCAATAAGAAATATACAAGAAAGCAAAAACTGTGGTTTTAGTTGTTCATACACCTTAAAAATTAGAATCACCATAATTCTGGAACAAACATACTCTGAAATGTTATTACATGTATTTATTGACTAAATTTCAATAAATAAAAACAAACTTAGCCAATGCATTTGGTAAATTCTTTAAAACCTGTTTCCAATTAAAGAGAAATAAATTGAGTTGCAATTATCTTTAAGTAATCTGGAAAGGCATTTTCGATCTCTGTGTTGTTATGCAATTACCTAAGGTGGTTATTAAATAAAACAGACTATTTAAATTTTCTTGATTTCTAAAAAAAGAAAATGTAGTCTCAATATATAATTATAATTTAGCCATATTTATATTTTTATTATATTTTGAATAAAATAGACTACCTTTACATACAGAACTCCAACAAGTTCTTAGCTGCAGATACTGGTGAATGGCTCAGCAGTTAAGAGCATTCACTCTTTCTGCAGAAGACCCAGGTTTGGTTCCCAGTACCTATATGACAGATCACAATCATCCATAACTGGAGTTCAAACACATTCATCTGATGAGGAAAACAGAAATAAGCAGTTTTTGTGTTTTAAATACAAATAGGGTAAACTTGGACAACTTGGGAAGCTTTGGATCATTTGTTTAATATGATTTATACTATACATTCTAGAACAAAACAAAAATATTAAGTAGATTACTTGTGTAATTGGGGTGTCCTTGTTTGGAGTTCATGGGTGTTTAGAATCATAATGTCCTCTTTGTGGATTTCCTGGAATGACAATAAAATATTCTGCCCTACCTCTTCTGATTAGTGCTGGTTGGAAGTTATTTTGTCAGTCCCAGCACTGAAAAGGGGATGGACATAGGGTCTCAACTTTAAACAAGAAGTTATTTGCAACTATAGCTCCTGGGAAAGGGAAAAGGAGTATTTTCACCACAAAACCAACTGCATGATTTTGTTCTCTCTCTCTCTCTCTCTCTCTCTCTCTCTCTCTCTCTCTCTCTCTCTCTCTCTCTCTCTCTCTCTCTCTCTCTCTCTGTGTGTGTGTGTGTGTGTGTGTGTGTGTTTGCGCACGCATGCACACGTGCGCACTCAAGCATGCATGCACTTTTGGTTTTGTCTAAGTGATCTTTTTCTTGCTTATCTTGATTTTAATTGTAGTGTTTTTTGAGAAAGAAAGGAATACAAAGTAGGCTGGTTAAGGAGGATCTCAACGGAGTTGTGGTAGAGGGAAATGTGATAAAATACATTACATGAAAAAAATTTAAATATAAAGCAATTTTAAAAGAAGAAAAGGGTAAAATAAATGACAAAATTGTCACAGTTGGTGCAGATTTGGCATGTTGAAAATAATTAGTATCCTTTATGATCTTTAGTCTCTTTATACGTGCATGATCCTCAATAATTAAAGACAGAAAAATGTTTACTATTGCTCTTCTTGAGTTTTGAAACATATGTATGCATTTCAAGAGAGAAAAACTAGCCCATGTAAACTTCTGTAATATGAAATGGTGAAATATAAACAAATTGCTACTGAAACCATTTTTGTCTGCTACTTTAGTGGGTATTGTTAATTTCCAATGTGGTAGAGACTTATCTCTCTGCTATGTGACACTGGGTAAAACGTAGCAAGCTCCTGCTCTGACTTCCCCACCATCAGAGACTTTATCTGGAGCTGGAAGCACAAATGATGCCCTTTTCTCTACAGTTGCTTTTGTCAGAGTATCTTATCACAGCAAAAGATAAAAGTGACGCAGACACCTTTTTAAAACATTATTTTTAAATAAAATAAAACAGGTCTGACAAGATGGCACAGAGGGTAATGGCCGTCACATGTCACAATCTGAGTTCTGTCCCTGGGATGCTCACTAAGGAAGGAGAAGCTCATACATAAAATACATAAAATAAATGAAATTTAATTAAATTTAAAAATAAGACAAAGAAATAATGTGAAAGTGAGAATCCAATGTCCATTTTTATTTAAAGACAATAATAAGAAAAGTAAGTGCATAGTGTGATTATAATGCCTAATGTTAAAATGTGTACGGATAGCATGCCTATCAAAGAGGTAAATAAAATGAACTCACATTTTATAGGCCTAAGTTGATAATGAAAAGTTTTCGGTAGTGACGCTGATGCAAGTCTTTATCAAGCTTTTCAATCTTTACCCATGATTTTTGCTTCTGTTTTGTGGAGAGTTGGAGCCCTCTTTCACAGATGTGCCTCTCCTACCTGACATTCTTAAGGGCTTTAACATAGAAAAGTCTTAGAGTAACACTACTAAGCAAAAATATCCAGAGCAAGAACCCTCTTTCTCAACCTTTAGTCCTCTATTTACTACCTTAGTGTGTGTGTGTGTGTGTGTTTGAGAGAGAGAGAGAGAGAGAGAGAGAGAGAGAGAGAGAGTAGTTTAACGTACCTTTTAACAGTTTTTCTTGCATAGACTCCAGTAACCTCTCATATGACCATCTCCTCACTCCTAGGTAACACTCCTCAGCAAGTGGCTCCCAGCACAGGACATGTCATAGGTGTCACCTGTGCTCTGAGCAGCCTCAATAAACTATGGGCAAGCCAGCTGTCCCAACAAGTTCTCCTTCTCTTCTATAGACCACTTAAGCCTGTCTAACTCTCTCCAGGGCTTGGGTAGCAGGTACACTCCAGGTCTTGTACTTCTGGTTACTGTGGCAGGCTGTAGGCTGCATGGAAGACAGACACCCTTCCCTCTAAGATGTTCTCCAGCTAAGAAGGAGGTCCTGTCATCATCCCATAGTGCTGGTGTTATCCTTTCTTCCTGTGCTTTGAGGTGGTGGCTACTTTTACCCCTACTACCTTGGAAACACTTGACATTTCCTTTTAGCGCCATTTTAGTTTTCCATGATCTTCTTCGTTTTTACTTCTTAACTCACTACTGAGTGTCTTATATTTAATAGTGTGATCTCTGTTTAGGTAGCATTATGAGCAATGATATAATATATTTTGACTGATTTGTATAAAGTATAAAAATACAGTCCTTTATATGAAATGCTGTTTAATTTTATGAATGGGGCTTTCATTTGCTTCATGCCTTCTTGATTTATTCCTGGGGAATTTTTTGCCACTGACAAAAGTGTACTGTGTAACTCAAAACAAACAGAAAAAAAAAAAAACAGTCAACAGAAAAAGAGAAAAATGTAGAAAAGGAAATATAAACACATCTGTTAACACGTAAAACAAAATAATAAATAAATACATTAACAACCATAATGAATGTAAAGGCACTAGTTTTGCCAGTAAAATGCAACTATATAAAAATGCAACTATAATAGTCAGTCATAAGCCATAAGATTATATAAAAATATTTAAAATCAAAAGTATAAGAATGTGTTAAACAGTACAAATAAAGAAATATATAGAAATGACATATCAAAATTGTACATAAAGCATTTTAGTGTATTTGTTTTTTGGTTTTTTGTTTGTTTGTTTGTTTTTTGGTTTTTTGAGACAGGGTTTCTCTATGTAGCCTTGGCCATCCTGGATTCACTTTGTAGACCAGGCTGGCCTTGAACTCACAGCGATCCGCCTGCCTCTGCCTCCCGAGTGCTGGGATTAAAGGCGTGCGCCACCACGCCCGGCTGCATTTTAGTGTATTTGTGACTAGCATTCATTTTTTCATTTCAGTGAACATCACTACAACTTGTCAGTCACCATCACAATGCAGTGGGGAGATGCTAGCTAAACCACACTGGTTAGAATAAAATGGTGACAACACCAAGCAAAGAAGGCTAATTAAATTTCTTGCACCACGTGGATTGGTATACAGCTATCAAGTCACCTTGAAAAAATTGTTAAGAGTTTCCAGACACCTGAGAACACATTTCTAGATGTGTCTGTGAAGGTCTCTGAGAGTTTAACACCTGCAACATAAGATTATATAATAACGAATACTCCAACCATGAGGGAAGACATTTTTCAGTACACTGAGGAATCAGACTAGAAAGGCCAAGAGTCTCATCTACTTCTTTTGGGCATGGGAGCTCCAGGCTATTTTGCTTTGATACTTGAGAACTTATCTGAATGTCCCCATCCCTAATATTGGCTATCAGTCCTTTGGGACTAAATGGGACAGTGATTCTGATAGTTCTTCTAGCTTTTCCTCCATAGTCTTAAGTTTCCAGGAATAAATTAAATATGAAGCACAGTTTCTACAGGCTTTTGAGAACTTCTGCTCAAGATAGCATAGTTATTTTTCCTCCCGGAGTTAAGACTTATCTAATTCTTATACTTTGGGAACCTCAATAAGAACTGTAATATAAATTTTGATCCAGAACACATTATATTTAAATAATGAAGAGCAGAATGAAACTAGATACATAGACATAATTTTATGATCCAGATAGTTCCTTTTCCATTACAATGAGGAAAACCTGAAAGGAGTATGTACACAAAATTGTAAATCACAAACAGTCCTCTATAAAATGACAGCATTATCAGAAATGGACCAAAAATATACTTGAATTGGAGTGCTATTTTAAACATTAAATCAACAATTGAAGATTTTATTAAAATACAACTATTTCATAATTTGGAAATAAGAGTAAAAAACAAGCTGCCAGTTTTATATGTGCTTATGTTGCTTGTAGTTTTTTTTTTTTTTTTTTAGTAAATCACTGATATCTACTCTTCTCTAATAATTCTAAATGATGTAGCCAGGAGGATGGTTCAGTGGGAAGGAATACTTGCCTCCACCCCAGAAACACATGGTAGAAGAGAAACAAATCTCACAAGTTCTCTTCTAACCCTTAACACAGAGATGATGGCATGTGTTGTGCTCAGGCATACACACATGTGTGCTCCTACACACAAATGCACACATACATAATAAACAAACACACAAACAAATAAATAGCACTGTAAGTGTATCATTTCCCAAAAAGAAGGAATCTTCCCTTTGGTGTTTCTATTGGAACTATCTACAACTTAAAATAAATTTACTATAATCCAACAGTTTCTGGAAAAAAAAATTAAACACGTACCTAAACTTTTATATAACACAGAAAATCAATAATGTCTGCCCTGTCTTTCTTCTATTGTTGTCTTTATCTGACTCTGCCTCCCTCTCTCTTTCTCTCTCTTCTCAAGTTGTTTGTTTTGTTTTTCAAGCAACAAGACAACGTAGTCAGTTGTGTAAGATTTGCAAAGAAACTCAGACAAGGTCTTGGAAACACTTGTCAGATTCCCCCACTTCACAATTTAGTCCTATTTTCTGGAAGTTAGGATAAAAGACTGGAATATATCCTTTAACTGGCATAGTGGGATTCAAAACTCATTCCTTTAATATGTTTTTCTTCTTGGTTTACGGGATCAATTTTCCATATGGTATTTGTAGTACTTAAAGGAAACTTTGTATGTTGGCTTTTTCCCTTGTAAAACATATGTTCTTGAGTTCTTGGACTCGTGAGTGAGCATCCTCTGTCTCAGAGGACACCAGAGGCATTTTCATGTTATCTCTGGGGCTTATGCTCACACAGACTCTATCCTCAGGCTGGGCTTTAATTACCATCTTAGGAAGGCCTTCCAATTCTGGGTGGGCACAGACATCATTTTCTCCTTGCCTGTTTTTTTTTTTTTTTTTTTTTCCTAACTTACACTAACCATCCTTGATCCAAATAACAAGAAAAAATATTAATAATACTCCCTGTTCTTCCACTTATTGTTGCTTTGGTTATTTGCTGTGTTGGGAAAATGACAAGAAAGTAGGTTGTATTAAACAACAGCAACATTGAAAATGAAATCAAACTCATATACAAGGTAAAAAAAAAAAAATGACAAAAATCAAACCAGCTCACGGGTCTGTTTCTGCATTTTCCTCTTTTGGCCAAAGAAGAAAGAGAAGACACAGAAAGAGAAGCACTCATGTGGCTAGACTATCCAATGCTGTTGTCGTTCCAATGTTCAGAATCTCATGAGGAATCTTGGTTTCCATGGCAAGTGCAATCCTATGTCTGACACGCTACTCTAATACAAGATGGTGTGGTTGTTGACAACAGCAAAATGGCACTGCAGCCAACACAAGAGTATCTGCTAATCATAATCTGGAACTTGCTTTGTTATGGTCTGGCAGACTTCCAGTGATCAAACTAGATTAAAAATAGCATCACTACTGGGGATTCTTCAGCAGTCATTTGTTCCAATCTTTTCCAGCTCCCTTTAGCTTCCAATAGATTTTTTTTTCAACATTTTTAGAATATGGCCCCATCTATTTTATTGAAGTCATTTGGGGCTTTTAACAATGTTTCTTATATTATAGCCCTTAAAATAAAATTTCAATGATATGTATGTATTACATCTCTCTTTATTTAAAACATGATTTCTCAAACAGGTCTTATCCATTCACTAAAGAGCATCCCACTTGTTTCTAAATTTGAGTAGTTATAAACAAAGATGCAATAGACACCCAAATACCCGCTTTGAAGTAGACATGCAGTTTTCAGCTAACAAAAATAAATGTTATGGAGCATAATTTCTAGATGGCAAAGTTGAATGTTTTTATTTTAACTAGACACATTGTTTTTAATATTGCTGGTAAGAAACACAAGTGCCTGTTGTCCCACAGCCTTGACAACATTTGGTGGTTTCAGTGGGTTTTCCCCACCATTTAATTGCATGTCTACTAGTCTTTCTTTGCAGTTTTACTACTTATGTCTGTAAGGCAATGCCATTGAGCACATTTTCTTATGCTTGCTTCCACCTACAAATTGTTAGTAAATTATCTACTCAGGATCTTTGTTGTTATTGTTCATGCCTTGATAGAGGTTCTTTTCTTACAGCTGACTTTTGTTCTGCATCCTTGGAATACTTTTGACAATAGTCATAAAGCAGGCAGATCTTTTGCACATATTTACTCTCACACTGTAGCTTGTCTTTAAATTTTTAGACATCATTTTGTCAGAAACAAAAACATTGAATTTTATGACGTTTAGTTGGCCACAACTTTCATGTGTCCTGTTTCCACGCTGTATATTTAAGATGGCCTTCTAAAAGCACTCCAGAAATCTTCTAGAAGTTTTACAATTCACATTTCACACCGAAATCTAAAATTCCTTGGAATGAAGTCTGTAAAGGTTATGAGTTCTTTCACTCCAGCACTATTCACTGGAGACACTATCTTTACTGAATGCTTTGGGTTTTGCCCCCATGTCCGTGTATCAGTTTATTTCCCTGTACTTTCCCTAATATGAAATTGTCTTAATTACTATGGACTTATCCTTTGTGGAATTGGCACTTCACATTGTAGCTATCTAAACCAAGCCAATCCTCCTATCTGGGCCTCCCAGGTGATGGAATTAGAGACACATGCCACCACACCCTGCTACATTTTCTTAAAGATTTTTTTTCATATCTTTCAGTATTTCATGTAGAGCCTTTGGTTCTTCCAAATTGCTTGTCAATATCCATAAAGTGAATATGTAGAATTTGGATTGCATTGCATTGAATCTCTATAGCAAATTGCAAGTAAGTGAAATGTTAACAATATTGAGCCATCTGTTTGAGGAAATGAAAAAGCTATCCATGTAGTTCTTTTTATTTTCTTCATTTGAAGTTTATAGCTTTCTTCATATAGTCCTATTTGTTAGCTTTATAACTAGTGTTTCATTCTTTAGACTTTTTATGTAAATCCATTTATGATTTTAAGTTCTACTTGCTCATTGTGGGTTATTAAATAATAAGTTTCAGAATATTATACTAATATTTGGTAAGCTTGTTATAATAAGGTCTTAATTCTGGGACTCTTAATTTATTCTTTCCTAATTTTCAAATACAAAAATATCTTACATGGACAATATTTATTTATTTATTCAAATACTTGAAATAAATAAATAAATATGTTATCCATTCTTGCACTAACTAGAATTTCTGCTTTAATCTCAAAACAACAATGAGAAGGGACATCCTTAAGCCATTAAGATATATTATCTGTCCTTGCACTAACTAGGATTCTGTTATAATGTTAAAATGCCAGTGAGAAGGTACATTAAGTCAAATATTAGGTTGAAGAGTTCTGCTTTTTTATTTCTTCTGTCAGTCAACGTATCTCTTTATGCCTACTTTTTTAGAATATTTATCATGAAGTAGTGTTTGATTCTATCAAATGTTTTTCCATCTATCAGTGTAATTTTTCCAATTTTCTTCTTTAACATGAAAGAATGATGGAATGTATTATTATTAAACTATTCCACTATCCTTGCATATCAGAAATTATTATATGATCATGATGTGTCTTTCTGTATCTTTTAGATATGGCTTGCTTTATTTTATTAGAGATGTTTGCATCTACATTTTTGAGACTCATTAGTATGTAATTTTCTTGTGAAATTTTCATCTGAATCTGATATGCAATTGTGTTAGTCTGTTCAGAAATGTTCAATTTTTTTCCTCACAAACAGAAGTAATTCTTATTAAGTGCTTCTGACTTTTACCCAAAAATGAGACAAGCATGCTGATAATATTTTCAATCACAAACAAGACAGGGGCCTCTACATGTCCTGGATGCAAAGAAAGCAATGGTTTCATGGTTGGACAGCATTTCTCTCTGCCATCTTTGAGCCAATAGGTTACAAGAAGACTCAGAAACCTCTTTTCTTTTAAAAAAAAAAATGACAATTGACTAAGAGAATGATACTTTGAACATATGCTTTCAATATGGGCGATACTAGTTTTCACTTACAATCAAAACTGAAT
This sequence comes from Acomys russatus, assembly GCF_903995435.1. Classification (NCBI taxonomy): domain Eukaryota; kingdom Metazoa; phylum Chordata; class Mammalia; order Rodentia; family Muridae; genus Acomys; species Acomys russatus. The sequence goes on along the minus strand of NC_067146.1, from coordinate 46,033,947 downwards.
TAATCACCTATCGCTAAGTAAATTCTACATGTCAAAGTATTGCCTGGTGAGGAGAAGACAAAATGAAAAGTGGGCATGTTGTCAAACCGCTTCCTTGTGTTTATTTTGTATCTATAAATTAGTGCTTTCCTTAGCTTTGACCAAGGAAATTTTCCCTTTCAGAGTATGGCGTTTATGCAAAGGCTTCTGGTTGCCTAAGTATGGAGACCATGTGGCTATTGTGAGCTCTAGAGGAGATCCATATAGCCTTCTCCAAGGTGAAGGGAGCATCACGGAAAAGCACACAGAAGGAATGGAGAGGAAAATGATAGGGAGGGTAGCTACCAAATTCTGTTCTAGGAGTACGTTGATGGCCAAGCACGCAGAGCTTACAGCAATTGCAGTTGCCCACATACAGCCTTCACAAGACGGAGACAGCAACAGTTCAGTCCCAGATAGGAGAAGGGATCACAGGGCCCTGCTCTGCCCAGAGGTGTGAATGAATGGTAGTAGAGGGCTACTAGAGGAAAGGAAATCATTGTCGTCAGTGATGTAGCCATGGCTGTGTGACTCATGATCCAGTAGATACCTTTGTACTCATGCCCATATGAGTGACCTGGTTAAAGTTTGGTGATTAAAAAGTGATAATAATGGGTTTCTTTGAAGACAAGTCTCTTAAGTGAATGTGTGTGTTTTTATGTAAGCTACATAAACAATGGTTGTTGACTCTTAAAGCATGATAATAGAAAGGCAGGAATAAGTTTGTGAGAATTCTGACGATTGATGGGATCCTTCTAGAAAACAGGGAAAGTCTTCAGTATGTAAAATGTAGTGGACCATGTAGTGTCAAAAATAAGCATGAAGCATGACTCACTATGCTTGAACTGAGACTAATTTTGACTGTGTCACAATTAGATATGTTTGATGTTTTTAAAGGCTTATTTTTATGCAATGACTTAGAGATTCATGTTCTTCATTGTATATCTTTTCCACTTGTAATGGCTTTGTTTCAGAGATTGGAAAGGTCATTCAGTTGGTAAAGTGCTTGCCACCATGTAAAAGTAAAAACAAGTTCAATCTCCAAATAGCCATGTTTGAGGGTTTATGTTGGTTATTTCAGCACTGAGTGAGAAAGCTAGGACCCTGTGACAGGATGACCAGGAGCTTTACAATTACAAAGATAATTCCAGGCCTGTGAAACTATCTTAAAATAGAAAATAGACAGTTCCTGAGGAATGACACACAGTGCTGACCTCTGGTCTTTACACAAAGGTACACACATAAGCAGATACATCAGGACGTGCATGCAGACACATACATACATAAACACACACACAGACACACACACACACACACACACACACACCTTCAAAGCAGCCATTCAAACAGGCAGACTGGACAGAGTTTTTGATGCTCGTCAAAGCTCTTCATTCCATTAGCTATTGACATGGCCATGGTCTTACTGAAAAGTAGCCAGGAAATATTACAAGCTTCTTCATGTAGAAAATAAAATATCCCTTGAGCACAAAACAGTCATGGCTCCTACATCATAGTAAAAACCCAGAAAAACATTTAAAATACCACATTAACATTGAGTAGTAATGAGGGGTATCTAGGTCTCTATTGTGTAAAAGGAAGAAGTATGTTTCCATTACATTTCCTCAAGCTCTAAAATTCTCCTTCTTTTGGAATTAATTTAAGAATTAGTGCATTTTCTCTACTCAAACTTTCTAGCCACGTTTCTAATATATATTCTGCTAAAAATATTTAAATGAATCGTTTTATTATTAGATAAAGGGAAAAGATACATGAGAAAGAATTGTGCCATCAAGGGCTGAATGATGTAATAAATTAAATATATTATTTTATAATTTACTTCAGAAGGATTTAAACGATGAAACATATATATATATATATGAAGAATCCAGGGGCCAGTGAAAAGAATGGTTAATATCCAGCTCTCGGCATCTACCAAAAGAGTGTTTGATATTTCTTTTGTTTCCCAGCTTGCATTCTTTTTCCCTCCAAATGTGATCTTACACAACCAATAAATAAAATCTGTAGTAGGTTAGCTCTTTATGCTATATTTTAAAATTCCCTAAACTCTGCCATGTTTAGTGCATGAAAGAAATTGATTTACAGTTTTTACAGTTTCAGTTTCATATTAGCATAAACAATTCAAGGAACATTGTGTTTTTAAAAAATATCCAAGATGAGGAATATTTATGTTCTAGCTTCAATTCCATAATCTATAAAAGCAAGAACATTTTAACCATGTTTATCAGTCACAGTTAAGTCGACTCTGGCTTTTGTTTGGTGGAAGAAATGATGGAAACTCCATCATGATAAAATGTCTTGAGCCAACAGAAAGACCATGTCAGTCATATTCTTCTCCATCTCTGAGTGGTACTACTTTATTTACTTGTTAATGACAGATGGGTACAGTATTCAGTGTGAACCTCTGAGTGCTTTATACAAAGCTACATTTTAAATTTGGGTAGACTACAGGATGACACCATGTGGTGTCATTAGCATTTTATGATGAGGAAACAATTCAAACTGTTTCAATAACCTGTGCTACATCCATAATAGTAAGTGGAGAGGCTTAGATTCTAATTCAAGTTAAGACTTTGAAATATGTACTTCCTTCTGGGACAAGTATAAGTGAAATTAAATGACATATTGACACTGAACATGTGCACATAGCTCCACATCATTTTGGTTCACAGCTTCTGTAGCTAACAGATCCAGGATTAATATCTTTTCCTGTATTGCACTGGCAGGAAGGTACAACCCACGTGTAAACCTTCATACTTCAAAGGGTCATTTCCTTTAAAAAGGACAATTATTAAAACTCCCTTTCTACATAGGTAGTTCCCACCAGACTTATTCTGCATGGACTCTCCAGACCAAGTGGTGCCTACAGGAATGAATTTTCAGACTGTGACCACTCTGAAAGGCACTTTCAAGGAGGGACAGACATTCATTCTTTAGCCATTATTCAATTATTAGTGGAGATGTATAGAGGAAGGGCAAATCTTTACATGTTCCAGAAACAGAGCATGCATCTGGCATGGGAGAGCCACAGTACTTTAGTCTGGAAAGAAAGGGTACATGCTTGGTAACAGTTTCTTCAAAAAGATTCACAAAAGAGACAGCGATGATTTAGAAACTGTCCTCTGAGGAAATTGAGCATGCTCTTCGCAGGAGACGAAACAGCCTTCAGTTTTGTATGCAAATTCTTGTCAGCAAGTGTACTATGGTGTAATACACAATATATGATCATGCTATGAAATGATTTTTTGCTTGGGGATTTTTTTTTCACTTTGTTTTGTTTTTATTTGAGTAAAAGCATCTGCCTTTGTTTTGCTTCAGACCCTGGCAGGCACACCATTGGGATAAAGAGTGATCCATGTACCTTGAGTGTTATGGAGACAAAGGTTTGGTGTCTGGCTGGACAGGAGCACAGTGCTGATTAGCTATGCTTATTGTTTTCCAAAATGAGACTTTGAGTTATTCACCCCATTTATGTACCAATTTATCATTTAACCTTGTTCCATTTATCTATCCACATGTTTGCTAAGCATATAGATTTAATAATGTATCGTTCAAATATTTTCTTCAAGCTTTTGTGGGCTGCCATAGAGAAATACAAAAAGTTGTAGGAATTTAGCCAGGCGTGGTGGCGCATGCCTGTAATACCAGCACTCAGGAGGCAGAGGCAGGCGGATTGCTGTGAGTTTGAGGCCAGCCAGCTCTACAAAGTGACTCCAGGACAGCCAAGGCTAACACAGAGACCTTGTCTTGAAAAAAAAAAACAACAACAACAAACAAACAAAAAAGTTGCAGGGATTAAATAACATAAAGTTTGTTTCTCGCAGTTTAAGAGAGTAAAAGTCACGATTTGTTGAGACTTTTGGTCTCTCTCCTGAGTGGTTTGCTGCAGCCAGTGTCTCTCAGAAGCTCTAAGCTCTAAATGATGGTGAGAAATTATTGCCTTGAATGTTTTTTTGTTTGTGTCTTTATTTTTCTCTGACTATCCTAGTCCCATCAGATTGGGACCCACCTTCCTGACATCATGTATCTAATTACCTTCTAACATGAATGCAAATGACTCCAAACAAATCACACTGGAGATGAAGATTCAACACAGAAACTTGGGTGTGTATGATCATTGTTCCCAAAAGGACATTAGCTTTCAATGTAAATAACACACTTGGTTAGATCATTTTGACAGATAAAGTATTGTTGCATTTTTACACTTCTGATTTAAGTAATAGAACTCTGCTATATTTATCTTCATTACGGGCCCCAGTCTCTGTTACAATGAGGTTCTATTTTAGAAAACCTACAGTTTTATATATTTGAGCATTGACTTACTTTCTGAAAAAGTATTAGTAACGTTCACCAAAGGTTTTATCTGGAATATTTTCAGAGTAAAGAGTGTATAGTTCTAAAAAAAAGAAGTACATACTTTGTCTGATGTCAAGATACCAAAATAGAAAAGAGATGAATGCTTCATCAATGAAGAATACAGCAAACTCTTCTCATCCTACCTACTGAATAGTAGACATTCAGAAGCAGAGTGAAATGTCAATAGTAGGTTTAGAAGTCCTAGCAATCAGACCTTCTCCAAACAGAGCAACTAAAGTACTGAGTGTGTCTAGGTGGATTACTAAAAGCTTGCATAGTAAAGAAGTTTCATTAGCAAATTGACATCCTTGAGTCATGGTTGAAACCATTCAAGTCACTTCATTAAATTGCTCTCTAAAAAGATTTTGGCCTGGTTTATTGTATTTTCCAGACGTAACGAGGCTGTAGAGGGGATTACAGCACTGAGCCATGGACACCGCTGAGAGGTTCGGCTCACCATAGCACATGTGAAAATGTTCACCTCAAAGCATTACGCAATGGCTCTACTCAGTGTCTGCAGCTTTAAATCATCATTTGTTTAGAAATAATTGCCTTTCTCTGGGATCCAGGCTTGAAAACCTTACAGTCCTCAAGCACAGAGAGGAACTCAATCATTTGATTAAGAGAGTTTGGCTCTATCTATAAAAATAAAAATAGTTTTGCACAGTTCCACCAATGACAATGGCACATTTGATTACATTGATGTAAAGCTCAAACAAGCAAGGTCAGATATATTCTCATGTTGAATATTTTAAAGTCTTTGTCTCATGGTATGAAACACTGACTGGTATGTTAGTCTTTACCACTTAAAATATGAAGGTATTCCCTCAGTAAAAGTGAGATGGGAAAAATATTAAAATGAACAAATAGACAAATTAAAATGAATCAGAGTTGCTACCAAAATCTTTAAAGTATGGTTGTTTGTTTGCAAATATATGCTTAATTGTTAAGTAGTATTTCTAATAAATTCAGTGCAATTTGTAATACCAGGACATTTCTTCATGCAAACTCTGATTATGTGATTCAGAAATCACAGAGTATTTTGTATGTATTAATGATTTTGGACCATACCTTTCAATCTGATCTTAGGTCATTGCTGAGAGATTGTACTAACCATTCCCAACTGTCCTCTGTTTTCATTGTTGAATTTGTTTGTGAAGAAATAACAATCCCTCAAGCATTGATGCATTCTTACCAGAACATGGATGGTCACCTGAGCAGTAGCACTTCTCTGCCTGAGAGGGTCAGGGAGAGCATCATTTGCTACATCTGTGACTCTCACGGCCATCTTATACTGAGAAGCTACTTCCCTGTCCAGAGAACTCAGCAGCCTTATTGTTCCTAGCACAAAAACAATACAAAAGGTGTTATCTCAGTGTTACTAAGTAGGTTCAATCAATGCAAATAACCCCAAACCTGTATAAATGAAGTCTTTGTGACAGGACCAAATAGAAATTACATGACATAATCATTTTTGTTACATTTTTATATAATTATTTCTACAGCTAAATCATGGCAGATGTTAATCCATATATTAGTCACCTACTGTACATTTCTAGGCATTTGGAAGAACACATGTGTGCAAAGGCTTTCTGAACTTCAATATATCAAAGATCAAAGCTTCAGGGTTTACTCTGTGGTTGCTAAGAATTATGGATACAGCTAACAAACCACGGTGAACAGTATGTAACTCAAGGGAAGGCCTCTGATAAAAAGTCTTCATTCCCAAGAATACCAGCTAAAATATATTTAAAATGAGATCTGTATGTTTTATTTTAAATTTTGAGAGTTTCATACATGAATATAGTGTTTTAGCATAATTTAAACCCTTCCCTATTCCTCCTCTATCTCATTCCATGACCATCTTGAACTCATTACCTCTTCTTTTATAACTGTTATTGTTGCACATATATGCATACATATATGTACTATTGTATATTATATATACAATTTACCCAATCCAGTTAGAGTTACTGGTATGTAACTCGTAAGCTCAAAGCTTACAATTTAGGACTGGGAAGCCTACTAGTGAGCTTAAATTGCCGCTAGAGGAATCCTAGTCTCCCTTTTATTGTTAACTGCCATCAGTGCTTTTACATTACCTGTATCTGATTCAATGTAGAATTTTGGAGGTATTCCAAAGTTGCCTTCAACAATGGTGTACTGCATATTGTTAAATGGCCAGTCTCCATCTGTAAATGCAATTTTTCCAACTAGTGTATCAATTGGACTGTTTTCATATATGTTGAAGGTAAAAGCCATCACAGATCCAACAGGATTCAGTTCGTTTATACGGCTTACCCTTAATATGATTCTAATGATGGCTATGGAGAAAAAGAATTACAAAATATATATAAAGCAATGATATGTCCTCTTCAATAATTCTTATTTTTCCTTTATACCAGGCACTGACCTATTAGATTTTATATGCAAAGATTTCACAGATACGTTCATACTGATGCTTTATTAATAAATTGTTAGCTTTTAGTTATAGAGTCCTTAAAACTAAGTTTAGCATAAAATGCTTTATTACTGATTTTAAGTAGTCTCCAATGTAGAACAAATTGATTCATTGTTGAATATCTTAAACATGCACATTTTACAGAAAGACTATATTAAAACTGTCTTCAAGGGACTGCAAAGAGCTGTATTATGCATTTGAGAGAATTATCTCAAACTAATTCTAGTTTTATTTTGGCTTTCAGTGTTTAAACAGTAATATACATGAACTAAATGAATTAATTTAATTATAACTATTTATATGCATTATTATAACTTATGATTGAAACATCTTTATCTATGAAAAATCTAAGAAATAATATTTAAGATACATAGTATCTTACTTAATTTAAACTATGTTAATATATTGATTTGATAACATCTTACTTGAGAGCACAGGAGTTCCTTCATCAGACACTCTTACAAACAATGTGTGTTTAAAGTCCATTCCTGCAAAAATTATGTTATCATAATCTAGATGCATAGGTCCAATCTGCACATGAAAAATAATATATTATTAGTTTTGTTTTGATTGTATACCCACTTTGCCAATTGGGTACCCAAAGTGAAGATAGTTAATAAGTAAATAAATAAATGTGTCATCTTACAATACTATTATTGTTTAGTTGAATGTTCTATGAACCACAGACACAAGCCATGTATTAGTTTTAGCTTAAATAGTAAACACAGGAAAAATTTAAAACATATGTAATTAATTTTAATAAAGTACTTTATTCAGGAAAACATTTTTAAGTGCTATTGTTTCAAAATGTAACAAAGAGGGAAAATACAGGACATGCATATACTTTTTATTAATAATAATCTGGTGGAGAATCTTGCTTGTTTCACAGTTTCAGTGTAACTGAGAAAAATTGCTTTTCAGGTGGTCAAGGGTGTGTTTAGCTACTGGCTTCCACGGGACAGTTTAAATTCTTCCTGTCCAGCAGACTCTATGACTTTATATATAATTTGACTGTTTTGTGGTTCTTATTGCTATAGATAACTTATTGTACATATGTGAAATGATATAAATGTGTATGTAAAATATTTAACTAAAAAAACTGTAAAAAAAAAAAAAAAAAAAAAAAGGCTAGGAGAGATCAGGGAAACAAGGCACATACCTAAACACAATAAAGGCAATATATAGCAAGCCAATAGGCAACATCAAAATAAATGGAGAGAAATTTAAAACAATTCTACTAAAATAAAAAACAAGACAAGGCTGCCCACCCTCTTTATCTGTTCAGTATAGTACTTGAACATCTAATTAGAGCAGTAAGACACCTAAATGAGATTAAGAAGATACAAATGGAAAAGAAGAAGTCAAAATATCGCTGTTCATAAATGACATGATACTATACATAAGTGACCCCCAACATTCTACTAGAGAACTCAGACAGGTGATAAACACCTTCAGCAAAGTGGCTGGGTAAAAAAATAACTAAAAAAATCTTTATACAGGTGATAAACAGGCTGAGAAAAAAATCAAGGAAAGAACACTCTTCAAACTAGCCACAAATAATATAAAATATCTTGGTACAAATCTAACCAAGAAAGTAAAAGACCTATATGACAAGAATTTCAAGTATTTGAAGAAGATATCACATGATGGAGAAATCTCCCATGCTCACAAAACAATAGGTTTAATATAGTAAATGTGACCATCTTACTAAAAGCAACCTACAGATCCTACACAATTCCCATCAAAATTCCAATACTATTCTTCACAGACCTTGAAAGAACAATTCTTAACCTTATGTGGAAAAATTAAAACCCCACAAGCTAGAACAATTTTGTATAATAAAAGAACTTTCGTTGGTATCACCATTCCTGATTTCAAGCAGTACTACAAAGCAATAGTTGAAAAAAACTGCATGATCTTGGCATAAAAACAGACAGGTTGTTCAATGGAATTGAATCAAAAATAAAACACACACACACACACACACACACACATACACACACACACACACACCTCTATAAACACTTGATTTTGATAAAGAAGCCAGAATTGTACAATACAAAAGAAAGAAGCTTTAACAAAGTTCTAACTACATGTCTACAGGTAAAAGATGGCAAATAAATCCATATTTATCATGCTGCAGAAATCTCAACTCTAAATGGATCCAAGAACCAAACATAAAACATGATACAGTAAATCTAATACAAAAGAAAGTGGAGAACTAATTGGTACAGGAGACAACTTCCTGAACAGAACACCAAAAATTCAGACATTAAGAACAATAATCAATAAGTAAAACTTCATGAAATTGAAAAACTTCTACAAGGCAAAGAGTGCCATCAATAGGACCAAAAACCAGCAGCCTACAAAATAAGAAAAGGTCTTCACCAACCTTAGATCCTATAGAAAGCTAATATCCAAAATATGTAAAGAACTAAAGAAAGGAAGCACCAACAAACCAAATAACCCAATTTTAAAATGTAGCACACAGTTATTCAGAGAATTCTCAACTCAGGAACTGAAAATGGCACAGAAGCACCTAACTAAATATTCAATGCCCTTAGTCATCAGGAAAATGCAAATGAAAACAACTCTGAGATTCTATCCATTACCGGTGGATGCACAATCTTGTATAAGCACTGTGGTAACCAGTCTGGCTGTTTCCAAGAAAGATTGGAACAGTTCTACATCAAGGCCTAGCCATACCTCTCCTGGGCATATACCCAATGGTTGCTCTACCATACCACAAGCACACTTGGTCAACTATGTTCATAGCAGCCTTATTTAACAGCCAGAAACTGCGAACAACCTAGATGTCCCTCAACCAAAGAATGGATAAACAAAATGTGGCACGTGTATATTATAAAATTCAGCAATTAAAAACAAAGACATCATGCAACTTGCAGGCAAGTGGATGGAATTAGAAAATATCTTCCCGAGGGAGGTAACCCAGACCTAGAGAGACATGCATGGTACGTACTTACTTATAAGTGGATATTAGCCATAGAGTGGAGGATGACCACTCTAAAATCTACAGATCTAAAGAAGCTAACTAACAAGAAGAGCCTGAGGAAGAATGCTTGAATATCACTTAGGAGAATAAATAAAATACATGTCAGAAGTAGATGGAGGGAGGGAACTTGATGAGAGGAGAGGTGGGGATGGGAACAGGGAGTGGGCGTGGGGAGAGTGTGGGAAAAGGAGGACTGGGAGAAAGAATGAAAGTCAGTGAGGGCCATCTCTTGGGTTGGGGAAGCTCTTGGGAGTCTGTGGGAGTGAACTTAGGCAGAACTCCTTGCAGATGGGGATATGCACCCTGAAGTAGCCATCTCCTGTAGCGAGGTGGGACTACCAGAGGAGAAAAGGGGATACTAACCAACCCATAAAACCTTGACACAAAATCTGCCCTGCTTACAAGAAGTTTAGGAATTAAGGTGGAGCAGGAATTGAGGGAATGGCCAACAATGACTGGCCCAATGAGACCCATCCCATGGGAAGGAGCCACAACTGACGCTATTAATAATACCCTGCTATGCTTGCAGAGAGGAGCCTAGCATAACTATCTTCTGAGAGGCTTCATCCAGCAGTTATGGAAACAAATGTAGAGACCCACAACCAAACAATAGATGGCGCTGAGGAGCCTTGTGAAAGATTGGGTAGAAGTGTTGATTGAGAGAGTCAGAAGGATCAAGAACAACACAAGAAGATTAACAGAGTCAACTGACCTAGGCCCATGGGTGCTTACAGAGACTGAACCACCAACCAAAGAGCATGAACTGGCTAAGCCTAAGTACCCTACACATAAGGTAGCAGACGAACATATTGTTCTTTATGTGGGTCTCCTAACAATTGGAGTAGATATTGTATCTGACTCTGTTGCCTGCCTTTGGATCCCTTTCCCCTAGCCTGGCTGCCTTGTACGGCCTCAGTGGGAGAGGATACATTTAGTCCTGTTGCAACTTGCTGCACCAGAATGGGTCATACATCTGAGGAAAAGAAGAGGAGAAAGTGAGGGGAAGGGGTGTGAAGGTAGAATTGGAAGAAGAGGAGGGAGAGAGCTACAATTGGGCTGTAAAGTGGTTAAATAAATCAATTAATAAAAAATAAAAACTGAACATTAAAAAGCAATTCAATTAAAAATGAAGTATTGAAATAAACAGAGTTTTCAAAAGATTTTGAAATACAAATTACTGAGATATATTTTTAAATGTTCAGCATTTTTATCCATAATAAATATACAAATTATAACTGCTTTGAGATTTTATCCTTCCTCAGTCAGAATGGCCAAAAATAATAAAACAAATGATAGCTCATGCTGAGAAAGATGCAAGCAAAACATAACAGTCATTTTTGGTGGGAGTGCACACTCATACATAACTATGAAAATCAGTATGGAGGTGCTTCAAAAACTGTAAATTGATCAGCTGCAAGATCCTGCTATATCATTCTTGGGTATATGTTAAAGGATTGTACATACTAATAGAGACACTTGGTCATCATGTTTGTTGATGTTCTTTTTATAATTCTCAGAACTTGGAAACAGTCTACATGTCCAAAGACTGGTGGATAGATAAGAAAAATCTGGTACATTTATACTATGTAATATTATCAACCTACCAAGAAAAATGAAATTTGAAGGTGAATACATAAATTTTTAGTTTTAGTTTTAGTTGGGCTGAGTTTGGTTTTGGTGATGATGTTGTTGTTGTTTGGAGGTTTTTTTTCTTAGGTTTGTTTCATGTTTTTTAGTTTTATCAGTTCGTTGTTTAATATGCTTTTTTGTTATTGCTTTTATTTGTTTTGTTTTGATTTTTTTTCTTTTTTTGGTTTTTTGAGACAGGGTTTCTCTGTGTAGCCTTACTGTCCTGTACTCACTTTGTAGACCAAGCTGGCCTAGAACTCACAGAGATCCACGTGCCTCTGCCTCAAAAATGCTGGGATTAAAGAAGTGTGCCACTACCGCCTGGCCTTTGCTTTGGTTTTTTGGTTTTTTTGTTTTTAGGGGTTTTTATTTGTTTGTTTGTTTGTTTGTTTTGTTTTTCCAAGAATGAGAAAGACCATGAAATTGGCTGAACAGGAAGGTGGGGGCACTTTTGAAAGAGTTAGAAGAAGGGAACTAATTTGATCAAAAAATATTGTATTAAATTCTCTTCTTTTTCTGTATTCTCTTTTCACACAATACATGCTGACCATGGCCTCTCCTCCATCCTCTTCTCCCAGCACTCCCACCTCTCCTCTCCCCCAGATCCATTCTTTCTACATTTCCCTTTAGAAAAGAATAGTGATATCTACTGAACACTACATAGCAAGATGCTGCAAAAACTAGGTACAGCCCTCATCTGAAGGCTGGAAAAGGCAACATAGTAGTAGAAAAGGGGTCCCATGAGCAGACAAAAGAGTGAGTGACAATCCTACCACCACTACTAGGAGTCCAACAAAAACTCTGACGTAAACAACCACAGATTGTATGCAGAAGGCTTAGGTCAGCACCTCACAGGCTCCTTGATTTCCACTTCAGTATCTGTGTGCCTCTATGAGCCCTGATAAACTGATTCTGTGGGCTTTCTTCTGGTGTCCTCCATGCCTCTGGCTCCTATTAAAACCTTATTCATTGTTTTAACATAAACTTTTAGTGCATGCTCTCAATCTGAGCTTTGAAGAACATAAAACTTGTCCCCATCTTTCTGTAACATGCACTCGTTTTGGGTTGTCAAAGAGTTAATGAATTATAGTTTTGTATTAAAAACTTTGTATGTAAATTATGATCTTGTTGTAGTTAAATAGTTGATATTGTCGAAAAGCCGTAAATATTATTCTTTCAATATTTCTATAATAAATATTAAATTCGTTAAATGCTAAAATTGTGTCATTTTATTTAAGTGGCTTCTCTTCCCTGCCTTGGAGAAAGATAAGAATTTAGGCATAATAATAACCTTTCACACCTAATTACCCTTTGAGTAAAATAACATCTTTTTATTACAATCCTTTAGCAAATGGAAGAAAAAGAAAAAGTAAATTGTGTTATGTATCAGTGAGTTTAGCATCTTATATATGGTTGAATGGATTTGATTCTATAAATCGTGACTGTTTTCAGAGAATTAGTAAAAATTAGAATTGTTACAAATCAATAATTTTGCTGGTTGTTCAGATACTTCACACTCTGTGTTAGAACTCCTTAAATATAAATAATTCAAAGAATTATAAAAACTTCCACTATTTTTATATTTACTACTTCAGGCATATTAGTATTTTTCCACCATTATCAGATTATAGATACACTTAGATTACAAAGATCTCTTTTCATATTTCAATCCCAACAACCTTTGCAGTGACGAATTTGTCTCATTGTGACTTTTAGAAGTCATTTCTTGCTATCCACTGCAACCAGCCAGTTTCACCTGGCTATCCCTCATGCATTAAGTCAATAATTAGTAGAATCCCAATCAGCACTATACATATTCCAGACATTCATTTGGTGTTGAACTTTTTTCTTTTATTTTCTAACTAGGGACCATTGAAATGTTTAATTGGTCGACAGAGGATCAGAGACAAAATATTGAGAGAACTCAAGGACAAACCTATGACGCAGACACAAGGCAGAAGAAATATCAGGGTTGGATTCGTATGAGAAATGTATACAAAAACTACTAAGCTATACAAAAGCACCTGAGTAGTGGAGACAATTAAAAACTAAGAAGTTTTCTAACAAGATGAACAGTATAAATTTCAAAACTGAAGACATCCATTTTTAAGATCATGGATGTGATTTTCTGCATTTCTTTCACACAACATGAGGTGGCAAGCATATGAAGGGTTTGTATGAACTGTATCTTGGATAGAAGTTCAGTGCAATGGAATCCATACCAAAATAAAATATAAATGTACATCTTACTTCCATCCTGCTCATGCACAGAATATTGGGTTGTTTGTAAACAGTTATTTAGATGTGCTGCATTTAATTTCCACATTGAACACAATGCTTAATCTCACTTTGCATAAACTACATTCAAAATGTATGAATGTATCTACATTTAGCCTAACTTAGACTTCAAAATATACTTGAAATGAATATCAATCTATTTTTATCTATCTGTTTGTCTATCTGAGTATCTATCTGCCTACCTATCTACATACACACACACACACACACACACACACACACACACACACACATACACACACATTAAATTAGTCAAAAGTTTTTGAGCTGATGCACACTACAGGATGCAGTAGTAAAGTATGCATGTTTGTTCTACTTAGTTCAAAATTAGCATATTTACCAAACATATTTCAACACATTCCAATTGAATACACAGAGTTTTATCCCAAAACTATTCTAAGAAATTCATAACCTTCATAGTTCAGTTGTCTAGATCAAAATTGCATTCCATCATTCATCCTGAAGCAAGCCAGGCTTTCAGCAATTTAAGGTTCAGTTGAAAATCCAGGAAGAAGTTCTGCCATCAGCTGTTTGAACTACTGCAGTTCATTAACAATTTTATAATAATAAAAATAAGTGTATTTTTAATAGCTCAGGCCACAGACAGGAGTGACTTTACAGTACTCACTTTCAGTTCACTGTTTGTAAGAGTAAAGGTTCTGTTTGAAAAAGTGTCTTCAATCAAGTGGTAAGTTATATTGTTATTTGGAGTAGTTCCATCCTGATCTGTACAAGTTAGGGAGATTAGAGGGGTATCAACTGGGATGTTCTCAGGAAGTTCAATTCTGCAATGAGTAGAAAAAGTTACATATTGAACTTGGTTTAGTCAGATGATTTTAGTTTAATATAATAGATGACTTGAAATGTGCTTATAATTTAAATAGCCCCTTTGACCATAAGTATTTCCCAGTACCCATGAAAAATTGCATAATACACGATATAGCAGTTGTGATAAAGCTAAGGGAAATGGTGTTACTCTTATGCTAGATCCCTGAACAGCACATTTAAGATGTAATAAATATTACCAAACAAATGACAGTTTGTCCCTCCTCAGGTTGATACTTTTATATTTGCAGATGATAAAGTTCTCTGTGATCTTATGAAATGGACATGCTTTTTCTTAAAACTGGTACAATACCATTCTCCCCACCTTAAAAATAAAGAATCTAAGAACTGCTGACTATTTACATTTAGTTATCAGTGAACTGAGAGAAGTGATTATATATTAAATATTTTCCTGTTTACTAAGACAAAATACTAAGAATCACTAATGAGGAAGGATGCATTTTGGCATAAGTTATGACATGGCAGGCATGAAAACAGGAATGTGAGGCATGTAGTCATATCTTATTTGTGGTGAGTCTCAGAGATTTTTGAGGCCCAGCACATTTTCTTTTTCCTTTTCAGTCCAGAAACCCAATTTTTACTTTTTTTTTTTTAAGGATGAAGGAAATATATATAGTCACATTTATTGAACTATTATAAAAACTCATTGTCAAATATGCTCAGTACCTGTTTCCAAGGTGATTCTAAACCCACTAAGGGTGATAGCTAGTATAACTATTCAACTGACATAAATTTCATACCAAAAATAATCACATATTCACATAGATCTCAGTTTCCCTATAACCGTTGCAAATGGCTTGTGATAGGTCTACTGGCAAATGGTATGGATATTGATAGGTTCAACTACAAAAGTTCCTAGTAGATGCTTAGAATGTGGAAGGGCATCTACATGTGCATCTCCTTTCACTACTTGTGGTTAGAAGTAGAATGTAACAAGATGTCAGACACATCCCTGAGTCATGGACCACAGGAGAGTCAGTAGATTTTTACTATACTTTCCATCAATGCAAAGAAATGCTGATTGGGTTGAAGATATATTGTTGACAGTAACTCAGCAGTCATTTGTTTGGCTATTGCAAGCAACTACAATGGTGTTTCCCATCAGTTTGGAGGGAATGTGTACAACTTAACTTTACATTACACTTCTGCATGAAGCTCAGACATGATCTGAATTAAGATGACACCAGTCCATATGCCAAAGCTCTTAATATGCCTTAAGACCTCAGCCATACACAAAAACATACAGTCAACTAAGAAATGCTGTGAATGGGAGAAATAATATTCCCCAAGAAATAGTCCACCTACTAGTTACCCAATACCAAGTGTCAGCCCTGACAAATATAGAAGCAAGTAACCTTAAATAGACTGAGTAGATTGTAATTAGGAATATATGTGTATATATACTGATGCATGTAATAACACTGAAAACGAAGCCATTAATTTTGAAAAGAGCAAGTTGAGTTGGAGGGTTAGGAAGGAGGAAGTGGAAGGGAGAAATGTTTTAACTATAATCTCTAAATTAAAGAAAGGTAAAACAATCATTTTAGCATGAAAAATAATGAAATGAAAGATAAATTGTCTGTTTTGCTAAGATTAAGAATGTTCTAGAAAGTTGTTCTTTTATTGGTCTGAATTCATCTGCCTTGTTAAACATTTACCATATATTTAAGGTGATGACATTTAAATTGCATTCTTTAAGTTGTGGAAAAATACAGAGCACTATGGTTATCTGTAATCGCCCCACTCCACATTAGCATCTCAGAACCTCTGCTTCCGTCCTGCCACTCTCCCAGGCCTCCAGCAACAATCAATTATTCCTATCTGTCAGATCATAGAGGTTGGTTTCAAAAACTCAACAGAGCAGCGGTGTTAGTTTTATGTGGAGACTTGTCCTGTGTCCTATTATTCTTAAGTAATCCAGACATGCCTGCACTATATATACAGAAGGTGTTCTGCTAAGTGAGCAAAAAGTTATTCAAGGAAGAGTACCCTAGGTGTTAAAACATTGTTTGTGCTACCAAATTGAAAATTTCCAGCAATCGGGAGAGCTCATGGTTTAGACTACAATACTATTTGCTCTCCATTGTAAGTAGCTGGCGTTATTTTCCTCTACTTGATATTTGGATGCTAATAGTACACATTTCTAACTTTCCCTTAGGTTTTCTGTGTACAGATGGAAAACTCCTTATCTGCCATTATGGTGACTTTCTAGACATTCCAGAATTTGGAGCAATTCAGCATTGATTTTTATCTTTGGTGACAACAAATAGAGCAAGTCGACTTGTGTCAGGCAGTTGAAAGAAGAGGCTGTTCATGTGTGAGAATGAAGACAAGGATGAAAGGATCCTGCCTTGATTCGAGGATATGTGATGCCCACTCATGCATTCATGTTATGGTTTCTCCGAATGTCTGAAGACACAACAATTGCTGACATTACTTACACATAAATATCCTGTGAGCACCGGGGATGGTTGTCATTTATATCCTCTAGAATCACTGTAAGTGTCCCAGTGGTTGAATGTGTTCGCTCATTGTCATAAGCTCTAACATATAAGACCCAAGATTTTGGGATTGTGTCATCTTCATAGTCCAACGGATAAGCAACAGTGACTTCTCCAAAATCTAAATGGCAGGCAGATACCATCCACAAGACAAAGAATATGTGCATTAAAATCATGACATGATTAGAGAAGCCCTAGTGATAAAAATAAAGGTCAGCTGCTGACCCAAGGAAGTCACAAACAAATGACAATTGTACACATATGAGAAATGGAGGTTGAACGTGTGACAGAAGACAGAGCTTCCTGTGTCACATAGGGTGCCCTCATGGGAAAGTCATAGCAACCGCAGTGGGAAACACAATGAAGCTTCGGCTGGATGTGAAATAGTGAACGCAGGACAGGCAGGTAGAAAAATAGGGGTTCTAGAAGAGGGAGCTGTTCGGATGGCATCCATCAGAAAACAACAGGAAGTAAAAGAAGACATTGTAGGTGGGGAGGACTTCCTAACTATTTGGATTGCATCTACACTTTCAGAGCGCGCAAGCTCATTATGCTGGTAAATCTTCAGCAGGGTCACTTCTTTATCAGCTCCCTCTCCCTCATGTCTGCTCTCCTCTGCGGAGTCATTATTTTTCTGAATAAAAATGTGGTTAAAGATTTATTTGTTTGCTTATGATTATAAAAAGTTGCAGAAAGGGAAGTAGATGTGAAGTGCTTGTGAGTGCCAGATTCCTTAAGTGGAAATCTTTGTATTTACGTGATGGACAGTGTATGTTTGTTTAATCTTACTCTACTTACGTGTGAAAGAGTATGTTCTCCCCTAAGAGAGGGAGAAATATTTATTTCTTCTGTATTCTAAATTCATTCCTAAGTTGTTAAAAGCACAGAACCCCTTTCTCTCTGAGCATGTGAGATGTGGACCCAAAGTTACGAGTGTCATGGTCAAACAGGCTGAATCCAATTGTATCTATGTCATGGAATTTCATCCCATTCATTATAGGCTGAGGATCTGAGTAGCAAAGAGTTGTAGCACTCCACTTGCTTAGCATTACAAGGCTCCATCTCTGATCCCCTCCATGGTGGTGGGAGAAGGGAACAAAAACTCCTCCCGTAGACTATAGTTCAGATGGGGATTGGTCCAGTAAAAATTCAAACTGGCTTTTACATATGTAATGTCCTTACAAGAATTTATGACATAAAATGAATATTCAGTTTATGATAACTAATATTCTGGTTTCCATGGGAAAATTGGTTTCTCAGAGAAAGCTCATAAAACAAGTTTCCAGTGCAACCTTACACATTTGAATTGTTGAAAAGTCTGCCAGAGCAGACCAACACTGAGAACACTTCCACACTTCTAACAAGGAAGGAAGGATTACCATTTCCCTCATAAAATATATGTTAAGTGCTCGCCCACATATTTTAAATAGCATTTCATTCTAACATCGTGGCTTGAGAGCTTAGCTTAATGAATAAAAATACTTTGTAGTAGGCTTTCTGAAAAGATTAACCATAAAAATTATTATACCTTCATTTATAGCAAACTCTTTCTGTGTTCCTATAAATTCATAATGTACTGAATCCTCTATATCTCTATCTGTTGCTGTGAACTTGGCCAACTTGGTTCCAACAGGCAGATTTTCGTTAATAGTTATAGGTGCATCTGATCTGTATCTATAGGACAAACCAGAAGTTTTGTCACTCAGTGTAAACAAATGTCACTTCCCATCTATGTCACATAGCAAACATTTGAAATTTCATGCTGTACGTCCTTTGTGACAATTTATAGTCTTTGAATTAAAGTAATTTATAAATTTCTATATATACATCTTAGTCATTGTTGGTATATTTAAAAATGAATCTAAACAATATACTATCAATTCTATTTCTTTAGTCTTTAAGCTGATTATTAATTATACCAGACAAGAAAATACTACAAACATTTCAGCAATGACTTTTCATTTTGTAGATTATTGGGCACATATCCATGTCACGAACTATTTTTGTCCCAGTTCTCTTAAGTATACATTGATCTAACAATATGAACATATCACTTTATTTTCATAACACTTTTCTTATTAATGATGAATAGCAAAAAATAAGAAGCTTATATTCCATCAAAAAATGATCATTTTCTGTACTTCAAGAGAAAAGTATACATGCAATTTATTGTATTTAGTGCTCGTGAGAAAAGCAAGGAACAATGCTCCAAAGCCTGTAGAAGTTTGTTTTCTAAATCATTTTGAATATTACAAGGAATTATGCAATGAAAATAATGGTAACATGCTGATACTTATCCTGCTATAAAAAAAAAAAGTTCTAATGGTTAAATTGAGCCATTTAAATATTTAGATTAAGCATTGCTTACATCAGAACAGGACTCTCATCATTAACATTTTGGATGTTTATAGTGATGGTGCCAACACATGACTCCAGAGACAAGCTGTCCCTATTTCTCACAGCAATTACTAACTGGAAAACCTAAGAACAAAGACAGAATGTTTTAGGTCTTTTTCTTTTTTTTTATTTTGAGTGCTTAGTACATACAATCTTCTTTTACATTAAAATAAATATTTTTAAATGAAATGAAAAATATACTGGAAAAAACTTTTATCATTCTTAATTCCTTAACATTCATTAATAGGATTATCTCCTATTTTATATATGTATTACTGCAATAAATGCTAAGTTCCAATTACCATAGATATCAGTTTGTGCAGAACCAAGGACTGCAGAAAGGGAGAGTCCTGAAAAAAGAAACACCAGAATTCCTATAGAAGTCTGACCCAGAGCCCCACCAAACTCCCAATCCTAGGATGGGTGCTGGCTGGCTGCTTTAATGAAGTTTGTGTTTCCCTTCTCTTTCTGTGCTGTTTTTCTGGTCCCACCCTTAAGGCCCTCAAGATGCATTCGTCACTCTCACTTTCCTGGCATCTGCACCTTTCCCATTCTTCTGTCACTTTTACTTTCTCAGTATTGGCCTTCTTTATCTCTTTGTCCATTCTATAGAACAGTACAACTCTCATCCCAAGATCATAAGATGCGCTACTCAATATGTGTTTAAATGAATTTCTATAGATCTGGATTAACTGGATAGCTTTTTATTTCAATTTAAGCACATTTAAAAGATTTTGATTAAAGGGGTAACATAAAGGCATTAGTTATTTTAAAGTACTGGTTGTTCTCACCTTAGGATCTGTTTCATAATCCAAAAGAGGTTCTGTGGATTTAGAAATGACGCCACTATGTGAATCCAAAGCAAAGTAAACAGTGGCATTGGTTGAAGAATTTAATATTAAAAACTGGAACAAAACCCAAAAATATGGCTGATATATTATTGTAAAAGCATGAATTTTGAACTGACATTTTTGATGTGATTATTTGGCAAAAGCTACCTTCAGCTTCACTGTGTGAAGACAGTACCCATAAATAAAATCTGAACGTGCTTTTATACCCAGACTTCAAAAACAATGCAAACATTCCTTCACGTTCTCAGATGTACTTTCTCCATAGTTTGTTTTGTACTTAAGAACCAGGGCATCCTGGTAAATAGCTGCCATTCGTTTCACAATTAGTTTACTTCCTAGTGTTACATTGACACTCTTGTACATTGAAGAGGTGTAGCCAAAGAGGCACACACACAAACTATTTGGAAGAAAGCACTCAATCTCATCCCAGTGTTGATTTTAGGCATTAAAAATAAATTAAAATAATACTTTAAACAAATAGTTTTTTTAATGATCAATGACATAGTATTCTCCGTCATTATTATCCAGACTTATAGTTGGATAATGAGGCCCAGACTTAGATAAATAGTGTAGGATATAAAAAATTATTAAAACGCTAAGCTGTAAAAAGATGAAAAAATACATCCCACTTTTGATTCAAAGAAAAAACAAAACCTGGGAGATGAGATGATTAATACTCAGGAATACATTGGACAGCCATGCTCATCGACATATTGACTTACTTTACTTGGTTATTTCTGAACAGCCAAAGTTGTCTTATTTTAGATTAGAACTCTAAACATTTTTATGAAAAAAAATCTCTTATTTCTTCGGTTTTTATGATGATTTCGATTGCCTAAAAATGTTATTTTTGAAACCTCAGTGACTTGTAACGCAAACATTATAATGATTTCACTTAGAGAAAATATACATGTTTAAACCTACATATGAGCTATACACACCCCCATAAGTGGGTATCCCTCACAGCCTCCAGTGCACGAGCTTATGTTCTTACATTCTCCTCTCCA
This sequence comes from Acomys russatus, assembly GCF_903995435.1. Taxonomy (NCBI): domain Eukaryota; kingdom Metazoa; phylum Chordata; class Mammalia; order Rodentia; family Muridae; genus Acomys; species Acomys russatus. The sequence goes on along the minus strand of NC_067146.1, from coordinate 46,012,552 downwards.
CCTCCACAATACCCTCTCACAAATGGGACCTTTGTGACCATTAAGAAGGAATTATATTTTCCTGTGTGGTTTTGTCAGTCTACAAAGGCTGAAGTCTCCTGAGAGCTAAATCTCAAACTTTAGCATTAGCCATATTCCCAAGTTTATTTATAAGTCTATTGTTATAAACAAGAGCAAACAAAAACTTCTTGCCCACTCTATCAAGAAATTGACTAAAAAATTAAAATTAGGAAAGGATATTCCAGTGTATTGATATGATTTATTACATTATCAAAAAACTAAATTTGTTTCTTAGAAATAAGATTATGGGCCATATTAAACCATAAAATTTGAAGAAAACACAGTAATAAATTTCTTCTTTCTCCCATTAAACTGTAGCTATTTCATAATCTATTACTTACTTATTCTTGATTATTTAAAAATTATTGCTGAAACCAAAATAATATGAAGATTGAAAATATCATTTATCTAAATTCAGAATCTAATAAATAAAATATGAGTGAATGAAAATAAACAGAAGAGATCATTCTAGAGTGTATAATCATTGTCAGATAATTTGTAGCAATGGGAGACTTTACTTACTGTGTTTTCAAAGCATTTTAGGCCTATGACTTCCATTTTCTGTCTTATCATTTTTATTTTGCTATTATATTAAAAATCTTAATTCCTTCTCTCATTTTAGTAAGCATCATATGACACACCAACTAGCTTAACTAAAATCTGAGGGGAAAAAATTGCTCATTAAAACTTAAGCCACGTGCTCCACTTTTTAAATATTGGGGGAAACAAATGATAATTATAAACTCACTTCAACTTCTTGTCCCAGATCTGGATCTCTTGAAAGGATTGCATATATAAAAGCAGATGAGGGGATATTTTCAGCAACAGAAACTGAAACACCTACACAACCATGCAAGTTATTAACAGTAATTAAATGACACATGCCTCCCACCCCTTCTTGCTTCACATGGCTGCCCTAAGTCATCAGGCAATAAAAATCTCTATTGAGTAATTTCTTTAAGGATACTTGCTCTAGAAAACACTACAAATGTTTGTTCAGATGAACATCAATGTTGATCTTTCACTTTAACTTTATTTACATCTTGGGGGTGGAGGGCGTATGTATGTTTACCGGTACAGTTGCCCACACAGGCACATGTGAGGACAAGAGATTGATGTTGGTGTCTTATTCAATCATTGCTTTACCTTATTTTTTATTTTTTAACATATACATTTATATTATTACACACACACACACACACACACACACACACATAATAAACTACATATAGCAAGAAGAACCACAAAATTATCAGGAATTATATAAAGGTTAATTCATAATGTTTTGGCTATTTATATGTGGCAGCCTTGAAGAAAACATCTTTCCTATCTAGGTGAGTCTAAAATTCTGAATGTAAATCAATGTCTATCATATCTCATCTCTATCAACTTAAAACATCTATCTAGGCCTAAAAACATCTTACCTCTAAACAACTAAGCTTGATTGTAAAACTAAACTACCTGGTCTTATACCCCATCAGAGACTTGAGAAGGAATAAAATTAATTACCTGAGTACACCAGGAGTATACTGGTTAACAGCTTCCCAAATGAGAAGATGACAGAGACAATTTTCTGCCTGGATAGTCATCCAAAACTCTCTATAATGTTGGAGCATCATCTTCAGCTTTCTGGACCATTATATCTGACAGACATATTTGTGAGGCAGAAACTATTGAGGATTTGCTTAACCTGTCTTTGCAGAGCTTGAACGTTGACTCTGCCTGAGTCTAAATGTGACAATTTTAGGCAGAATTCTGTTTGTGGCCAAAAAGAGGACATTTTGTCCAGTGGCTGGTTTGCCACATTTGAAGCCATCTCCATAAGGAGGTTCTTTGACGCTCATCATCTACTTTGAGGTAGGCTGGGTGTTGCTAGGAGTTAACATATCTTATTGTCAATGAATTGTTAAAATAATAAAAATATCTATAAGTGGCATATTCTATAGATCTCTTAGGTTTTTTAAGATCTTATCTATTTTACCTTATCTGCCTATAGATTAATATCTATCTGGTCAACCTAGGATATATATTCTTGTAATATAAATAGACTAGTAATTGACATGATCATGATTTTATCAACTAACAACTAACTTGTTAGTTGTTAACCTACTTATTCTAAACAGCCTGCAATAGCACTTGTATTGTATTTGAGTTGTATGGGTACAATACCTCATATTTAGAGTAATATATAGATATCATATAATATATATGCACTATAAATTAATATATTAAATATATTATTATATTATTTATTAAAAATATTAATATATAAAATATAATATATAGTATGTGTAATATATTATATATAGAGAGTAATATATATATATAATGTGTGTGAAGAATAAACAAATTTGAATTCTATACCAATGTATCAAAATTAAGCCTGGAATTTCTCAATATTTAGAAACTGGACCACAAATGCTATTCCTAGCTTATTTAACCATTTCCCCAATTTTATTTGGGCCCCTACAAAGGTATTATTCATCCCTTCAGCCAGAAGGAACCTTACGAAAATGATGACCCATTTCCCTTAAGCAAAGTTGGGTAGGTTTTTGGTTACTTTCTTAGGCAATAGATGTTTATTTTCATTAGGAGTTGGCTATAAGTTACTATTGGTCTTATTAAGAAAGAAAATGAGGTTGGACTCAGGGATGTGTCTCTTTTCCTTTATTTTTCTTTCTTAGGTTTGGAGTTAGGGGTTGAAAAGAAAGAAGGGGGAATATAGAAATATATAGGGATGATAGGACAAAAAGTAGATTATTGAATCTAATCCTCAACTTAATGCCTTAGTTATTACTCACAAGGTTATTTTTAAATCATTGCTATAGAATGTTGTATATTGATGCTTTACTTTATTTCTTGAGACAACTTTCCTAGCGGGAGCTCTCACTTTCAGCTGTACTCCCTGATGAGTGCGCCCCTGGGAATGCATTTTATCTTCCCAGTAAAGGGCTTACTGATGGGCACCTTCACACCCAACTTCTGTGTATATTCTGGGGAAATAACCCAAGGCTTCATGCTTGCATACCAGTACTTAAGCACTGGGTCACGTTTTACACCCTATTTACATTGAAGGACATAAGAGTTAACTAAGCTTTCCAGGCTGGTCTCCTATGGGTGAGCAGAAGCAATCCTGCCTCAACTTCTCAAATAACTGGAGCTCTAACCTGAAAGCACAGGCCCAGACAACTACTTTTAACTTTGGACATTTAAAAGAATCAGGACAATTCAGGTTTTTATTTTTAAATTTACGCATTTGGTCAATGTGAGGAATGAGATGTAACTGTTCAGTATCTGCAACGTCAATAGGTACGATTCACAAATGCAAAATTTTTGAATTGTCTATTCTTTTCCACAGTAATGTATAAAAATAGATACAAACAGTGAAATAAAAATATGTTTTAATTCATACTGCATCCCCATTCTTATTTGTACAACAGAGATAACGTACATTTCAATGTTAGTGTGGTTCTAGGAAGTAAGTGTAATATGTGAATATCTCACACAGCTTAACAAATGCTATGCTTTGCAAACACTGCACTTTATCTTGGTTCTGATGTAATCAAGTGTAATTTTGTGTCTGTCTTGTTCCAAAATAAAATAAGACAGAGGTACACATGGGTATATAAAGCATTGAGTTCTTCATCTGATTAAAAACCTATTCATCTTTAACAATATATGATACATTCATGCATTCATGCATACGCATAGTCACACCATACATATATAAACACAAAAAGAAGGAACAAAAGAAAGTACATGGGGAGGAAAGAATGCAGAAGAAGAAGAAGAAGAAGAAGAAGAAGAAGAAGAAGAAGAAGAAGAAGAAGAAGAAGAAGGAAAGCAGAGCAGATATAAATGCTGGCATCCAGTAGAATTAAATGAAAGAGCTTAGAGTTAATTATCTGCAAGGACTTAATATGTTCAAATATTTTTAGAATTTGCACTTGAGGATTCTTGCTTACTATGCACATGAGTTTAGAATCAAGTCTGATGTATTTTTTAAAAGACTTATTTTTATTTCATGCTTATATGTAAGTATTTGAATATAGATGTGTGTACCATGTTGTTTTACTGGACCCAAAGATGCCAGAAGAAGGGCTGGATCCTTTGGAACAGAAGCTACAGGTGGTTATGAGCCATCATGTTGATTCTAGGAAGCAAACCCAGAACCTCTGCTAGAGCAGCAAGTGCTCTAACCACTGAGCAGTCCCTTCAGGTCTTTGCCTATTGTTTATAACCTACTTTTTAAGTCCCACAGAATCCTTATGTTCTTTGATATTTCTAAGAATATTTACTGAACATACTTTTGTATGAATTAAAGTTAGTTTACTTTGAAACTTTGCTTCACACTGGTTGTACATGGACATCTCGTTAAGTGATTCACTCTGGGAAGTTGTTGCCTCTGGGCAATTAAAAGCAGGAAGTGCATTGATCATGTGTATGTCAAATCAGCAACATGCAAATAGTCATAATGTCTTTCTGGAAAATTTCACAGAAGTTGGCCCATTGTTGAACTGAAAGTGAGTTCTTCATGCCTTGCCTTAGTTGCAAGCAACCACTGATATGATGTGACAAAGGCTTCCTGATCTCAAGTGTGCCTCAGCAGCTCAGCCAAGTCTATGGTAGAAATCAGGTCAGAATGACCTTGAGATCCATGTGCAGCTTTTACAAGTTTACTATAATGTGGAGACACTAAAATGAAATTACCAAGAACATCAAATTGTTTCATAGTCATCCAAAAAGATAATATCTTCATGAACACTAAGACAGAAAACAAGTCTACACCAAGATCCTTGTAAGATTTGTTATATCTTTTTACTATTATTTAAAAGTTGAGATTATGATATTATAACATCATTTTCCTTTTTCCCTTTACTCCTTCCAAATACTACCATGTAGCCCTATCCCGTAGGTTCTTTCAAATTTATGACCTCTTTTTATTTCATTGCTGGTGTGTGTGTGTGTGTGTGTGTGTGTGTTCCTAAATACATAAATTCTGCCTTCATCATCTATGTAGTGTTACTTGTACGTGTGTGTTTTCAGGAATGACCATGTAGTATGGAGTAAACAATCCCTGTCCTTTTTCCTTTGGAAAGACTATTCTCCTGCCCTCAGATTTCCTCAGTCGCCAGTAGTTCAATGTCTAAATTTGAGCTTTCCAACTGACAAGGCTGACTGGCCAAGGTACTCCAGAGACCCAACAATCTCTGACTGACTAGCGTTAGAATTATGAGCACATAACTCCAGCTGTATTTTGTTAGGTAGTTAATTAGTTTGGTAGGTAGGTAGGTAGGTAGGTAGGTAGGTAGATACGTAGTTTTCTGCTGGTTGGTTGGTTGGTTAGCAGGTGGGCTGGCTGGCTGGATGGCTTCTTGGTTAATTAGTTAGTTAGTTAGTTAGTTAGTTAGTTAGTTAGTTAGTTAGTATAGTTTGTCCATTTATTTGTTTGCTTGTTTATGTTTAAACAGTTTTGGGCACTTTCACACAGGCCCTCATGCTTGTAACACTCACCATAGTGATCACAATTTCTCCACATAAGTTATATTTTACTGTTTAGATTTTTCTACATTTGACAAGTTATGTGGGACACATTAAGCCATATGTTACAGATGTATTTAGAATACTATTTTCATTACTCTTCTCCTCTGTCTACCACACAAACTAATAATTATAATTGGAATTTGAACTATACAGATGCATTTTCTTTACTTTTTAGTCTACCTCTCAACATATCTAGCTTTTAATTTTTTAAATATTCCTTTTATCTGCCTTTAAACTCTCCCATATACCTGTCCTTGCTCATTTTCAAATTCATGACTATTTTTTGTTGATTATTGTTAATAATCCTTTTCAAGCTTAGTGTCATACAATGGGAGAAGGACACAAAGGCATCACAAATTCAAGCCCAGCTTGAGCTATGAAGTGAACCTTTGTTTCAAAAACATCCGAGAACTAAAACTTTAGCTCAATGATGGAGCGTGCCTCTAAGTACATAAGGCCAATGCTTCAATCCTTAGTGCCCTGCACCCTGAATCAAGTCACCAAGTAAGCTCAGTTATGTCCATGGCACTTCTTCTATGATGATGTTTTTTTGAATCTTTGAAATAAAATTGCCTTGTAATATACCTGCCCCTGTTGAAAAACTTGGATCACAGGAAATAGGGTCATCAACATTCTCCACGAAGACTGTGAACATGTACGAGCTAGTGTTATTGCTGTCATCTCTGGCTTCAATTTCCAACATGTAGAGTCTGGAGTTACTTGGATTGTCAAGACTCAAAGGCTGAAGAACAGTGATTATACCTGTGACTAAGGAAGGAGATAAATAAAAATTACTAAACTAAAATAATTATTCCTTTGTTAGTTTATAATAATGCTGTTTACATTTATATAAACATATAATTTTATTTATAAGAAAGTGATGTTTACCAAGTATATATTAATTGAAAATATTTAAACCTTTTTTTAAAAAATACAGGCTTATAAATCTTTTTAAATGACTATATATTTGTTTACCAAATAAGGAAGTAATAGTCCTACTCTAAAATACCAAACGTAAGAGGTCTCATTTGACATTGATTATAATGTATCATAGTAGTGAGTGTAAAGACTCAACCCAGTCATTCATTGCTTCTGATAAAAGGCTTTGGCCATTTTGTTACACAAAATGGTAGAAGGAAGATGAACCCTAGTTTTGACCTAAAATAAGAAAAGTTTCTTAAAATGAGGTGACTCTTCATCCCTAGTATTATAATCTACATTTCCTCTAAGAATTTGTTCTTTTTTCTTTGAAATGATCTACTTTGACATTATCCATGTCTTCATAACTTTCACAAGGCTTTGTGACGCCTCTAAAATTTCCTTACTTCCTTCTTCCACTGATATTTAAATTTGAAGATTTATAAGCAAATTGAATGGATTCAATAAAAATTTCAAATATTGACTGATCAGTATGATGGCATTATAATGTGCCAACTTGACAACTCTATTTTTATTTATTTTGGATTTTGGTGGCAAACAGGGAGATACCTGGTGAACTTGGAGGTTGGAAAGGTAGCAGCAGCCTATTATATTGTTTGATCAACTGTATTGCTGCTAAAATGAAGTGGCTACAAACAAATTCGTAAGTCTCTTATCCTCCCCTCAGCCTTTTCAACCTTTGGACATTGTCCCAACACCCACTGTTCTTCAAAGTTCATGCTCAGGAACAATGCAGTTGAGTTATATTAAAACTGAAACACACCCACACCTCTTAATATTTTGAGTAGGTTTATAATTCAATGTTGCCGTATTCATAGCTACACTGAACCTCAGATTCAGCACATCTGTGCGATTCTTCCATTACTCTGACTGCTAGGATAGATGTACATACTAAGCTCTGAGACAGAAAGATCTAGACTCTGAAGGAAACCACCACCATCAAATGAGAGGCAAGAACTCTCAGGGGTCAAGTCATGGTGGTGAAATCCCCCTCACCTTTTTTTATTCTAATCTACTCTAAATTTTTCCACTTTATGTCTACCTTCCTTTCCTGATTTCACGCTGTAGAATTAGATGGAGACCATAGCCTATCTTGAACTACATAGGCAACTTCCACAACATATGTTTGGTGCTTATATTTTTCTGTTTGGTTCTCATATTTCATAATACCAGGTATGAAAAATCCACAAAAACAATATTTCAGAGTAACTGCTTTGCCAACATAGATAAAATTCTACCAAATATCAAATATTTATGATTCAATAATCTGGTAAAATCTCAATTTTTACAAATATGACACTATATATATATATATATATATATATATATATATATATATATATATATATATATATATATATATATATATATATATATATATATCCATGCTTAATATCTCTGAAGGAGAATGGCATATAAGAGAGTCAAAGTTTTATATCATTCTCTATTTCATGAGATCATTTTAACAAGTAGGAAAGCTGTAAGTATAAATGTCACATGTTTCTGCTATGTTTCCGACTCTGTTTAAATTTGAAACAGTAATTTTACCAGTCCAAACTCCCAAGAGGGGTGCAGAGATTGGTGTATGTTTAGCTAAAGTAGTCTAGAAGTATTTATCTAAAACTTACAAGGGTCTAAACCAAACATTTCCTGCTGGGTTTTAAAGGAGTACATGATGCTGTTGTCTTCATCACGGTCTGTGGCCTTTACTCTTGCTACAAAATCTCCAATGGGTTTCTTTTCAGTCACATTAATTGAATCCATAGGAAATCGCCTAAGAATAAAATTGTCAAGAAAAAATTTAGAAACAACAACTCTTACTATATAATTGTCAGTATATAACTTAATGAATCTTATAGATTTATGATGCCATTTCCTCTTTTCAATAGTAAAAAAGCTCCAAACATCAAGTGTTGTGATTTTAATATGATTTTTATTGTATATCATCTCTGCTATTAAACAATATTATCAGAAACAGGAATGGAATCTTATCATAGAATATGAGAGATAGAAAGTAAAAAACAAAAAACAAAAGACAAAAACAAAAACTGAATGGAACCAAAAATCTCCATTGTTCCAGATAGAAAATGAACACAAGACACTAAGTATATTCATTTTCATCTTGTAATTTGGGACGATGAGTTACTTTCAAAAGCTATCATTTAGAGCAAGGTAGTACATCAATTCCTGTAACACTATTTACTAGCTGCCTGCATTGCATAAAATGTTCCTGATAATCGCTACGATATTTCTGAAATGTAAGTTTCTTTATTTGGCATTTTTTTTCAGACATCATACCTAACTGGTGACCTATGTGTCCAGTGAGGTCCAAGGACAAGGGAGTTGACTGAGTGATGTACAAGCAGCATTCTTGATCATGTCACACTTGGCTCCTCTTTCACAACTACTAGAATAAGTATAATTCCCATAATAATCACCTTCTAGGACACTTTACATCACTTTCTTTTCTGTTATCCTATTATATTAAGGTTCTGTGTCTCTTCATAAATCAAAAACAATTAGAAACTATTTAGTAATTTTGCTATGGCTCATATATACTTAGTAATAGATTCCGTTAAATGAGTAATACATTTATGTTTATTAAGTAATGAAAGCAACAAAATATTATTTTTAAATTATGGTGGTGCTTTTACTATAAACAAAGTTAGACCTGCAGATTGACTATTTTCAGAAATAAGGGATTATGGAATCTCTAAATTTGCTTTAGTTTTTCAGATACTGTAACCAGGTGAGTTCAGGAACACAAAAAAATTACTCCCTCTTGTTATCTCTAGAGACACACCTTAGTAACACAAGGAAAGTAACCTTAATACTATCACATTTCTGTCTTTAGTAATCTAACAAGTATTTGATTACTCTTCCATTTTAGATTAAAATTTAATTACAACATTTTGAAGTATGGAAAACGCCAATTCACAATCTTCAAATATTTCCTAATGTCAAGTTGTATGTGGAAATATTAAAATAAAATATTTAAATATTTTAAACTCGTTAATGTCAATGTAGTCATTAGATATCAGTGTAATAGCTTTAAAAATTTGAGGGAATGAAAACAGAACCAGAACCAAGTATTTCCACCACATTACAGGTTGACCACTTCTAAACTTATTTTGAGGATTTTCTAATACATTTTGTACATTGTGTCCATGCATGCACCAGGTGTAGGTATATTCTAATATGCTTTTGACAGAGCAAAACATTTTCTCCATTACCGCATATCTTTATTGTAATTTATAGTATATATATATATATATAAAATCTTTAAAACAAATGCGCTTACTCAAATTGAGGTGTCTCATCATTTATGTTTCTAATATTAATAATTATTGTCCCTTGGCAGAACAAACCCGTTGTATCTGTAACTCTCACTGAAAGCTGGAAAGTCTGGAAGAGAGGTTTTGAAAAATAATAATACACTATTTGATAACTGCCAATATGTCTCCTGCTATATACATATTACATATATATATATGAATATATATATATATATATATATATATATATATATCCTGAATAGTCATAATAAGCATAAATAATTCTTTAACTACACACAATAAATTTCCAAAAAGCTTAATTTTATATGCTATAAAGTTTCATTCAGAAGTCTTTAAAGCTTGGCTGCTGGCCTAAATATAAAAGCAGTTGAAACAAAAACATGAATGAATTCTGTATTTAACCAAAAGCCCAAAATATAGTAAACTAAAGATCCTAACAAAGCAGACTGCTTGGGGCAGATCCCAAGATATGGGGCATCAAGCTATTCTTTAGGATAAGCACATGAAGCAGTTTTCAAAGGGCTAAGAATGCCAAGAGTGCACTCCTTGTCAGCCTGTTCCTTCTCCCACCCCTTAGATAGCATATATTCCTATCAAGTGCCACTTTGGCAACACAAGCAAAGGACTCCTAGTAAAAGGTCTTTAACAAACGTTAATAAATGCCGACAACTACACGCTTCCATGCTGAATGAAAGACGGTCATCATGTGGGTAACACTATGCGCCTCCATGTACAATTAGTTGCTGAAGTGTGTAGTGGGGATAAAACAGAAAGAAATTTTAGTAGACTGCATATACTGGTGTGAATGTGTGAGCAGACACAGAAGGGTGGCTCTGAACTGCTTCCACTCACAGGGAGGTCCTATACGTGACTTCCACGTCCCTCCTAACTTAACATCATAAAGCAAAGCTGCAACACTTAACGTTTCCAAACTGAAGTTTAAAGAAGATTCATTTGCATCCCTCCCTCGGCCTCTTCTTCTTATTCAGGTTAGAAAGTTGAAGTCTTCTTCAACTTCACCCAATATCAGCAGCAGCTTCTTCACTTTTGTTCTAGAGCACTGGTTCTCAACCTGTGGGTCCCAACCCTTCTGGGGGTCACATATCAGATGTCCGGCATATCAGATGTTTACATTATGATTCATAACAGTAACAAAGTTACAGTTATGAAGTAGCAATGAAATAGCTTTATTGTTGTGAGTCACCACTGCATGAAGGACTGTATTAAGAGGTCACAGTATCAGGAATGTTTGAGACGCACTGCTGAAGAGTCTTATGTGCTCTGTTTCTCAATATTTTCTCAACTGTATCATGAGTTAGCATATATGGAGGCATTTCTAAAGCAGAAATAGTTTTATAACAATAGTAACACCTGCCATAACTTATATTCATCTTCCTTTCACACTGACCCCAATGGCCATTTAGCTAGGACATCTGTGATCATTTTGATTGAAATGCCTTTAGAAACTTTTATATAGTTAAGGTACAATCCCTACACACTGTTAGCTGTAAGACTTACATCTAGACCTTTGGTTAACTATGCAAATCCTTGAAAATGAATTTCACAAAGTATTTCCCTGTGCAATGTCACTATATCTTTAATTTTTCATAAAGCATTCCAAGTGTTTTCAGTTCACTTTCATTCTTAATTGAGGAAGAAATAAAATTAAATTACATGGTAGCCAGCATCAAAGTCTAAGACATTGTCGCCTCTTAAGCTAATAACACCATTTGCAGGACCCACGCCAAAGGAGTGTGCCCCTCTCTTTGGTCCAGATAACTCTGTCTCAAGGTTGTACTGGAAAATAAGATGTGTATTACTCACTAGGAAATGAATCAAAAGGCACAGGAAATATGTTAGTACACAATAATATGATGAACATATAGAGAATTCCTTAGCGTTTTTACACTTGTCACTCCTATCGTCTAGTTGGCAGAAAATCACTGGCATATTGTCATTTGCTAGAAAAATCATCATTTACTTACCATATATTATACTCCCTTTGCTAATATTTAATAGAGTTACATACCACATTTTCCTAAAATAATTTTTAAAATGCTTTTTTTTCTGATTCTACAAATGATTTTCTATATGAAAGGATATACATACAGAAAAAAATGTATTGTCACTTTTTACATTTCAAAACATTCAAAATTTACACACATTTAAATTTTTCAAGTATTAATGTAGCTGGATATGCAGGTTTTAAAATTGTACTGAAAGTTCTCCAGTGATTTAAGGAGAAGCTAAAGCAGATAAATCTATTTGCAGAATTATTTGACTAGAACGTTAAAAGAGATAATAATTCATTAGAGAAAGGTCCAATTAGTGTTGTGAATTCATTTTTAAACTGGTATAAATCCTATATCCCAGATATAGAACCAATTCTCAAAATATTATATTTTGAAACTATCACCTGCTGGTCTCTCTCATGTTCCTAGAAATATTTGGCTGGCAATAACTATTTTCAGCTGTACCAGAGATTATTTTTCTTCAATAGACTGAAAAGACATTATCTAATAGGAAAGATCTCAGATTTCTTAACAATTTTACATTGGCTAGTCTTCAAAAATATAATTTTGGCTATTCCACAGAGAATTTTACTGCCTTGACGGATAACAACACATATCATTGAGGATTAGGGAAAGAAAAAGAAATATCATTTAATGGTGGAAATCAAGGGCAAGGGAGATTATGTGACTTTCCCTATGTCATGCCGGTAGCCTAGGGTAAATCCAAACCAGCCCAGGTCTGGAGACAGCCCAGCATCCATTGGTGCTCCAGTATGTCACTGTGAAAGCTACTGACTTGGTAGTGAAAATTTCACTTTAGTAGTTTTTTTTTTTTTTTTTTTTTTTTTGGTTGTTGTTTCCAAGCCTACAAGAAATTGTATAACCATAAATCAACTATGAGAAATGAAATTTCTTTAGAATAGATATTTACAAATTAATAAATCAAAGTACCAAAGTCACATAAACACACACAGACACACATATACACACATAGACACATACACATATAATGACACACATAAACACACATAAACACCAACACACATACAGACACACACACACATACATATAGACATATACACATTCATTTATCAAGATACATTCTGTATTCTTTTAAACTGTCTCAGACACTTTGTCCTGTGTGCCTGCTGCAGAAATACATGCATCTCCCACAATGATGGCCACCTACTGTTAGCCTGTCACCATGTACAATGTCTTCATCTGTGACAGTCACTTTATAAATGGGTTGAAAGAGTGGATAGTCCTCAGCAATTTCAAAGGTAGCTGTGAAGCAAAAGTGAAAAACATTGCATTAAAACAAAATACCAATTATGTTAATGTGAATTTTAGATTATTGTGAGACTGAGATAACAATTTAGGACAGCAATTCCTCTCTCTCACTCACTGACTGACTCCTGTCCCACCTACTGCTTTTCTTTACTCCATAGCGTTACTGGCAGCAACTATAGCTTAGTGAGAAAGAACTGACATGAGGATGCAGTAAGGTGCCATAAATTATTTCTATATCTACTGGAGTCATTTCTCACAGAAATATTTGAGTAGATGAGAGTTAATTTCCAACTCACACAAATCTTCTAATATCTCTTACAACACTAAATATATGTTTTAAAAATATATAAAATCTATAACAAATAAGGCATGGATGGATGCAGTGGGCTTAGGGTAAGACAGGATAAGTGAAATGTTTTCTTTATTTCTGAAATGAGTACACCTACTACCACACACACACAGTGTCTGTACGCGTGTGGGTCTCTGTGCCTGTGTACTGATCCATTAGACCTTATTGAAACATGATATCAAGTTCAGTGACAAGGGTTTTCAATTTTTTCCTAATTTTTTATCGAAGAATTAGACTAAATTAAAATTATGATAGAATCAAAATTTACTGGACTGATCAACTAAATGTACATTTTGTATTGTTAAAGGCAATCTCTAAGAGATTTTGGTGTAGTTGTGGTAGTGCTGCTATGTAGGAACATGCCTCCCATATTTTCCCCAGAAACAATACAGAAAGGAGGAGGAGAAAAGGAGGAGGAAATGGAGAGGAAGAAGATGAAGAAGAAGAAGAAACACACACACACACACACACACACACACACACACACACACACACACACACACACACAAACCCTGAGCATAATTTAAAGACAGACCGTCACCAAATTTTAAAGTAACTTAGGTGAATTAATAATATGAAGAATAAATCTTAGTAAACTTGGTAATCAATGAATTAAGTTTTTATTATGATATCACATGTCAATTGAAAAATAACCAAGACAAACTGCAAGAAAAATGCAGGCCTAATTGTGCTGTGAATTGTTACCAGAAAAGTTAAATATATTCAAAGTGCAAAGCCAGAAAATTCTGTTCAAAAAACCCTGATTATACTGTAGTGTAGTGAGGGAAGGACAGAACGACTTACAAACATATCTCAAATTTTTTTCTTCTTAAAGTAAAAAGTAATAAAAAATTACTTTTAGATCATTTTAAGTTGAGATTTAACATGAATGATTGAAACGAAGCCTAGGCAGACAGACACAGGCTTCTAGAACTCAGCTTGGATCAAATGATCAGAATACTCGATTTAAGAGCTTTTTTGAATTGTTCAACTGCTGGCCAATTGTCAGACTGTTTTGAGTATTGATGAGGCCAAGCTATTATCTACAAACAGAATCATTAAAGGTTTAACTGTACTGGACCCTCTGTGCTCTGCAGCAATCTCCATTAGTGTCCTCTTTAACTTTCTACATCATTTCAGTTTGTTTTTTCCCCCCCTAAACGTTTAACCCATTCTCATCCACCTTGAAGTCCATAGAAGAGCTTAAAATATCACAGGATAAACAACCAATTAGTATAGAAAGATTTTAAGTTATCCCAAGGGTTCTGCAAACCTGCTCACTGTGTGGTGTCTCCTTTGCTCTTTTGTTGCTCTGACCTTTCCTCTCCTGTCAGTCTTCCTTTCACTTCTGCCCACTGCTCCTTTGTATGTCAACAACTTCCATTTCTTTAAGGCATTACACCTGTGCAAGCACTATTTACCCATGGCCCCAGTTTCTCCTATATCATTGTCATGGTTTAAATTATCTTAAATCCATTCCACAGCAAAAACAGTTTCCCCAAACTTATTTGTAAAACCATGCTTGCTAGCCAAATGGACCACATGTAGTGTCCATGTTGTTAGTCTCCCATCAACATTCATACGCATGCTTCTTTTTTCTTCACTTGGCAGATGAAAGAGCACCACTAGAAAGGTTTTCGTCTAAATCTCCCAGCACCTGTGGAAAATATCTAGCGGGAAACTCAAAGTTGGCAGTCTCCAGAGTAGTTGTGAAGTTCTTTAATTAGGCAAAGCCTGATACAGATTTTCAAGTCATGCCCAGCAGACTTGTAACTACCCATAGTCTCTGGTGACTACCTCCCTTATTCTGTCACTCTTGAGCACACATTTATTATCATCTCATATACAAGAGGGGACTCCAAAGTAAGAAGTGGGTAGTCTCCAGACTCAAGAATCATAGGAGTTTGAGATCCAGAAAGACTCAAGAGCGCAGAGAAGACCAAGAGAGAAAATCTGTCACCTCACTTTTTGACCATGATAGGAAAGAAAAACAAACACAAACAGAACCCACTTACTTAGTTAAATCTACAGTAAATACTATTGAAAGGGGGTATTCATATTTTCTTTCCCTTTGAAGACTAACTGTACATAATTGTTAGGGAGCATTTTTTTTTCATAGAGGTAAAAGCAAGTAAAGGCTATTTTGCATTGACATTGCGGAATATATATTCCATTTCCAAATGCAACCGACATTTGTATGTAAATGCAATAGTTGGTTGAGCAAAATACAGTACAAATTTTGTATACTTCCAAATATAAATTCCTAATTTACTTGAATGATCATTTTTACAATATTTAATATGGACCATTTAGTAAATTGAATATTTTATTTTGCCTCATACATTTCAAACTTTAAAATGCTATATTTTAAAAATTATTTCATGTTTCCAAAAGAAATTTACAGTTCAAATTCATGATCTTCAAAATTGTGATATAATACATCATATTTTCATGGAACTACACTTTAATTGCAGTGATAAAGATGTCTTTGAAGCAATACACAAGTGAGACACTCAGGTTACTAGTACGTTTTCAGAATGTAGAATACAAGTATAATTTGTAAGGAGAAAATATAAAATTTCAAGGCATTCTTTAATTTGATAAACACAGAAAATAAATTAAAATGATAAAGGCATATAACTGTTTAGGAGAGAGATGCACTCAGTGATAGATGTTTCATTAATTCCAGCTGTGCTTTTATGCTACCCACTTCAGCTTTCCTTCACGTAGCTCAACCTCCCAGTCAAATGAGTCTTTTCTGTTTGTTTATGAAACTACCCAATGTCTTCTTTTAAAAAGAGATAAACAGACAAGATTTAGCAATACCATATAACCCAGTCACTGCCTTCTCTCCAATTTCATACTGAGATGTCTAAAGAAATGTTCTCTTTCCTCAAACTCACTAATCAACCTGCAGCCCTCTGGCTTCTATGCCTACGGCATGGTAAAAATATAGTTTCTAGGCTCATTAGTTATGTTTCTTTATATTGTTTGTGGGAAGCAATGGGAATTGTAACCATTTGAGTTAGCTCTAGAAAACACTTCTACTAAGAAAGCACCTGAAAGTCTCCTGGAAAGTTCTTTTCCTTTGCTATTCACAGCATAACTCTCTCCTTTTAATACCACCATTTTGAGTGTTCTTTCTTTTCTTGGCAAGCTAACTTTCATCTCCATGTCATTAAATGTATTTCTTCAGGGTTTGGCCCTGTGCCTTGCTTTGCTCTAGGTCCCCACTGTGATTGAGTGATTTTATCCAAATACATGGTTTCAATTACAAAACCCTGTATGAGACCTCTGAGCTCAACTGCTAACTTAAATCCCTCCTCTAATATACGTCACAAAGGCACATCAAATATGACATGTTTCACTGAGGATGTCATTCAGTGGAAGGTTGCTTGCCATCCTGTTTAGGGTCCTTATTTATCACCTAACCTCTTAACAAACAAACCAGGTTCATACTGAGATGCAATTCTCTTAAAATGTCTGTTCCTCAGTCTCCCTTTTGTGCTGAGGATCTCTACTTCAGTTTTACCAATCAGAGAGCTTTCCGTCTTCCTTTTCATCCAGTTTGCCATCAAGTTAATCTAATATGTAAGCATTATCAGGACAATTGTTTTCATTTATTTCTACCTCATTCCTAGGCAAAATTGTACCATACCCTCCCTAGATTACTGAAACAAACTGTGGGATGTTTTTTCTCTGTCTGTCCTATATATCTTTAAACATATTCAAGAGTTACATCTAGAACTTTGTCAGTGTTTCTATGAGCTATGAACTATAGTAGTTTTTACAAAATAAAGTGAATTAAAATACAAAGAACAAACTTTTGCAACACGAAAAGATATATGAAGCTGGAATTTCAATGTTTATAAATAACATTTATACACCTGTTTGTTGTCATCTATACATTGTTGTATTTCTGCTATACAGGAGCAAAGTTGAGTAATGGAACCCATCAGTTTAAGTTGTGAGCATCAGGCATCCAATACTCAACAAATTACTGTTGTTAATAATCACACTGACCCTCTATGACTAGAAAAGAAGAAAGTAGGGTAACTGACACAATTTTAAGGTATGTGAACTATTTTGTCATTGACTTTTTTGTTGGAGAAAATTGTATTTATTAGACAATATCTCCACAGTTAAATTTATGATGCATAACAGAGAGCATAGACTAAGCACTGACCATAATAACTTAATTGAAAAATAACTGTTAGAAAAGTTGAATACTTTAGATGAAACATTTTATAATGACAAGGTTTAGTTACAAAAACAAATAAAAATGTTAATACAATGAAAGTAGATTCTTAAAGTCTCACTTGTTAGTCAAGAAGGTAGAGCCATTTCCTAATACATTTGCTTATATATCCCACGTACTTTCTGTCTTCTTTTATAACCCTCTTTTAAAAATACTTAATTTTGATGTTTGCTTTCTATTTTTTTAATTTTATTTTTTTAATTTTACATACACATTTATATTATCTCACATATATACAATAAACTACCTATAGCAAAAAGGACCACAAAACAATTAGAAATTATATAAATGTTACATTAATAGTGTTTTACCTATTTGAATGTAGCAACCTTGGAGAAAACATCTTTTCTATCTTGATGAGTCTACAACTCTAAATGTAAATCAATATCTAGCATATCTCATCTCTATCAACTGAAAAACTTCTATCTAGGCCTAAACCATCTTAACCCCCAAACAATTAAGCTCAATTGTAAAACTAAACTATCCGGTCTTCAACCCCACAAGAGTCTTGAGAAGGATTAAAATTAAGTTTGTGAGTAAACAGGAAGTGCAAGTTAGGAGGTTCCAAAATGAGAAAGTGACAGAGACAGTTCTCTGCCTAGACAGTCAGCCGAAACGCTCTAAAACAATAAGATTCTATAGATAGATAAGGTAAGATAGCTAGATAAGGTCTTCAGAACTTCAGAGACCTACAGATTATGGCATTTAAAGATGGTTTAACGATTTTAAGGATCCTTTAAGAATAAGACACATTAACTCTTGGCAACACCCAGCCTACCTCAGAAAAGACGATGAGCATCAAAGAACCTCCTTATGGAGATGGCTTCAAATGTGACAAACCAGCCACTGGAGAAAATGTCCTCTTTTCTGCTATAAACAGAAAGTTGCCTAAAAGTGGGTAACCTTGGACAAGGGCAGAGTCGGGGGCCAAACTCTGCAAAGACAGGGTAAGCAAGTCCTCAACGGTTCCTGCTTTACATAAACGTCTGCCACATATAATGTGCCAGAAGGATGTGTTTGTTTTCTAAGCTCATAAGTGTAAGTGAAAATGTCTACCTAGGAAACATATTTTCAATCTATTCTAGTGAGGATTTGTGTGTTTTCTGAGACACATGCATATTGGCATATGTTTGTGTGCATGTATGTATACATATGTATTTATGTATGTATGTATGTATGTATACATTATTTGTCTAATAAAATAATCCTGAATATTTTCATATTAAACAGTATATTTTATCTCTTTCACTGTAGATTTCTACTGAAACTAAACAATAGAAAAAATAAGAATCGTACCTGAGCCTGAAGAAAAGAGGGGGTCAACAGTACAGTCTGGAGTTTCTGGAACATCGATTATATTAATGGTTAAAACATGTCTCATGACCCCTCCAGTATCAACTATAAGTAGAAATCTGGTTGGGTCTGTTTCATAATTAAAGATTTTCGTAGCTGTGATGACACCAGAATCTAATAAAGAGATAATTAAAATCATAAATACTGTCTACTAATCTAGTTACTGTGCTATCTAGCTATCTTTCTGTCTATAAAATACTTAAGATATCTATAAGTGTGTTATAATCATGTTTTAGTAAATAAGTTGCTTAAAAGTAAATATAAACTTACTGAATACAGAGAAAACTATTATAACTTTGGAGACATTCACTATTTTCAGGAGATATCATTTTTAAAACATATAGACTTACTGAAATTCTCTTATCAGTTTAAAATGGCCAAATATTCTGACCATTGGCTAGATCTGGGGAGGGGTTTAAAGTTTACCGCCTGTATTGTCCTTGGCTGGTGCCTTAGTTTGAGCGGGACCCCTGGGCCCAAATCTGCCTATCATAATGTTCTACTTGTAGGTTTCTAGGACCCTCTGGATCCTTCTACTTTGCTATTCTCCCATGCTTCTCTCATCTAGAGTCCCAATAGGATGTCCTCCCCTCTGTCCCAGTTTCCTAGAGAGTGGGATATGACTTTCTCACGTACTCTGGTGCCTCACATTTGACCATGTCCCCTGGAGGGGGAGACCTGGTGGCACTCAGAGGAAGGGCAGCAGGTTACCAAGAAGAGACTTGATACCCTATGAGCATATACAGGAGGAGGTAATCCCCCTCAGGAACAGTCATTGGGAAGGGAATAAGGGGAAAATGGGAGGGAGGGAAGAATAGGAGGATACAAGGGATGGGATAACCATTGAGATGTAACAAGAATAAATTAATAAAAATAAATAAATAAATAAATAAATAAATAAATAAATAAATAAAATGGCCAAATAGTAAGTTTTCCAGAAACAAACTTCCTGCAAGTTCTTACAGATTTCCTTTTCAATTTTATGGGATGGTAAGTGCCAGATAAACTCAAGTCACAGCAAAAGCAAAACATAGTACAACTTGAACTTGACTCACACTAAAAGGGAGTTTATAAGAGGTAATTTCAAATTGGAGTGCTAGATTCAACCTTGAGGGAATATAAATAAGATCAATGACAGGACTTATTTACGATGGTGTCTCCTAATGGGTCTCATCTTCTTAGGCTGAATGACCCTATGAGTCTTCCCTATCTCTCCAACAAAAAAACATTGGTGTTAAAGATATAATACATAATTTTTTCTGGATCAGAACAGGCTCTTCCCAGAGGACACAGGACCAGGTGAGCCAGTCCTGCCATAATGACATGAGAGCAGGTGAGCTGGCCCTGCCCTGAGGACAAAGGAGCCAGTGAGCCGGCCCCGCCCTGAGGAAAAGGGAGTGGGAGAGTGGGCCCTGCCCTGAGGGCAAGGGGACAGGCCCTGATCCAGGACTCTGACTAGACCTTACTCCAACATCTACCCCTTGCATGACCTGCTGGAACACATGAAGGGGCTAGACCTACAGATTCAAAGATTAAATATCTCCTTGATAATGGCAATAACAGGATATCCAACAGCAGTCCCAGTGAGCATCTGGTAATGCTACTGTAGGCCTCAAACCAAGCACATGACTCATAGCAATGATCATTTGAAAGTAAACATATGTGGACAAAAGGCTATACTGCATGATACACTATAGTTTCTGTGACAAGAAATTTGTTTGTCTGTTTGTTTTATTTTACTAGTTGGAGGAGAGGGATTTTGGTGTATGTCATATAAATCATAGACATTCAACAAAAGTAAAAAAAAAGATATAATACGAAATTTTTTGTATTTATATAGATAACATATAAAATATTGTTTGCATTTGGCATGTGAAGGCTCAACTATCAAAAGAAGTAGATTCATAATAGTACATATACTGGTCCCAATGTAGTCAAAGATGTTTGGTGATGACAGGGTGTAATTTTAAAAAGGCTTTAGAATCTGATCTAGTTTGAGTCTTTGAATCCATAATGTTTTATACAGTTTTATGTGCTAAAAGCTGAGTTCATACTTTGTGATATTGGATGTGATGAATTCTTCAGAAGTGGGGACTAGTGGCAGGTCTTCAGGTTATTAAAGAGTGTCCTAAAGTAGAATTTTGTGAGATCAGCCTTTCTTTTCTTCTTTCCTCTCTCCTCTGTTCTCTCACCACCATCCTCTTTTTCTCTCTTTTTGAGATGTTTTTCCTTGCCATTCATCTGTCCTTTGTCTAAGAGCCTTTCAGACCAAACAGCAAAGAAGCAACCAAACAGAAACCATAACCTTCCAAACCCTGAGCATGTTAGAGAAAACAAAGACTGTATGGTGCGTTAAGTAGAAATGGCCCCTGTATGCTCAAGACTTGAGCGCTTGGTCACTAGGGATTGACTTAATTGAACTAAGTATGGCCTGGTTGGAGGAAGTACGTCACTTGGGGTGTGTTTTAAGGTTTCCAATGCTCAATCCAGGCCCAGTAACATTCTCTTCCTGCTGCCGACCTATCCAGATATAAAACCTTTGGCTCCTTCTTGAGCACCATATCTGCTTGCATATATATGGCCATGCTGCCTACCATGAGGATAATGGACAAAAACCTCTGGACCTGTAAGCCAGCCTCATTTAAATGCTTCTTTTATTAGAGTTGCTGAGGTCATGATGTCTCTTCACAGCAGTAGAACTTTGATTAAGAAAGAATGTTTAGATAATATTGACAGGCTCATTTCAAGGACTGATCAAATCATTTCTTTGAGACATAGTTGAACACATTTTTAGAATTTATACTTAGGAAGAAATACAGGAATATAGGAAAAGTCATTTAGCCAATTTACAGAACATAAGAAATGAGGCAGCATAGCTTAAGGCTACTAAATAGATGTGATTTGTTATGAACACAACAAAATAGAAGAAGCACACAGATCTGAAGAAACAGATTAAGTATTAGAGGTAAAGACATGACTTTAATAGTACAGGGACATACACTAAAGAGTCAAAGGCATAGAACTTATCCATTTATTTATCAATAAATAAATTCAGAAATAGAAGATGATAAAGACTTACAGTACATGAAGGGAGATAGGCATGGTGCCACAATACCATAATATTATTATTCACGAAGTGAAGGCAGGAAGTTTACTAAAGACTAGCTCAGATCACTTAGAATCTCAAAACACAAAAACAAATATCAACAACAAAAAACACCAAGAAAGGAATGGAATGGAAGGAAAGACATGGGTGAAGAGGAATTAACAGAGAAGGGAATATTTTAATCTTAAACTGAGACCAGGGTACATTCTAAAATAATGTGGGTTTTTTTTTTTTTTTTTTTTTTTACATATTTCCAACTGACAAATCAAAGCTAGGAAGGGGTTACTACTTAGGAGAAGAATAAAGAAAGATAACATGATATGTGCCAAGGCCCAAGAAAAAGCTGTGCCTAGGAGATGTTAACTAATACATCAAACATGGAACCAACAGTGCTACTTTTGAAAATAGAAGTATAAAAAGGAGCCACATTGGTTTAAAGAGTTTGTCTTTTATCTTGAGAAAATAAGAAAAATTATATAATTATGTGACATAACATAGATAGCTTTCAGAGTGTTGTTATGCGTGACCATATTTGTTCTTTAACAAAAGGCCTGTTAATAAAGATTTAAAAAAAAAAAAAATAAAAGAAATCTAGAAGCAAGGAAACTGTTGTGGAGAGTGGAGTAAAATGGACGAGATGTGATGTGAAATGGTTGGGAGAGTGATTTTAAAGACAAAAATTATGTACCAAAGAATTAGATTCCAAATAGTTTGAAGTGGATTTAATCAGACAGAAGCTGTGGGGAAAGTCTGCAATCCACATTTGTCACACATTTTCTAACGGGCACACAGTAGCAAATCTAATATATATCATGTGTGTGGTGCTCTGAGAAGTGGTAGATGATGCAGGCCATGGGATATTTGAAGGCTGTATGTTCTTGTATAGGGCTTCTTTGTCTTCAGAGAGTAAAGTATTATATACAGGACTCCCACATCAGTTAAAGTAAAAGCTGTAGGAAAAGCTAATCAAGCCAGATTTAAATAACTAAACATCAGGTGCTTCTGAGTATCTCTTTGCAGAAGGTATATTTAACTAGAGTCCAGTCACAACATTTGGGCTTTGCGTGTGTAGTTTGAGATCATGCAAATATACTTTGTAACTGTGGTAAAGTGATAGATATATATGGTTTTAGTCAAGATGGTGTATAAGTGAATGGAAACCAATAAAGCCCTGAAGAACAGGATTTTGGAGAAGAGGTGGAAGAAAAGTATAGTTGGGGGAACTCAGTAGACTACAGTGTCATAGAAATCCAAGGAGGAATGTGGTGGCTGAAGAGCTAGCTCAGTGGTTAAGAGTACTGACTGCTCATTACAAAGACCCAAGTTCTAGCCCATCCCACGTGCAGCCATCTACATCTCCAGTTCCAGAGGATCTAAAACCTTCTTCTGAATTGTAGAAACCATTGTACACATATGGTACACAGACATACGTGTAAGCAAAGTACCATAGACGTAAATTAAAACTGAATACAACCTCAAAAAAATAAGTGTGGCCCGGCAGTGGTAGTGCACGCCTTAATCGCAGCACTTAGGAGGCAGAGGCAGGCAGATCACTGTGAGTTCAAGGCCAGCCTGGTCTACAAAGTGAGTCTGGGACAGCCAAGGCTACATAGATAAATCCTGTCTCAAAAAAAAAAAAAAATTGAGTGTGTTTTTAAAAGCAAAGGATAACTTCTACTTGCAAAAACACAACAAACATAAAATTTTATGGGGCAAAGACCAAACTATAACTTTAGATCTACCACTAAAGCAGAGTGGTATGTTTCACTGGAATCAGACTTCACACCGAACTTTACTCAAGACTATATGACAGAGGTCAGACTTAAAAAACAATGCTGAAGACAGTTCATTACAAACATTGAACAATTTAAAGAGAAATGCATGTCTTATGGAGACATGTAAGTTATATTAAAATAAGAGTGACTTAAATGATTACTGAAATGATTAGTTATTCTGTTTAAATAGTTTGGAAAATAGCTTGAGTTTGAGATTATGAAACTAAGGGAACACAATAGGGATTGGGAATTTACTCAGTGGTTAAAGAACATGTTCAAGTTCAAAACCAGAATTCATATCCCCAGTATGCACACAAAATCTGGGCAGATGTAGCCCACTTATATTCCCGGTCTTGAAAAGGATTCCTGGCAGAAACCAGATTAGCTAGATTTGTGAAATTGGTTAGCTCTGAGTTCAAGTGAAAGACCTTCCCTCAATGCAGAGCTCAAAAGCAATGAAAAGAAGGAAGATACTCAAGGTCAATCCTCGCCACCCCCCAGCATATGTGTATGAGCATCTATATAAATATACACAGCTCTAAACATATAAACACATATAAACATATATGTAAACAGGCTACACACATACAAAGAAACTGAATTCTGAAGCAAAATTGTTCTGGATGTGCAACTTACTTTAATGTTACAGACATTTGAGTACAGGGTTTTACATTGACTCACAAAAGAGATTGAGCTTCTGGGACACTGGATAAAAGACAGTGTGAAGATCGAAGAAACAGAAGAAACACTGCAGCAGCAGCAGAAGAAGTAGAAATAAATAGTATGAATGACATAAGCAAGTCCCCAGGGAAATGACTATGAGAGTGTGGGAAGGAGTGAAATATCCGGAGCTGAAAATAAGCAGAGAAAATTCCAAAGAGGACCAAAGCCACATTCAGGAATCAGTTATACAGACTGAGAAGTATGCTGACGCCTCACTTCCTGACCCAGAGATATGAGATGTGTGGGAGTGTGAGTAATATCAGCAGGAGACATGCTATGGTTTTCCATGAAAATGAAACATTTTGGTAAAATCCAAGATGTAGAAAAATGTCACAAGATAGGTCACTAAAGAAAGGATTCTTTTAGAAAATCAATTTTGATTAAGGAGCATACATTGGGAGCAGAACTGAAGGACTGAGCAAACAAAGCTGCTTGTGATTGGCTCAGTGAAGTGGCTGAGGAGGATGCTGGTGAGCAAGAGGAAAGGATACGCTTCCACCTTAGTCAATACCAAAGACCA
Source organism: Acomys russatus (assembly GCF_903995435.1). Taxonomy (NCBI): domain Eukaryota; kingdom Metazoa; phylum Chordata; class Mammalia; order Rodentia; family Muridae; genus Acomys; species Acomys russatus. The sequence continues at coordinate 45,987,327 of NC_067146.1, read as the reverse complement.
CAGGAGATTGAATGTGCATATGTTTTCCATAATTAGATGCAGATATAGTCTTGTTGTAAACAAAAGTGGTGAGCAAGGGATATGAAGGGTTTCATAGGAGGTCCATCAGGGATTCAAGCAAGATCTACACTGTCACCCCAGCAGAGGTCAAATAGGAAAAAAAGTAAGTGTTGGGTCCAAATAGCAGGTAGTTAAAGAATCTTATGAGAGGGTCTAGGAAAAATCAAAGACCCTGTGTCTGGGAAAATGGTTCAGTTGGTAGTGTTTCTTGTGCAAGCATGAGGATCTGTACTCAGAGCCATATAAAATCTGGGCACAGTTGCATGTTGTGTAATCCCAGAACAGGAGTTGCAGAGACAGGAGGATTCCTGGATCTTTCTGGCTAGACAACCTAGCCGAATTGGTGGGCTTCAGTTTTATTGAGAGATCCTATCTCAAAAAAAAAGCAATTGAAAAAGACCCCCTCCCATGCCAGCCTCTTGACCTACACAGGCATGGAAAAAAAGATGGCAACTTCAACAAATGATGCTGGTCTAACTGGATGTCCAAATGGAAAAAAAATGTAAATAGATCCATATTTATTACCCTGAACAAAACTAAAGTCCAGGTGGATTAAAAACCTCAACATAGTACGTGAGAAAGTCATATCACACTCTCTACTCAACTGTGGAGAATATTCTGACCATTGGCTAGATCTGGGAAGGGGTTTAAAGTTTACCTCCTGTATTGTCCTTGGCTGGTGCCTTAGTTTGAGCGGGACCCCTGGGCCCAAATCTGCCTATCATATTGTTCTACTTGTAGATTTCTAGGGCCCTCTGTATCCTTTTATTTTGCTATTCTCCCATGCGTCTCTCATTTAGAGTCCCAATAGGATGCCTTCCCCTCTGTCCCAGTTTCCTGGTAAGTGAAGGTTTTCGTGGGACATGCCCCTTGGGCTATTTGACCATGTCCCCTGGAGGGGGAGACCTGGTAGCACTCAGAGGAAGGACAGCAGGTAGCCAAGAAGAGACTTGATACCCTATGAGAATATATAGGGGGAGGTAATCCCCCTCAGGAACAGTCATAAGGGAGGGGAATAATGGGAAAATGGGGGGGGGGAGGAATGGGAGGATACAAGGGATGGGATAAACATTGAGATGTAACAAGAATAAATTAATAATAAATAAAATAAAATAAATTAAAAAAAAAAAAAAAACCTCAACATAAAACCAGACACACTAAATCTGTTAGAAGAAAAAGTGGGGAAGAATGGCAAGCCCATTGGCACAGGAGACAACTTCCTTAACAGAACAACAACAGCTCAGGTCCTAAGATCAACAATTAATATATGAGACCTCATGAAACTAAAAAGCTTCTGTAAGGCAAGAGAACAAAACAACAGCCCACAGACTGGAAAACAGTTTCACCAACCCTACATCCAACAAAGGGCCAATATCCGAAATGTATAAAGAACTCAAAAAGTTAAACACCACCAAGCCAAGAGGTACACAGATAAGCAGAGAATACTCAACAGAGGAATATCAAATGGCCAAGAAACCTCTAGAGAAATGCCCAACGTTCTAAGGCATCAGGGAAATTCAAATCAAAACAACCCTGAGATTCCATCTTACATCTATCAGAATGGCAAAGACCAAAAATCCAAGGGACACCACATGCTGGTGAGGATGTGGAGAAAGGAGAACATACCTCCTTTGCTGGTGGGAGTGCAAGCTTGTACAAGCACTTTGGAAATCAATCTGGCGCTCTCTCTGGAAATTGAGAATAATTCTATCTCAAGATCCTGCCATACCACTCCTGTGCATACATGTGAAACATGCTCCCCCATACATCAAAGACACTTGCTCAATTATGTTCATAGCAACTTTATTTGTAATAGCCAAAATCTAGAAACAATCTAGATGTCCCTAAGCCAGAGAATGGATAAAGAAACTGTGTTACATTTACACAATGTAATACTACTGAGCTATTAAACACAAGGAAATCTTGAAATTTGCAGGCAAATGGACAAAACTAGAAATGATCATCCTGAGTGAGGTAATTAAGACCCAGAAAGACACACACTGTATATATACTCACTTTAAAGCGGATATTAGACCTGATTGTCTCATGATTCTTCTTGGCATAGGTAGTTTATTGTATATGTGTGTAATAATATAAATGTATATGTAAAAAATATTTAATAAAAAAGTAGATATTTGTCCAACATAGATGGCCTCTGAGCGACTTCCCCCACAAGGGATATGAACAGATACTGGGATCTAGGCTATGATGGAGCTATGGAAATTGAATGGAAGAATGGAGGGATAGAAGGACCAGAGGGTTCAGGAGCCCCACAAGGAGAACACCAAGGTCACTGGATCTGGAACCTTGGGGCCTACACAAACTGTTGCACCAACCAAGGGCAATGCATGTAGTGAACCTAGACCCCCTGTTCAGATCTAGTCAGTGAATAACTTAATTTCTATGGTTGTAGGGAGAGTGGCAACTGCCTCTGATCACTTCCCCTTGTTGGGGAGGCCCAGTGGCACACAAAGGAAGGGGAAGCAGGCTCTCTGGATGAGACCTGATAGGCTGTGGTCATATGGTGGGAGAAGAGGTCCCCTTTAGTCAGAGGTCCAGGGGAGGAAACTCGGAGGGAGGGTGGGAATGGGTTGATACAAGCAAGAGGATAACAGTCAGGTTGTAATCTGAATAAATTATAATAAATTAAAATTTAAAAGTAAAAATAAAAACAAAAGAAAGAAAGGAAAAAACAAACAAAAAAAAGTAAAGGGATAAATTAGAAACCTGATAGCCACGGGAGAGTCCTAGTATTACACTATAGTTAGAATAAAATAATCGTAAATATGAGGTTAATGCAGAGTCTCAGCGATTGAGGAGAAGGGGAGGATCTGATGAGCAGGAGTTGGAAATGGAGCTTTTGTAGAGTGTGGAGCTTGCACTGCTGTTGATAGAGTATTCCGAAGAAAACACATGGCTGGAAACTGAGACGCAAAGCTATTTCTAATTTTAAAGCCTATTTTCTTACATTTATAAAAATTATACCATGCAATGTTTTCTTAGTCTTGAATATAATAGACAACTATATGTGTGCATGCCTTTTAACAGCTGTCTGAAATATAAATAATAGCTATGCTCTTTTTATAAATAACAATTAGCTCATTTCATGTATAATTATAAAGCTCGTGTTTTGAACAACAACAACAAAAAAAATCATAGGTAAAATCCAGCTGATGCTCTTTCAACAATCTTCCCAAGTCTCACCTGTACTTTCAAGTGGACCTGGACCACAGGATAATTGGGGGTGGAAGTGAATTTTGCTTGCTTCTTCAGTGTTTCAACTGGGAGCCTGTTCCTACCAAGTTACTGAGCACTGAACACTGCAAACTGCCTGTCTAGGAGCTGGATGCTGCCAGAACAGTAGGAAATACGTGTGCTCCCTGCCTTAACCGATGCTGGAGTAAATCTCATGGAGACGTCACAAAGACACCATCAAAATGTTTTCAAATTCTTTCCCTTGAAATTGGTTCAAAAAATCATCTATTATTCAAGAACTATATTTTGATCTAAAAAGGAAGAAGCAACTCTCAAGCTAATTAATAGACAAAACTTATTTTACTCAAGAAAGAACCCTTGGGGTAGTATCAGGCTTATTCTGAATGTGGAGCAAGACAGAGGGGAAAATTTCAGAAACTGTAATTATCTGAAGCAAAGTTTGAGCAAACATTCTAATGTACTATTGGAGTATAACTAAATAATTATCTTCAGAACCTCGCTTTAAAGTAGCAGTTATAAAATAAATGAAAATATATAAATGCTAAAGATAATTTACTTGCATCGATGACAAAATCCTTTGTTTTGTTCAAAAAGCGGTAGGCATTTGGTTTTCCAGCCACATCCTTGTCATAAACACGGCTTAGTTCTGTTCCAGGAAGCTTATTTTCAGGCAGATTCACAGGGTTGATTAATATCTGAATTTCTGCCCCAGCATAGGAAAACACTAAAGCAGTAATATGGAAAGACGTAAGTAAAACCAAGAAAGAGCAATACAAAAGTAAAACATATTCCCCATGACCATTCCATAGGTTTGTGTTTATTTGTGATTCAAGTCGGCTAAAGGGTATATTTAAAACCAAACCAGCATTGATTTTTCTTTTTGAATGACATTTTAATATGCATTTTCTGTTAGGCCATGCACTATAAAATTGGACTAAAGAACAGTCCAATGATCCAATCCTTTTTATCTTTAATTTATTTCTTCATTCGATTTCACTGCTAAACTATTACCAAGAACAATGATTACTCCTGTCCAAAGGGAATTTCACAAATTCCCTCTTTGTTATTGATCAGTCAAGCAATTTTGTGTGTTCACTTAAACTACATTTTAATAGAAACTTTACTGCATTTTTTTCAAAACACCACTTCAAAATATCAGTATACTGTCTATTATAGTTTTAATTCACTTAATTATTTTCACTGTTTTTCATCATCATGGAAAAGAACTCATTTTCACTTTAGATGTGGCACACTTACACAACTCCAGACCTCTACAGCCAAAAAGCAAATATTAAATGTTGTTAAACTCACTCTCAGAGTGTGGAATACAACTCATGAGATAATAAATGAGCATTTGCAGTATCCAGAGAAATAGCATAGTGTGAAATCAGTCATAAACTTAATAAAGTTAATACATGCGTCGTATGATGCTGTTATATTGAAGAAAAGATGTTCCAGGTGAACAGTGCTATGGAAAGGAAGACTCTAGAAGATATCAAGTGGAGTTCTGTGTGAAACAACCCAAGGCCATATCAAGGTTCTTTCCTTACTCATACACAGGTACATGCACATGAGGGTAAGTGGGAAGTTGAGGAATACTAACTGAAACTGATAGAATCCCAGCACAAATCCAATTCCTCAATGCCCCAGTCTCTTACTTTAACTCACCTCTGCATATTAACAGAATCTTGAAGATATTCATGCTCAGGCTGGCTTCTCCGATGCCCACACCAAGGCCTACCAACGAATGAACAACTTTGGCTATTTATACAAATTCAGTCTTCATACAAGTTAAGCCAGCAGGTCAATAAGCTGTTACTCAACCATGATGACAGTGGGTTTACTCTGCTTAGCTGAGTGATTATGTGCACAGGTCATGTTTCGGCCCCCCCCCCCCGGTGTTTGTTCCCACACAAATCCGGTGAGATTACCAGCAAAGTCGGGATCGTTATATGCCACCTATTCAATTTACACCTTTCAGTTAATGGGTGGTTTCCTATGGGGCATTTCTGGCTAGAAGCCAGGTGATCTCTTTTTAATCCTTCTTGCAAACCCTCCCTAGACATGCACTTGAGTGGCACTGGCTGTAGTCACCTCTGTACTTAGAGCTGCTGAGGAGATGCAAGGAGAATCAAGACCCACACACAGATTGTGCATAACCTAGAACACATAAAGAATGGATAAAATAACTATACCTCTCATAAGGGAATTTGGGGGGTCAATAAAGAGTCATGAATGCTTGGGTCAGAAAGAAATACTTCTCAAAAAAAATAATATATATATATATATGTATTGCTGTAAACAACTTTACTTCAGTTTCAGTGTACCTTTTTTTTTTTTTTTTTACTTTTTTTTATTAATTTATTCTTGTTACATCTCAATGGTTATCCCATTCCTTGTAACCTCCCATTCTTCCCTCCCTCACATTTTCCCCTTACTCCCCTCCCCTATGACTGTGCCTGAGGGGGGCTTCCTCCCCTTGTATATGCTCATAGGGTATCAAGTCTCTTCTTGGTAAACTGCTATCCTTCTTCTGAGTGCCACCAGGCATCCCCATCAAGGGGACATGGTCAAAAATGGGGCACCAGAGTTCACATGAAAGTCAGACTCCACTCCCCACTAAATGGTGGAGAATGTCCATCAGCTAGATCTAAGTAGGGGTTCGAAGTTTACTGCCTATGTTGTCCTTGGCTGGTGCCAGAGTTTGAGCAGGACCCCTGGACCCAGATCCGCACACCATAATGTTCTTCTTGTAGGTTTCTAGGACCCTCTGGATCCTTCTATTTCCCCATTCTTCCATGCTTCTCTCACCTAGAGTCCCAATAGGATGTCCTCCCCTCTGACCCACTTTCCTGGTACATGAAGACTTTCATGGGACATGCCCCTTGGCCTAGTGTCTCAATATAAATGAGTATATACCATTTGACTCTTTTTGCTTCTGGGTGAACTCACTCATTATGATCATTTCTAGTTCAACTTATTTGTCCACAAATTTCGGGAATTCCTTCTTTTTAATAGCTGAGTAGTATTCCATCTTGTAAATGTACCACAGTTTCTTTATCCATTCTTTTACTGAGGGACACTTAGGCTGTTTCCTATGAATAAGACAGCTATGAACATGATTGAACATATGTCCCTGTTGTGTGGTGGAGCATTTTCTGGGTATATTCCAAGGAGTGGAATAGCTGGGTCTGAAAGAAACACTTCTGAAAGGACAAAAATCCTCAGAGAGGTGGCCTTATGTGCAGGCTTTACAGCCATCTCATTATTAAAAGGTTTATTTGTTGTTCTCAATATTTACATGTTTACATATTTATAAATTATTCATATGTAATTTGTCAAAATTTAGAATTATCTGTAAGAACTAGAATAAAATTAAAAGAATGATGTAATGAATGAAGTATTATATTACATTGTTACACATTTATGATCATTAATACACTGAGAACAATGTAAATATGGCATACTACAATGTTTTCTGTCTCTTAACTATTGCAAATGATTTATTTCATAATGTGAATTATTATTATTTTGTAATATTAATGAGACGAAGAGTGAAGTAAATAAAAAGTAAATAATATTTCTTTCAAAACTCGTTTCCATTTTGCCCATTAACTGTTCAAGGAGAATTTTACTTACTAAACATTTTATTAGATGGGTATATTTAAGTTATATAATATACAAAGATTATATAATTCATTATACTCCTTAAAGTACTTAGATTAAATATTAACAAACAATGCTATTAAAAGAATGATTTTTGTATTTAATAATTTGATACATATAAACAGTTTACTTTGGTCATATGAACATTCTGCTCTCCAATGCCTACTCTGTCTTGCCCCAAACACATCCTGTATAACTCCTTTTCTTCGTGCTCTCTCTCTCTCTCTCTCTCTCTCTCTCTCTCTCTCTCTCTCTCTCTCTCTTTCTCTCTCTCTCTCTCTAACTCACTGAGATTACTTAATGCTGCCTGTTGGATTGCTGACTGTACTTGTTGGCTTGATCTTGTGCAGATCACCACAGCAACATTTCGTAGCACACTTTGCTATCATCCAGTTCTTGACATTATTTTCATTCATTCTTTCATGATTTTCCCTGAGCCTTGTGTTAAGGTGAGGATAATAATACCAGTGATCCATTTAGAGCTGAATACACAATAGGCATTTATTCTCTGCATAAAGGTGTTATTTTAATTAATTGTTTAATATTTTTACATATTCATATTTGAAGCTAAACCTCATTGAATACAGATAGAGAGATGGTATAGCACTTAAAATTTAACCTGCCTACAAGATATGCAGGAATAAAGATAGAACAGAGACTGAGCGAATGTCCAGGCAATGCCTGGTCCACCCCAATACCCACCCCATGGAAGAGAGCCAATTCCTAATACTATTAAGATACTCTTGCTTGCAGACAGGAGCCTAGCATTTTGTCCTGTGAGAAGCTCCATGCAGCAGCAGACAGAAGCAGATACTGAAACTCACAGCCAAACATTAAGCAGAGCAGAGGGAGCCTTGTGGAAGAGTTGGGGTAGATAGAAGGACCTGGAGGGGACAGGAACTTCACAAGACCAACAGAGTCAACTAACCAGGGTAGGGTGGGGGGCAGGGTTTATGGAGACTGAGGCCCCAATCAAGGACCATGCATGGACTGAACGAATCTAGGCCCTATACCAAACTGTACTGGATAGAAAGCCTAGTCCTCATGTGGGTCCCCTAGTAAGGGGATCAGAAGCTGTGTTTTACACTGACTCTGTTGTCTGCCTTTTTTTCACTTCCCTCTGGCTGACATGCCTTGCCTGGCCACAGTAGAAGAGGGTGTGCTTAGTCTTGATGCAACTTGATGTGCCAGGGTGGGTTGGGAGTGGCTCCCCTTTTCTGCGGAATAGGAGAAGGGGGATGGAGGAAAGGTGAGGAGGATGGGACCAGGAGGAGAGGAGAGAGGGGATGTAAAGTGAATAATAATAAAAGAGAATCAACTTTTAAAAAGAAAGAATGAATGAATATGCATATGGATGAATATGCATATGGATGAATATGCATATGGATGAATATGCATATGGAACTAAATAAAATGTTTAATTCAAAAATAAAAATATAAACAGTGATTTTTCTGAGTCACAATTGACTTCTTGACTGTAAAAAGAAAAAAAGAAGAAGAATGCTCGCTATGCGATAATAAGTACTAGAGCCTGGATACCTATGCACATGGCAAGCCAAGTGTCTGCACACTGATAACTTCAACTCCTCACAGGGCACAGACAAATGGGAGAGAGAAATGAAAGAAAGGAATAAAACTATTCAAGACCTAAAAAAGGGAATTAGAAGCAACAAAGAAAGTGCAATCTGAGGCAATTGTACATCCAACAAAAGGCTAATATCCAAAATATATAAAGAACTCAAGAAATTAAACACTACCAAGCCAAATAACCCAATTTAAAAATGGGGTAAAAAGCTAAACAAAGAATTCTCAACAGAGGAACAGCAAATGGCTGAAAACACTTAAAGAAATGCACAACATCACTAGTCATCAGGGAAATGGAAATCAAAACAACTCTGAGATTCCATATTACCTCTATTAGAATGGCTAGATGAAAAACTGAAGGGACAGCACATGGTGGCAAGGATGTGGAGAGAGAGGAGCAGTCCTCCATTGCTGGTGGGAGTACAAACTTGTACAACCACTTTGAAAATCAATATGGTGCTTTCTCCGGAATTAGGAATAATTTCCACCTCAAGACCCAGCTATACCATTGCTGGGCATATACCCAAAAGATGCTCCATCAGACAACAAGGACATTTGCTCAACTATGTTCATAACAGCATTATTCATAATAACAAGAATCTGGAAACAACCTAGATATCCCTAAACTAAAGAATGGATAATGAAACTGTGGTACATTTACACAATGGAATACTAATCAGTGATCAAAAGCAAGGACATCTTGAAATTTGCAGGCAAATGTATTAAACTAGAAAAGATCATCCTGAGTGAAGAAATCCAGGCCCAGAAAGAAACGTATGGTATATGCTAACTCATAAGCAGATATTAGCCACATAATACAGGATAACCACACTACAATACAGAAACTGATGCACCAACCAAAGACCATGTATGATATGGAACTAGACCATCTTATTAGATGTAGTAGATAGGCCCCACAGTTTTCTTGTGAGTCCCGCAATATGGGGAGTAGGAAATACTTCTGACATGGACTCTGGTCCCCCAATGTTGGTAACTTTCCCTGAGCAAAGCGGCCTTGCCAGACCACAGAGGAAAAGGAAACAGGTAGTACAGATGAGACTTGATAGGATGAGGTCAGATAGTAGTGTAGGAGGGCTCCCCTTTCTGAGGACTAAGGGAGGGAGTAATGTGGGGACCCATGACAAATTTTGCCATGTCAGAAATCCTGTGCTTAGGCTGTATGCTGTGACCTTCGAGTTGCTGACCTTTACCTCACCAAATTCAGGTATATGAGTAACATCCATTTGCCAAAGTTGGTTAGGGACCAGTCCTCTGGGGTTAACGCCCAGATCTGGTACAGAAAGAAACAGGACATGTGGAGCATGCCTTCACAATGGCTCGAGCTTGCTCTTTAGTAATGCTATATTGAAGTCTTAGACTTCAGCTATTAATATGATGTAAATCATGAGCCTTTTCTACGTTTGTAAGGCATACCACATTTTTGGTAGCTGCATCTGCTAATGCACTACCTGCAGCCAAAGGTCCAGGTAGATCAGTGTGAGCTCTTAAATGTCCTATAAAAAAAAAGGATGTCTTCTCTTTTGAATAGCTGTCTGGATTTGAGAAAATAATCTGCTAGCCTGTGATTGGTATTGGATTTGTCCTGCAGTTTCTAGGCGAGGAACTGCCTCTGCCACATAGCCACTATCTGAATATAGATTAAATGAACAGAAGGCATAGCGTTGGAAAACAGTAGCCACTGCCTGTAGCTCAGTGATTTGAGCAGACTTAGAAGTAGAAGGAATGACATATGCCTGTCCTTCCACCACGTAACAAGCTCTTCCATTAGAAGACCCGTCAGTAAAAATCAGCAAACCATCTCTCACTGGCTGAAACTGACTTTTCTCAACATCATCATCAATCCTTGTTCTTTCTAACTCTATCTCTAATTGTTTCCGTCTCTTAGCCAAGTTAACTTCTTCCTCTAGGGCTCAAACCCGTCCCTGAAGTTTTCAATGGGATCTTGTTGCTCTGGGGGTGCTGTAGATGGGGAGTGCCAGCCATGCTCTTTAGAGCAAGCAGCTTCCCTTCCTATATCTTCCTTGTCACTATTCCTGGATTCTCTTTTATCTCCTTCCAAGACATCTTCAGCTTGTGATAATAAGTCTCTCAATTTGTCTCTCTCATGTCTGGGATCAAGAACGTACCTGATCAAAACCCAAAGGGAAAAAAAACACGGAAGGTATTGCTTCAGATCCATCAATAACATAGTGACACTGTAATCTTTTTACCAACTTTATCCCAAGTTTTTAAGCTAACCATTTCTTCCTCATGAAACCATGGACATACTTCACTGACAAAATCTAAAAATTCATCCAACTGTCCTTTATTTACCCTTATTCCTCACGTTTGAAACTTCTTTTCCAATGTCTCTCTGAATAAATCTTTACTACTGCTCTGTCCCATATTTGCATTGCTTACCTTGCCGTTTCTCTGCAAAGCTGATGGCTTCGGAGCAAAAGGTCCGCTTGTCTTTCATTCTTCTTTCCTGGCAACGTCCCTCACTTAAACCCCTGTTTTCAGTCCCAATTCAGGCACCAAATGTTGGGTCCCAGCCCGCGGGAAAAATCGAATCAGGGTTCACCTGAAAGAGGGAGTGGGGATTGAAAGTAGGATACAGAGACGCGAGAAATAACGAATCAAGTCAGGACATTTCTGATCAAGATTCACTTTATTGCCGACTAGCAGGAACATATATAGGGGAAGGTCAATAGGCTCTATTCTTATCTCACTCACCTTAGCCCTCGGGGCAAGAATGCAATAGCCTAAATCGCTCCCTGTATAACTTCCTAGTTCTCTGAGTAGTTCCTTGTAAGAACTTCCTAGATCCTCCGGGTGGTTCCAAGTTGAGACTTCTCTACTTCTTTCAAAGGTAAAGAGTCCAAGGATGGCCTAGAACACAAGACATCATGGTGAGGTAAATAAAGGTCAGCAACTCGAAGGTCACAGCATACAGCCTAAGCACAGGATTTCTGACATGGCAGAATTTGTCATGGGTCCCCACAGAGTAAGAGGAAGGGCATGGGAATCAGGAGGTAATGAGGGAGGGGCCTCCAATAAGGATGTGAAAAATTCAAACTGGAGAACAAGCAGATAGCATATATTGTTAATCCCACTACATAGGAATAGCTCTGAGACTGTCTGTAACAAGAATGTCTATGCATAGACAAAGATTCTTATTGGCTACTGAATCCCTGTGACTTATTATTAGATGCCATTATTCTTATGGCATGAATGAAGATTTACAGATGTCTTTCTTCTGCTCATACAAAGAGCGGAGAACCAGCCTTAATTGTTATGTGCATCATGAACACCTCATATATTTATAATTTTAAGACTGTATAATGCTTGGGAGAAATTACATGTTTTCAGAACAAAAGAACCAGACACTGACACTATATCAGATATAACAGGATTTCACTCCTCTTAGCATGCTGGACACTAACATCCTGCATCTTTCATGCTCCAGCACCAAGTTCAGTTGCTGTTCCTCATCAGAACAGGACAGCTCCCCCAGGACAGCTTCAAAGAAAGGTTCCAAACCCAATTAGTCTAGCAATTCAGACTGTCCCACACAGGACTTTAATTAAGCCTGGAATTTCTCAACATTTAGAAACTGAACCACAAATGCTATTCCTAGTTTGTTTCACAGTTTTCCCCAATTTTATTTGGGCCCCTACAAAGGTATTATTCATCCCAAATTAGCTGGAAGAAACCTTAAGAGAACAAGAGAACAATGCCGCATTTCCCCACGGGGGGGTTGGGTAGGGTTTTTGGTTGCTTTTTTGGGCTATAGATGTTTATTTTCATTGGGAGTTGGTTTTAAGATATTATTGATCTTATCTAAAGAGAAAACAAGTTCAACTCAGGGATATCTCTATTTTCTTTTATCTTTCTTTCTTAAGTTTGGAGATAAGGGTTGAAAAGAAAGAAGGGGAAATATAGAAATATATAGGGATGATAGGACAAAAAGTAGATTATTGAATCTATTCCTCAACTTAATGCCTTAATTGTTACTGACTAGGTTATTTTTAATTCACTGGTATAGAATTTTGTATATTGATGCAAAATAAGTTTAATTTTGATACATTGGTATAGAATTCAAATTTAAGATTATTAGTCACACACATTATATATATTTCTACCCTAATATGAAGTATTGTACCCATACAATTCAAGTAAAATACAAGGTTTACTTCTAGTACTTTGAAAGCTAATTGTTAGTTGATTAGATCATGGTCATGTTGATTGCTAGTCTATTTTTATCACAAGAAAATACATCCCAGTGTAACAGATAGATATGATTCTACAGAAAGATGAGGTAAAATAATTAGATAAGGTCTTCAGAAATCTCAGAGTCCTACAGAATATGGCATTTAATTATTTTTATTATTTTAAATATTCTTTGACAATAAGAGAGGTTAACTCTTGGCAACACCTAGCCTACCTCAAAGAAGATGATGAGCATCAGTAAACCACCTTATGGAGATGGTTTCAAATATATCAAACAAATACGAGGCACCAGAGTACATGAGAAAGTCATACCCCACTCTCCACTCAACTGTGGAGAATGTTCTGCCCATTGGCTAGATCTGGATAGGGGTTTAAAGTTTACCGCCTGTATTGTCCTTGGCTGGTGCCTTAGTTTGAGCAGGACCCCTGGGCCCAAAGGTGGCACTCAGAGGAAGGATAGCATGCTACCAAGAAGAGAGTTGATACCCTATGAGCATATACAGGGGGAGAAAGTCCCCCTCAGGAACAGTCATAGGGGAGGAGAATAAGGGGAAAATGGGAGGGAGGGGAGAATAGGAAGATACAAGGGATGGGATAACTATTGAGATGTAGCAAGAATAAATTAAGAAAAAAATAATAATAAAGCAAACAAGCCACTGAGCAAAATGTCCTTGTTTCTGTCACAGACACAATTCTGCCTAAAAATAAGCAAGATTAGATGCAGGCAGAGTTGATGGCCAAACTCTGCCAAGACAGAGTTCCTGCCTCACAGATATGTCTGTCAGATATATTTGGCCAGAAGTTTGAAGATGATACTCCAACATTATAGGGAGTTTTGAGTGACTGTTGAGGCAACAAGCTGTCATTGTCATGTTTTCATTTCATAAGCTGCTAACCTACATTTCCTGTCTCCTCAGAAAATTAATTTTATTCCTTCTCAAGGTTCTGATGAGGTTGAAGACCAGATAGTATAGTTTTACAATTAAGCTTAGAAGTTTAGGGAATTAAGATGTTATTAGGTCTAGATAGATGTTTTAAGATGACAATGATGTGATATGATAGATACTGATTTACATTCAGAATTTTAGACACACCAAGAAAAGAAAGATGTTTTCTTCAAGGTTGCCAAATATAAATAGCAAAAACACTGTGAATGTAACATTTTTATAATTCCTGATTATTTCATGGTTCTTCTTGTTGTAGGTAGTTTAGTGTGTGTGTGTGTGTGTGTGTGTGTGTGTGTGTGTGTGTGTGTGTATAATATAAATGTAAATGTAAAAAAGAAAAATAATAAACAAAGAAGAGGAAAGTTATTATAGCTTTGTGGTATATTTTCAAGTCAAACACTGTAAGGTTCCACTAACTTTGTTTAAAAATCTTTGATTATTAAAAAAAAATAGAAAATTTCAATATATGTGTCTAGTTACAAGATCCTATTACTTCAGTAGGTATCACAAAGCCAAGTGTGAACTTGTAGAAATATTTAGAATTTATTTAGAAATCATGCTAGTAGTTCATTAATGTGGAAGCAGTAGTATCTCTTTCAAGATCCTTCAATAGTCAGAGGTAGTTGCCTGGATCCCAGTGACAGGCATAACTTCCCTCTTATTCAACAAGCCGTAATTCCAATTACTGAGCTTATGGTGAACAACTGGTTATTCACTACCTAAGGGTCATTCCTGAAACATATGTACAAATAACATTATATAGAATGAGTAGGTTGTGCATATATCTTTAGGAATATGTATGTATGTATGTATGAATGTATGTATGTATGTATTATGTAACCACAATTAATGAGGAAAATATCCATGAATTTGAAAGACAGCCTGGTGTGTATATGGGAGATTTTGGAGGGAGGAAAGAGAAGAGGAACATAAGTAATTATATTATAATCTCAAAAAAAAAAAAAACCTCCAAAAGTTTTTATTTTAATTGTAGAAAGGAAAACACCAAATGTGAACCATGCCTTTATAGTGAAATACTATGAACCCCAGTATGTGCCAAATTTTCCAGGAAATCACATAGCAGTACATATGTAACTGAAAATACCTAGATAAGTTTATTGATTAATCTCTCTAGACATTAATTTCTTCATTTATAATGTATGCTAAGTTAAAACAATGCCCCCAGAGCTGTTATGAGGTCATGCATAAAAGAAGCTAGCACAGTACAGGGTATCCAAGAATCATTCCAAAACCATTTGCTATTGCTTTGGAGTTACTTGGGATACCTCATTAAATAACCCACATTCTACAGTGGGATTCTGTCGTCCTTCATATTGTATAGCCTGCGGGATTCTGATTTAAATATTTTCGGAAGCAACCTATCCTATTCCGAGCTCTGTTCTATATCAATAGTAGCAATGAGATTGCTACGTAATGCCATAAAACTTCCTTAAAGAATGAAA
Organism: Acomys russatus; assembly: GCF_903995435.1. Classification (NCBI taxonomy): domain Eukaryota; kingdom Metazoa; phylum Chordata; class Mammalia; order Rodentia; family Muridae; genus Acomys; species Acomys russatus. The sequence goes on along the minus strand of NC_067146.1, from coordinate 45,972,158 downwards.
AGCTCTTTATGTGTGTGTCTACAGGGACCTCTTACGGACAACTAGTAACTGTAGAATATGGCCTGCATGATGCAACCCACCATCAAACTGTTCTAATTTGATAGCCTGACTACGTTACTTTTCCATTAAACCTATTCTTCCCACAAAACATTCCTAACTACTCAAAATGTAGAATTCTGCTCTTCGCTCATTTCTTCTTTTCCATTATCATGTAAAATGCATGCAATAAAATCAGGACCTTTGCATATTTTCTTTTGGTCAATCAAAAATACAGTTCATTTCCCAATAATGCTTCTCTTCCCTTTCACTTACTTCCTATAAACTTTACCCATTGTATAGCATCTTCAGCAAATGGTGCTGGTCTAACTGGAGGTCTATGTGTAAAAAAATGCAACTGGACCCATACTTGTCACCTTGCACAAAACTCAAATCCAAGTGGATTAAAGACCTCAACATAAAACCAGAGACACTAAGTCACTTAGAAGAAAAAGTGGGGAAGAGCCTGAAACATATTGGCACAGGAGACAACTTCCTGAACAGAACACCAACGGCCCAGGCCGTAATGTCAACCATCAATAAATGGGACCTCATGAGGCTGAGAAGCTTCTGTAAGGCAGGAGACACTGTCAAGAGAACAAAGTGACAGGCTGCAGACTGGGAAAAGATCTTCACCAACCCTACATCTGACAAAGGTCTAACATCCAAAATATATAAAGAACTCAAGAAATTAAACACCACCAAACCAAATAACCCAATTGAGAAATGGGGCTTGGAACTAAACAGAGAATTCTCAACAAAGGAGTATCAAATGGCTGAGAAACACTTAAAGAAATGCTCAACCTCCTTAGTCATCAGGGAAATGCAAATCAAAACAACTCTGAGATTCCATCAGAATGGCTAAAATCAAAAATTCAAGTGACACCACATGCTGGTGAGGATGTGGGGAGAGAGGAACACTCCTTCATTGATGGTGGGAATGCAAACTAGTACAGCCACTTTGGAAATCTATCTGGTGCTATCTCAGAAAAATGGGAATGGGGCTTCCTCATGACCCAGCTATTCCACTCCTTGGAATATACCCAGAAGATGCTCCAGCACACAACAAGAAAATTTGCTCAACCATGTTCATAGCAGCCTTATTCATAATAGCCAGAACATGGAAACAGCCTAAGTGTCCCTCAGTAGAAGAATGGATAAAGAAACTGTGATACATATACACTATGGAATACTACTCAGCTATTAAAAACAAGGAATTCCCAAAATTTGTGGATAAATGGATTGAGCTAGAAATGATCATAATGAGTGAGTTAACCCAGAAGCAGAAAGGCTCAAATGGTATATACTCACTTATATCTGCATACTAGCCCAAGGGGCATGTCCCACGAAAGCCTTCACTTACCAGGAAACTGGGACAGAGGAAGGACATCCTATTGGGACTCTAAATGAGAGAAGCATGGGAGAATAGCAAAGTAGAAGGATCCAGAGGGTCCTAGAAACCTACAAGTAGAGCATTATGATAGACAGATTTGGGCCCAGGAGTCCTGCTCAAACTCAGGCACCAGCCAAGGACAATACAGTTGGTAAACTTTAAGCCCCTACCCAGATCTAGCCAATGGTCAGAACATTCTCCACAGTTGAGTGGAGAGTGGGATATGACTTTCTCACATATTCTGGTGCCTCACATTTGACCATGTCCCCTGGAGGGGGAGACATGGTGGCACTCAGAGGAAGGACAGCAGGTTGCCAAGAAGAGACTTGATGCCCTATGAGCATATACAGGGGAAGGTAATCCCCCTCAGGAACAGTCATAGGGGAGGGGAATAATGGGAAAATGGGGGGAAGGAAGAATGAGAGGATACAAGGGATGGGATAACCATTGAGATGTAACAAGAATAAATTAATAAAAAAAAATTTTTAAATTTACTCATTGTTTTAGGAAGAAAATCAAACATTACTTTAACCATGAGGTTATTTATGGTTTCCCCAGCAGTCACAGTGCCTCTCTGCTATCATACAGGAGAGCACATGTAGTAGAGTGGTATGAGTCTTTATTGTCTAATTAATATTTCCCCACAACTCTCTAAAGGAAAAGGTTTACTTTCTTTTTGTTTCATATTTAATGAATAATAACAAAGTTGCCTGTCATATAATACTGTGGATTAAATTCCACCATGTTAAACTTTTCCTCCCTCTACTGGAAGTCCTGCCTGGCTACAGGAGGTGACCTCTTCAGGTTTGATATCCCCCTCTGGTGGAAGTCTCAGCATGGGTCACACCCATAGATTCCTGGACGCCTACCCTGTCACAGAGACGCCCCCTCACTGATTTCCATTCTTTCTCCCAGCTTTTCTCCCTTTCCATTTCTATTCCCCTTCCCACCTCCTCTCCGATCCACTTCCCTCCTTCCATCTACTTCAGATGTCTACTGTATTTACCTCTCTGAGATTCAAGATCTGATTCAAGCATCCTCTCTTGGTCTCCCCTTGTTATTTGACATCTTTGTGTCTATGGATCATAGCCTGGTTATCCTGTACTTTATGGCTAATGTCCACTTATAAGTGAGTACATACCATGTGTGCCTTTTTGGGTCTGAGTTACCTCACTTGGGATGGCATTTTTTTTCCTTCCATTTGCCTCTAAATTTCATGATGTTTCTGTTTTCAATAGCTGAGTAGTATATATCCTGCCTACAAGTAGAGCAATGATCAAGGGAATAGCCAACCAATGTCTGGTCCAACTTGAGATGCACTCCTTAGGAGTAAGCCAACTCCTGACACTTTTTTTGTAATATATTTATTTATTCACTTTTGGTCCAGGTCATAGACCCCCTCCTTCCTCAACTCAAAGTCTCACCCTTCCTCCCCTTTCCCCTCCCCTATTTCTCTGAAAAGGGGAGTCCCACCCACTCACCCCAGCTCATCAAGTTGCATCAGGACTGAATGCATCCTCTTCCCCTGTGTCCTGGCAAGGCAGTTCTATCAGTGGGAAGTGATCAAAAAGCAGGCAATGAAGTCCATGTCAGAAAGAGCCTTTACTACAGACTAGTGGACCCACATGAAGCCTGAGCTGGCCATCAGCTACATCTATGTAGAGAACCTACGCCCAGTCCCTGCAATGGTCCTTGGTTGGTGCTTCAGACTCCACACTCTCCTCTGGGCCCTGGTTAATTGGTTCTGTTGGTCTTCTTGTAGAGCACTTATTGCCTCTCGGTCCTTTTATCTTTCCCTCTACTTTTCCTCTAGACTCCCTATGTGTTCACCCAATGTTGGGCTGTGAGTCTCTGCATCTGTTTCAAACTGCTGCTGGGTGGCCCTGGCACTATTAATAATACTCTGCTGGGCTTGCAGACAGAAACCTAGCTTAACTGTCCCCTGAGAGGCTTCGCCCAGCAGTTGATGGAAGCAGATCAGCCAAAGAATAGTTAAGGCTCTGGCAGTTTTGTGTTAGAGTGGGGGAAAGGATTCAGGGAATTGGGGCAGTCTATGCTACCACAAGAAGACCTACAGAGTAAACTAACCTGGGCCCATGGAAGCACACAGAGATTGAACCACCAACCAAAGTGCATGCATAGGCTTGACTTAGATACCGTACATATATGTATCAGATGGGCCACTTATTCTTCATGTGAGTCTCCTAACAATTAGAGCATGAACTATCTCTGGCTCTGTTGCCTGCCTTTCAATTCCTTTCTCTGAGCTAGACTGCCTTGTCTGGCCTCAGTGGAAGAGGTTGTGCCTAGTCCTTCTATGACTTGATGTGTCAAGATAAGTTGGTCCCAATGGGGATGGGGCTACCCTTCTCTGAGGATAAGGGGATGGAGAAATGAGGGAGGGGTTGTGAAGGTGAGACTTGAAGGAGGTGGCTGCAATAAGGCTGTAAAGTGAACAAAAACAATTTTCAATTAAAAAATAAATTTCTTACTTTGGATTATACATAAATATAGTCTCATAGAATCTTACATTAAATTTCCAACTGCTGGAAATCTCATCAAACACACTATTGCCTAAGCTATTTGAAACAGAACATTTTCTCTTCATAGAACCTTTTGAATGTGGGTATTCACAACTCTTACTTCCTGAACTCCTTCAAGGTTTGATCATTTATTTCTTCCTTAAGGTTACCTAGACCATATGATTCCTTCTCCCTACGTTTCTTTCACCGTTTAATTTTTTTTAATATTGCGCATTGTCTTTTAACATCCTCTGCAGTTGTTTAAAGTATGGCATCTGTGTTCTGTTAGCAATCACTAGTGTGTAAACTATGTGAAATAAAGGATTTTTTTCTTCAAGAAGGTATCTTTAGGATCTGGAAGAACCCTATGCTGGAAAATCCATTCAAAATAACTACTGGGGGAAACAGCTATAGCAAAGATTGCCAAACTGTATTGTTTTGCATTCAGTGTCATATATAAAAGTTGGTTCAGGAAAATGTGAAAGAAACTGATGCATGATACTGTAATGTATTGAATATATACTGCACCTAACTAGATGACAGTTGCTACAAGGAGTAGACTGGTAGGTTGATTGTAGGTTTATATCACAGATATTTTATCTTTATATTATGTTAATAAGTATAGTTACTTTGTGTCACCATAAACAACACAGTTAGATGAATAGCTGCAAAGCAACACATTCAACTGTCTCACAGGGTCAGATGGCTCAGTCCATGAGCATGTGGCCTCATGCACTTATGAATGTCATGACCAACGTGGTAGATCAGATCAGGGTTCTCATAGCAAGCAAGAAGACTGGTTCAGAAAGGACAAGCCACAAGTTGTCCTTATGGTCTTGCTACCATGGTCTTTCCTCTCTCCCCTCTGTGGATAAGAACCCATCTCCTGAAGTTTCCCAGAGTTCCTAAAATAGTGCTGGGGATAAAAAATGTTCAATATGTGAGTGCAGGGGACACATTTCATTCCCAAACCATAGCAAACACATAGGGTTTACACATGTGTGGGTATCTGAAAAGCACTTAGAAAACATTTGCTGCAGCATAAATGTTCTGTAAGATACTTCCTCAGATAACTCAGAGGTGCAACCTAGAGTTGTGATGATCTACTTGTACACCTCATGAAATGATGAGTTAAATTTTTAAAGAAAATAATTATTGTACAAATGATGAACATTTGTGCCAAGTGGAGAAGTATATGAACTCCCTATTATTTTGGATATGAAACATTGGTAAGTAAATAAATTATACCAACAGCACAAATAAACATCTTTTCTCTTTTCAATAGTATGTTAGTTCCTTTGGAATGTAACAGTTTTAATTCAGATTTTAAAATCAAAAACTGAGATAAGCAACAGAAGGGCATGCAAAAAACAGCCAATTAATCTGTGTTCTAGAAGCCAAGAAGAACAGGGAAAAGTAGGGAAGGAGAAGAGGCCTGGCTCTGCTGTGTGTCCTATGAGTCACTGCGTGCGTGCCTGGAAAAATAGAGAGCTCACTGAAGAACATGAGCCCTTTTGAACCAAGGGCTTTGGTAACCTTTGGAGGAAATGACAGTTTATAATTGGTTTTGAAATATTATTTAATCTCACAACGGAGTCAAATTCCCATCCGTCATATGAATGTTCTCATATAGGATATCCAACTAAAAGATATGTTTAATAAGAAGCATTCCATTTCCTGCCGGATGTGTTTATTTAGGACCACACAATTTACTTGAGGAGGATTATGAGATATGACTGATATTTAAATGTTATTTAGTTGTTCAGAGTGTTTTTAATTAATTACCCTTTATTCTGAAATGTGAATAATTACTTTAAGAAGCCCATACAATAAAAACCCTGCTAATTTAGCTTTGGTCAAAGGAGAATACACTCTAAAGGCATTCTGACTTTATTTTTCCTTAATATTCCTTATGTTGGCAAGTATGAATTGAGAGGGAAAACTGGGGCAAATGATATTTTTCTTCTCTCCATTTTTCTTAGATGCTCTTTAAAAAAAAAAATCTCAACATTCAGATCATGAATCCTTTATGGATTATACCTAACTACTATATGTCAAGAGAGAAAAAGGAAGATTTGGCTGGGATAAAGAATGATACAGACATTTATGGAAAAAGTCAAGGCTGCTATACTTGTCTTCAGCTTCGTGTAGAGCCTCACTTCAAGTGTATGTCATTTTGTGAATTTGAAAAGGAACATGCATCACACATCAGTTCATTATAATTTTGTCGTTTACATGACTAGTATGTTACACTTATCAAAAATTCAATATTTTCTTTTCTGTCCATAATTGCAAATGCCCTAAAAGTGAGAACAATTTTATTTTCATTTTCTGGGTTTGGTGCCTTGTACATAAATTTGCAGTTTGGTGGATAGTAGAATAACTAATGGGTTATAAATTATAGGAATGAAGGAGTGACTTAAGGAAACTGATGATAAACTATGAAATACTTAATAGTTACTAAACTATTTTTGGTGTGGTTTTTCTGTTTGTTTGTTTGTTTTGTTTGTTAGGCGGGGTTTATCTGTCCAACAGCCATGGATGTCCTAGAACTCACTCTGTAGACCAAGGTGGCCTTGACCCCATAGAGATGCAGCTGCTTCTGCCTCCCAAGCAGTAGGGTTAAAGGTATATGCCACCACTGCCCAACTATGCTTATTAAATCTTAATATAACTCACCATACGTAAGGCAGTCCATTATTTTCTGCCATGAAATTGTTAAGTGGCCAAAGGGATCACATTCAGATAAGAAACCCAAAGTCAATTAAATGATGATAGTCAATTTCACATACCAGGGTAAAACCACAGCCTCCCTTACAAAAGTCCTAAGATGTGGCAAGGCAGTTTGCATCCTTACAGGATGGTCACTAACTCAGGTCAATAGCATCTAGTTAAAATGCCACAGCCTTGGCCCTGTTTTCTTATATGTACAATGTACTGTGCATTTCCAGTGCATGAATCTGAACATAGGATTCAAGAAGTTTTATGAGAGCCTACATTTACTTGTGTTAAATTAAAACTCTTAGTTAAAAAAAAAAAAAAAAAAAATGGACACTGCAATATGAAGGGAAGAAATGGGGAATTATGCAAAAATAAGACATATTTAGAAAAGTCAGGGTACAGTTGTTCTTATCTGGAACAAATTAAGGTGTGAAGACTAGTGAGTGTGCATGCATGTGAACTCTGGGTTCAGATATCTGAGGCAGAATCTCTCACTAGACTATAGAAACCTCTGAAACACAGGGCTGAGTCTTCTTACTAGAGAAATGGGAGCAATAACTGTTATAGTGTTATGGATCCACTCAGACATTTATTGTACACATTGCATACCATATGTATGTACACATTCATAATGATGCTGAGTAGAATAGAAAGGATTTGGGCATGTCTACATCGGCATGGGCATCTATAATAGCCTAAGACCCATGTCTGGCACCACAGCAAAAGGATGCTAAAGTCAGAGAATGAAGAAATTTTAAGAGAGTCTTTGAGATACACAAAGGAACACAAGGGTAGCATTGCCTAAATCAGCTCTCATGGGCTTATCCCAGTCTGGCAGCACTACTCTTCATGAATTAGGTATCTCAAAGGCATACTTTGTCTTGCCTTGAAATGGTCACAGCAGAGCATTACAGATGATTCCCAAGGCAGTGAAGGCATTTACAGTAGGGAGCAGTATATAGTGAGAGAAGATAGTAGTACACTGTAGTTGCTGTATGCTCAAGTACCAGTAAGATGTTTTCCTTCAGAAGGATACTTGGAGCTTACCATACAGGTAGCTTAGTGATAAGGAGAGGAAAAGGCCAGGAGGAGCATGTCAATTACGATGAGTGTGATTATGTTGGACACACACATATGTACTCACATACACACACATGAGAAAGAGGGAAAGCCCTCCAATATACGTATGTATATGTGTTCAATATATGCATTTATATCAATGTTTTCTATTTGGAGATCTCTCTCTACCAGCTCTTGTGACTCTCCTGATTAAAACAAAAACAACTTTGTATTCACCCATAAAATCCTGTTTTCCATCATGCACAATTAGGAGACACCTTTGGGTCCTTTTGTTTTGTTATTTGGGTCTTGCCCCGCCCCCCCCTTGTTTTGCTTTGTATTATTTTTCAAAGGTGAGCCCGGTGATATGTGGAAGAGATTACTGCATACAATTCCAAGCCTAGTACATAAGAAAATCCCCACATGAACCTACAAACTTTGTGATGATCAAATGCAGAGGAACCCCCAGAGACCTCAAGGCCCCCCACCAGACTGAGACAGTCACAGGATCTTACAAGCCTGGGTCTCTGGATGACAACATGGAAAGCTGCTCCAAGCTTGAGTTAAAATAAAACTAATGTCATATTACAGATATTTGGCGGTTACGTCGCATAACTAGTGTACACATCAAATATCCCGAAATGCCATCTGCTCACACCTTTTCAGCAAATGATCTGTCTCTGGATGCATGAAAATAAGAGATGGAAGGGGTTGGGGCGGTGGGGGGGCGGGGGGGGGAGAGAAACAGCCAGAGCTAGCTGAAACCAGACACCACACCATACTTTGTTCACAAGTAAGTAGTTACTTGAGCTGTCTCGCAACAGTCATTACTTCAGTCTTTGCGTCGTCTACCTGAGAACAGTCCAGGCCTGTCTCTGTCTGCTCTCCATCTGCAAGAAGGTCGACCTGCTGTAACTTCCACTGCAGCAGTACTGTTAAAAAATCACTACACACTCACTAGTCTGTACTTTTCTTCCTAAAACAGGGTGCTGACCTCAAAGAAAACAGGTTTAGGCCACATCTACACGGGTGACCATGTGTGGCATAAAATAGACTTTCCAGCATGCGTTTATTTGGCAATGACTTAAAAGTACAACCAGATGTTTTCATGGAGAACAGTTCTTTTGGCCACAAGTGTTTCCAATTTAAATACATTTGTTTTGACTCTATTTTTCTGCAGATGGAAAACATCCATTTTCTTTCTTTCCAGTGGGGATAGACAGTGAACGTTGGCAACTCTCATAGAGAATGATTACCCGCCTAGGCAAAACTTCAGTGAAAGCTGCATTTCCATAAGGAGAATTTTTTAAAGACGACTTTGCATGTTAAGTAGGTTGGCTCTTTTAAAACAATTTCTTCCCTTTAATTTGTACCATAAGTCTTAAACATCTGTATGTGTTTGATCCTAGGGAACTATCTCACTCTTTAGTGATAAAGCCTGATGGATCTATTCAGAATGACAGCACAGCTTCTGGGTAGAGCATCAATAGCTACTACAAACAGATACTCAAGATTTTATCAAGAGTATATTATAAATGTTTTATCAAATATTCTTGCAAACAGCAAGATGAAACTAACAAGAATTTAAATAACATTTTGAAAATAACAGAGAAAACATTTTCTCCCTGCTATGGGGATAAAACAATGTGTACAGGACAAAGTCTAGCAGGGGCTTGGCAAGAGTTTACATTTTTGTTTTAGGAACCCAGGAGTCATATTTTAACTCATAAAACACATAGTTTTCTTTAATAAAATTTTCTTTGATTTTTCACTTTTTTTAGTTTAAATCTATGATTTGGAAGACACTTCTGAAAAAGATGTTTATATTTTTTATTCTTTGCCCAAGGATACTTAAATGAATAAAAAGTCCCAGTGCTATACTGACAGCAGCATTGCTATTATTTTTCCTTGGAAGATTGCTCTCTATCAGTCAGTGTGTAATGCATCCATGGTCTGGAACACTCAGTAGTTAGTTTTTAACTGCATAGCCTATAAAAGGAGCTTTAAATACTACAATGCTTATTATTTTTGTTACTGGACTGAAGCACAAAACCATTATATTTTCCCCACCCCATTTTCCTACTAAAAGCCTTTTATTTATTTGTCATTCTCTTTGGCAAGTTTTCATACCAATAGCTATTCAGTTTTCCCTTCTACATAGCATTGATCTTCATCAGCTATCTTCTGATTATTCTACTCTGTCATGAGTTTCCAATCTCATTCTCAATAATTAAAACAAAAGTCCTTTTTCTAAAAACTGCTCCTCCACACATTCCCATCTCTGTTAGCTACTTAGGTTTTGCCATCCAAACATTTTACCATTTTTAAGAGAAGTATTCAGATGGTTGGACTTGGTCAGCAATACCTGTGGGGACAAATTTAGACTTCTCT